>NW_020451182.1:2430979-2529439 GCF_003343035.1 Apteryx rowi
GTTCGGCGGCGGCGGCCCCCGGGCCGGGCACTCACCGACTTGGTAGAGGCGGCCCTCGGGCGAGAAGATGGTGATGTGGCGGTCGAAGCCGGCGCTGGAGCCTCGGGACATGGCGGGGAGCGGGCGCGGCCGAGGGGCTCACAGCGTGCAGTGCCCCACCACTACCCGCAGACCGGGGACCCAGGAAAGCACTTCCGGGTTACGTGCTCCGCGCAGGCGCCCAAACACCCCGCTCGCGCATCGTCATGCTCCGCGGCGGGGATGGTGTAGCCAGCGCACCCCGACTGCGCATGCCCAAGCCCCCGGGCCCTCTTCTTTCCCCCCCAGCACCCCCCCGCCCCCGGCGAGTGCGCGGCCCACTGAGCATGCGCACCAGCGCGGCGAGGCGCGGTCTGCGCTCTCTTACTGCGCAGGCGCCAGCGATCGTCCACGTTCCCGCCTTCCGCCCCGCGGGCTGAGAGGCGGCGGCGGCCGAGGGGAGAAGCAGCTGCCAGGCCGCTAACAACCCCTGTGCTGGTTTAATGTACTGATACAGCCTTTCTGGGTGGGGGAGCAGGCGGCTTAAAGGGAAATACTGTTGTCACATACAGAAACAGCAGAAGGGAGCGTTTGGACACCACTCCCTTTTCCACCCTGGGCTTCAACACATTGAAGTCCAAAAGAGAATAAAATGGCACTTCATGATCTTAAAAGACAAAGGGACAGTAATTCACCTSGATTATAGATAAACTTATCCCAGCAGTCATTAAAGCTTCTGGTCCACCTATTGTAAGAGCTGCCTACAGAGCGTTCCCACATGGCAGCACCAGGTGGCTCAAATGCTTTTGGCTGCTGGAGCCACAGAAACCGCGTCCCTCAGCTCCCTTGCAAAAAGGAGAGGGGAGCCGCAGTTACGCAGTAAATGCTCGCAGCTCGTGAAAAAAACCCAGGTCAGCTGCGGCGTCGGGGCTGTCGGACTGGCCTACACGCCGCACTCTGCACACAGCACAAAGTGCCACGTAGCCACCTGCCATTTGGGGGATACCTAGCAAAACCCCCTTCTGGGGCTTCCATGCCTTGCTCTGGTGTGTTGTGCTGCTGGGCTCGCGCTAGYGTGTGTGCCCTTGGCGCTTTGTTCAGGAGGGAAGCAACACTCATGGTTTACCAAGGATTATAAAGTCTGGTGAGGTTGGATGTCACCATGCCCAAGGGGAGAGCTGCTCCTGTGGCAGCAGGTAGCACGTTTTGAACTGACCTTCATTCTCCATCTCTTGTGAACCTCCCATAAATATAAGGATGTGATACAGGGCTTGCTAGTACACAACTTTTTTTCTGCTAGAAATCTCGTCTCAGAGAGCTTCAGACTCTTTAGGACTCTGCACGGCCTGCAGCCGGCCTGCTCTTCAGTGAGAAGGCCAGTGGTGGTGTTAGTGCTGGTTGGAAATATAAGAAAGAAAAGTTGTGTCGTCACAAACCATCAGCCTATTCTAATATTTTCTGATATCTGGAAAACTGTTCAAACATGTTCAAGTTTGGCATGTTTTAAAGAATATGCACAAAAATACCAGAAAACTGGAGAAAAGTGTATCAGCAGGAGCTGTACAGACATTCAAGAAAACAAAAAAGAACACAAATTTTCTAAATATTTCCACATGTTCTCTTAAATGGGTATAATTTTAAAGCAAAGAAATATATTAACCTCAAAGGAAGATGTTTAAAGATATTATTAATGGATTGTTGCCACAGCTGCATTATAACGTGATGTTTAAAAGACTGACATTCTATCAGTGTCCAGTACAAAGGGAAATCCCCCAAATTTAAACTCATGAATATATGCTCATTTTGCCTTTCAGCGTCTTGGATTTCCCCTGCTTTGTGGGGAGGCTTTTTTTTTTTTTTTTTTTTAAATGAACTTATTCTCTGTTGAAATAGCAGGTTGCAGATGCATATTGGATCATATTATGTATTTCATACATTAAAAATCTGCTTTCCTGAATTTTTCAATGTACTTCTCCTTGCTTATTAGTACCATGGGAGCATAAAATGTCTCACTATGTATTGCACAACACAAATTTTGTCAATAAGGGAAACACTCTGCAGGCAGACATAAAATATTCGAAGCTGTGATGCAAACATTGTATCACAGAAAACATAAATATTCAAGAATGCCTGTACTGGCTGTCTCCAACAGTTTGAAGTGACTTCCCTAGGCAGAGATAGTGCCTAGTTATTTAATAACCCTTGATGGATTTCTCTTTCATGAACTTGCTGATCTCTCCTTGAACTCATGTGAACTTCTTGCATCCATGACATGCTGTGGCAATGAGTTGCTCAGCATAACTACATCTGTGGTTTCATCTGAAACTTTACCTTTTATCTGAACTTTCCATCTGCCAGCTTCATTCAATGCCTCCTCTTGTACTGGAAGAGACAGCGAATGATCAATCCCTATTCACCCCTTCCACAACACTTGTGACTGTGAAGTCCTCTATCTTATCTCCCCTTAGTCATCTTTTTTTCCAGCCTGAGGACTCCTAGCCTACTAGTCCTTCCTTACATGGAAGCTACTCCATAGTATAACACTGGGGTTTCATGTCAGAATTTTTTTTCCGTTGAGCAAAAGGAGATTGGAAAAATGGAAGGAATTATCTAACATTCAGCCCARTTGCCAAAAAGTAACAAGTCTTATGACTCTAAGTGTTTGGAATTGAAGATTCAATATTTGACTCTGACCAAGGTTAGATTAAAAAGTTACTCAGAGCGGAAGTCATACTACTTTCAGGATATAGCTTCAACAGTTTTCCCCATCTGTGTAGCAATTTAGTCGACTTCCAAAGTATGGTTTTGTTTCAGAAAAGCAATCAATAAATATTGCTGATGTAATATTCATCAAGTCTTATCAACCATATTAGTTAGAATCTGTGCTACAGGATTACACAGAAAGGCTGTTCTGAGATCTTTTTAACATAATAAATAATAAATTCAGGATCTTGGAGATTAAACTATTTACAAAATACCTATAGCACAGGCTGAATCAGTTTGGTCTTCCTCAAGTCTGTCCTTCCTGTGTGACTCCATCTCCATGACACGTGAAAGGCTAAGTTACATGTTAGTCCCATCTGATTCCGGTTCTCTTTATTCAGCATGCTTGCCAATGACCATGGGGGTACTAACTGGTGAAACATTTGGGGGACTTGCCTGACATTCAAAAGGAACCCATCAATCTAATCAACACTGGATTCAAAGTGGACCTATCAATCTAATCAACACCATTAAAGATTCTTGGGTTTTTACTGTACCACTGTACTAGTAAGCAGTAGATTTTCAAAGCCTCACCTCATTACCTTATAAGGTTTTTTTTTGTTCAGTAGTTTTGTTGATAGATTGTTTTGGTTTGGCTCTCAGGTTTATTGTCAGTGAAATCCCCTAGATTTCCTTTTAAATATTCACAAACAAATCCTCATATTCATTGCTATCTCTAAATTCTGTGTTTCAGTAATCTCTCTCCAGATTAACAGCCACACAAAAGCAATGTTATTTCACAAATATCTTAAAGAAAATGCAAATAATTATTCTGGTATAATTATGTATTTTCAGACAGAACTGAACCTCTGGAGAGTGTGCACAGCTATATGAACAGGTGGCATGCAGTTGAAAAAGTCTAGCCTGATAACTTTTCATCTTTGGTTCCACATAGAGAGGAAGACATTAATTCCTTATAAGGAGCTTCAAGTCTTCCAGTAAAGTGTATTAGCAACAAATACAAGGAAAGAAAATAAAATCATAACCACTCTGACACTAATCTTAGAATATCTTCCTCTTGTAAATTCCCAGATTCCCTTCTTTCTTGTTAATAGGTAAAATACCTGATAAAAGATAATTTAATGCTGTAATTTTTGTTGGCATTAGTACTGTGTTATTGCATTATTTCAAATATTCCTGTATTGTAAATAAAATTTAAAAAAAAAAGTTTGCAACAATTTTATTAAGTTCTCCAAATTTCTTTCACATGCAATACCTAAACCACAGACTAACCCAATTAAATCTTACAGTAATTCATTCACATGTGATAACTACTAACCTCACTTGACTTTTGATGCACAATACCCAACATATTAAATTACATAAGTATACTGTTCTGGTTGATTGGTTTTAAATAGTTGGCATGTTCACTGAGGCAAACATGGCCCTAGTCAAAATGACCTGCACAGCGCTCTGACTGCAATCACATCGTGGCCTTCAGAATAAATTCCCTGCGTAGGGGTATTCATTTGCATGGGGGAAGAACTACAGGGATACCACACCTGTCAATCTTATTTAGGCAATGCTCTCAGAAGATGTCAAATGATGCAATCTGCTCCTACACTGATACACATTACAATGCCAATAACTCAATCCTCCCCTTCATGCTGCCAGTAATTAACAACAGTTTTCCATCCCCTGAAGTACAAACGAAAAGGAATGAAAGAGTACCCACTTAACGGCTTCACAGAAAAGCACACAAACTAGCATTCAATATTAATAATCCACACTAAGAATGTGTATTTAGGAAGTGTTACTATTTAGAAGGTGTTACAGTATCTCTAAGAGAGCATTTTTGAGGGGAAACCCATGACTGATTAGGGACACATCTAGTTTCAGTCAAAAGCTTGTAAAGTATAGTGTGTGTTTATTCCAGTTAGATGTTGGTTATCATGTAGGTCTGTTAATGACCAGGATGAGATAAAATACAAACTTCAATGGATGACCATGCCTCACTATGAAATGAATAATTTGAAAGTGCAGTTCCTGGTCAGCCAGAGCTAATCAAAGGCAGAGCTGCACGGGCCCACCTCCTGCAGCCTGACATTTCAGGCCCTCTCCCGCACAGCGGTGCTTGTGCCATGGTGCTAGCTCAGTTCAACAATGCCAATTTTGACCAAGCCAAAACAACTTTTTCAGGGTTTGCTCTTAGCTGACAGCCCTGAATTGATTATCCGTAGGACTGCATTAGCACCAGAGATAGTATCCAGCTCAGAGCACAGCAGCACTGATTCAGACCAGGTTATTCTGTTGTGCAGCTCATTGGGGAGCGGGTGAAATAGGTAACCCCACGCAGAGCAACGGTTGCTAACTAAGCAGTCCTGTACAGCAGAGGACACTTACTCTAACAGAGCAATATTAGCATTTTCAAAGAGGTGTGGCAGTTCTTTGACTTAGAGAAGTGTCAAAACAATCATCTGACAAAGTAGAAGTAAATACATTTGAGGAACAAGAGAAGACCCAATCTCTCTGCATTCCCCAGAGGACTCTAGAAAGCTGATGACCTCTAGGAGCTGGCATGCTCTGTTAGAAAAGGGGTCTCTGATGAATGCTACCAACAACGCGATGAATTTAAAACCAAGGTTCTAGGTTACCTTAAGAGGTATCCAGCTCCTCAGCACGTTCTGCACAGTACCTGAAGGACACACCTGCATGCAAACCACACCTGCTCATTTACAAACTGATACCACAAGGGTCAGGAGTAGAACAAGAATCTCTGACATGAAAGAAATAGCAGGGAACATGCCTGAACTCTACGAGTCCTGAGGGAGGTTGTCCTGGAACACTCCCGGAGCTCGGGCCTGCAAATAACATACAAAGAGATCTATATGATTCAGCTCAGTTTCAAACCAAGGACTTTTTAGTGCGCAAGACAAATGTAACAAAAACATTACAGAGAATACACTGAACTGTATTTTTTTGGAGAAAGGTACTTGCTCTTTACACCATATCAAGGTATTGACTCCAAGGCCAAAGCATACTTGAAAGTTTGTTTAAGAAAAAACAAACATTTTCTAACTAATAAAAATTATACACATTACATTTTCAGGCATTATAAGAAATCACCGTAAGCTCTTCAAGGGCGATATGGCTATGGGGTATATTTAAAGATAGCACAGAGGGGCCATGGATTCTGACTGATGCCTCTAAATGCTATTTTAAATACAACAATTTTAACAACTGGAAATAACTGTTTTCCTAAATAGGGGAGAAGCCTGCCTTTACCTCCACTTTACCATCAACCTGGTGATCCTTCAGCAGAAGATTATAAGGCATTTCCACCTGTTTTTCTGGGAAGAGGGGTTTGCATAAAAGTGGTATGTAGAATAAACAAATGCATGTTTGCCATAAAGACATTTACAAATAATAACTTAGAGCACTTTTCCTGTAATAAATACTCTGTAATATATACTATTTTTTCTTGCTTATAATTTGGGATAGGTTTTATAGAAATGCCTGTACAAAATTCAGTTTTGCCCTGTTATTGCCTGTAATGAATTTCTAGCTGTGATTAATTTTTGTTTAGAAAATTCATATATTTACATAAGCAAACTATTCCAGAGGCATGAAATCCTCTCAGAAGCAGCACATTTAAGACTGTGAAAGAGCCACATGGTTCCTTATTCTTATCGTTTCCTTATTCTTCCGAACAAAATCTCAATGCATGTTATTATTAAGTATTAGAACTATGCTTGGTGAATGGTAAGTACCACTTTGCCCAGTAAGCTGCATTTATTGGACACAGCACACAACATGGTTGCAAGGTCAGCATGCCAATTTTGCAAGTACTCTGCAAGTCATGACTAATTTATTTGAAGTACAGAGTTTATGATTTTCAGTGTAGATGAAAAGCTTGAGCAAAAAAGAAACACAACCTGAAATTCCAAGATGGAAAAATATATTTTAATTCAAATCACATTGAGAGGCTACAGAAATGGCCTGTAAAGATGGAAACAATGGACCAAATTCATCCCTGCTGGATGTTACCATTGATGTTAACAGATTTACTGCTGGAATGATTTTGACAAAATGCAACTACTGAGTATTTTGTCAGCTACAGGCCTCACCCATTAATCCCATAATTGTACTGCTGAGGTCTAATAGTCAGCAATAGTGATTAAAAAAATGAGGCTTCAGCTTTTACAAGTACATTCTTCATTATTTCAGTTGAAGGCAGAGCCATTTTCTTGGTACTTGATATGAATATCTTTCCTCAAAAGTGTCTTTATAGGGGATATGCCATGTGTTGCCTGTAGTCTGTACCACACAGTCATAATTGAAAGCAGGCTGTTGGATAAAGACAGAGAAAATCATTTTTATAGACTTTACACAATGTATTACTAAACTACCAGTTATAGTATAGCTACTTATAACTTCCAGCATTTCCTTAGAAATCTCCACAGTTGTTATTAACAAACTTCTACAAAACAGCAAGTACAAGGAGTAAAAGCATGCTGAGTACCTATCAGTAACTTTTCAAATTTTTACTCTTGACCTTCACTGAACATTTCATATCATCTGTGTATATCATATAAAATACCAAACACATTCAGCATGCCTGATGGTGTCTTTCTACTGATATGCTGCTGAACTGAAAAGCACTACAGTAGGGCTCTCTTTGTTGACTTCACAGTTCTTCTTATTTACTTTTGTCTTTCTACTGCACCATGACCCATATTCCTCATTTCCTTTGTTCTATACAGATTGCTTTTCATTTCTCTGTGTTTAAAAGGTTTATATAGATCAAAAATGATAGCATCCATTCATCCCCCAAATTCTCATTTATTTCCCAATAGCAAACAACTTCTAAATTTTAGCAAAGACAGGAGGAAAAATGAAAATATATTTTAGTAGTTTGTGGTCTTGGAGTCATTATAAATGGTTAAAATTCTGCCTTCAATCTACACCAAATAATAATTATTTGAACATAATACATTCAATTTCCAGAAATAGCAACTGACTTTTTTCCATTCAGTTACATGAAATCATATGGGAATTAACTCAGGATGTGGAGTTTGTATGTTTATACTAAAATCATAGGTTGCATTAATGACATCGTGTGTTTGTTCTTCCAGTGTACCTCTTTACAGAATTGATTTGCCCTATGCTCAAGCTGATGCCAGAAAGGGAATTATCACTAACTCTTTCAAGCATGTCCCGTCAGAAAAATATAATAAGCCATTCTTCTAGTCTATTATGTAACAGTATACTACCCCGTTATATATAACACAAATACAAAAGAAACATTACTGGTTTGC
This sequence comes from Apteryx rowi, assembly GCF_003343035.1. Classification (NCBI taxonomy): domain Eukaryota; kingdom Metazoa; phylum Chordata; class Aves; order Apterygiformes; family Apterygidae; genus Apteryx; species Apteryx rowi. Next base: position 2,439,019 of record NW_020451182.1, read on the forward strand.
AATTACAGTTCTTAGAACATACTACCACTCCACATGCATAGTGCTGGAAGCATACTTCCCCACTACAGCTCCTAGCATAGCCTAGAAGATAGCTATGACTGAAAAAGCCCAACATGCAAAATCATTTGTATGGAAATTAAGATGTGAAAATTACTAGCCCTGCTAAAACAAAAGAAACAATGGTGTAGCTAAAGCTGTGCAACTCAAGTAACCCTATATCCAGTATCTGGATTCATAAAGAAGCACATATATAGCAATATTGGATGAAAGGCTGTCATAAACCTGGATCTTTACAGTCTGTTCGCAGTGATGAATATTATTTTACAATTTTAACCAGAGCAGAAAGAAAATGAATCTGCATATGCATAGCAGTCTTAAATCATTGATAAAAATGGAGACAGACCAAACATTAAAGAACTGCATGATGTGGAATATCATGTGATGAATCTGACAGTCCCTAGAAAAATTTTAGAACAGCTGCAGTCTTGTTAATGAACTGCTTATGGCTCACAGGGATTGATGTCTTCTAGACAAAACATTACAGTACTATGATAAAAAAGATGTCTTATGCTTGGAAAGGAGCCATTTCTACAGCTGAATGCTGACTACAGATCTGACTATTCTGGGCTTTCCTTCACTGCACGAAACCTTAAAAATATGTTATACAAATATTACAGTGAATACTGAAATACCTGCATTTTTATTTGACTGCTTCTCTAAAATGAAGATGAAAGAAATTTTATTACACAATTTGAAATATGGTATTTAATAATAGTGCTACAGAGGGGAATGAGATATTTCCACGTTTAAAACAAATGCAGAAATACTGGCACTTATGTTTTACTGCACTGGAAAGATTTGTATACACAAAAATATATCTGCATTTACACAAAAATTTATCTACATTTTAAACATTTAAAGCAGCACTTTCTTGTCTTTTTGTCAGTTTTCCAGTTTGTGGTATGCTTTGCGAACACAGTGAATTTTCAGTAACAATGGGAGTTTTGAGCACACTGGTACAAAACCACTTCTTAGACCTCAACAAGAATCTTTTTGCTTACTGAGTTTGAAATTGTGCATATTCTTTAGTGAATATGTTCTGTGTTCTTTCTGAATGCTGCAGATAACTTACCAAAAAATTTATATGCTTTCCTTCTGCAGAAGGGGAAAACACTATTTGGTGTCCACGCTGCCACTTACGAAACAGATGACGCGTCAGACTGTCAGAAAGACAAGCCTTGTGATCCCGGAGGAAGTCTCTAGTAACAAACTTGCAATGTTTGCCTGATCTAAGAGTGGCGTATAACAGGAAGGCATCGTCTTCGGAGCTTAATAAAACACAAATGGAAAAGACAGACATCATTCACACAGCAGTAATTGGTAGCAGGAAATGAATCAAGTGCTGATCTGAGATTTATTCATCAGCAACACTCAAAATTCCCACCGCTACTCAGTTTTGCTGGTAAAACAAAGAATTTCTCCTTATCACAATGCACCAAAAGTTGGAGAGGGGAATAAAAATTAATTGCATGCTACATAGAGTCTTCTCTCTTATCACAAACTGATAATATAATCTTTTGCCACAAAACTTAACAATTCAGTGCTATGGGGAACAGAATTCCTAAAATTGATAATGGCACTCCCAAAAACTTTTTTGGAATACAAACAATAATCACAACTGGTAACAAAATAGCAATAGCATAAATTTGTGAGTCTTTGTCATGTGAGTAAATATTCTTCTAAAAGGCACTGTGATTATTTGCAAAATATATTCAACATTAGCTGTCATTAAACTGAAACAGTTTTAGAGAAAATCTCCAAAAATCCATGTGCAGTAGGCATGAGTTACCTCATAGGTGAAGGAGCTGAGCACAAGTTTGCTCAACACCACTTTTTGATTGCTGTAGATCAGCATAAGAGTGAGCAACAAGACATGAAATTGAGTGAGGCTCTCCATCTTGGGGTTTCACTGTCCCCTTTGGCAGTGCTCAGACAGTAGGAAAAGAAGCAACATGATTCAACAGCAAATAGGACAAGAGCCAGAACTAGAGGGAAGATGAAGGAGAATAGAGCTGAAACAAGGAGCCAGACAGAAGAGACTTGGACTGGCCATTGGGATAAGGAGCTTGGTCAGAAGTTCTGGGAACCTAGATCAGAGGAGAAATGGCAGAGATGGGAAGGACCAATAGGGCTTGACCTGGATGGAAGATAGGTGGAGCTGGAACTGAAGAAGACTGAGACTCATTATATAAGGAAAGTAGGGCAAGGAGAGAGGCAGTGAGGTGGAGGCAGACACAAGTAGGTAGCTTAAGGACAGCGACAAGCTTGACTGGACAAAAACAAAAGGGTCATGCTTCTGAAAAGAGAGGCAGAGGGTCTATTCCCACTCACGGAAATATTCTGCTGTAGGTGCAACAGGGAACTGAGAGTTCCGGATTCTCAGCAATCCTCTCCTACCAAGCAATACAGGCAAGGCACGGACTTCCTATCTCTTGCCATGCAGATCTACACAGCAGACCACTACTGTCTACCGCTGCCACCAGGTATTCTGTGAGTTCAGGCCACTGTGGTCTTGACAATGGTTCTAAAAGTTATAAATAGCCATATAGATGTCAATGTGATTCTAAATGATGATATTCTGTCTTACTGCAACATTTAATCTGTATTGGTTACTGAAGCAAATAGAGCAAGGGATACGCTTTTCTTTTATACACACAGACCCGGAGACACTAGTAACCATACTAAAACCTATGGCTCTTTATATTGATTTAAAATGCACATAATTCAAGAGTTGATCTCTATTAAGTTTAGCCATTTTCTTCCACTTACATATTTTCAGCAAAGAAGAAGTCTGCCTTATTCTGTATCTCCTTCATAATCTCCTGTTTCCAATTTGAAGAGTTAATCAGCATGTGTTTGCGACCCAGCACAAGCAACCGGACATTCTCTTTTGCCAGGCAGTTGACAGCATGAAATAGCTGCAGAAAACAAAGCAAAACCAAAGATTTTCTTAGCTATGAAAACAGAATGACAGGAAACACTTTTTCATCTGTGTATCAAATAATGCAACTTCTAGCACACCCTCATTTCCCACAGTACTTTCCTTCAATACAAATTATGTAGATAACTAATAAAACCCTCTAGTAACAAAAAAATTAACTCATTAAAGGAAGCAACTCTCAAACACGAAGAAAATACACTGCTATTATAAACCTTTCCCAACTCTTGCAGTTTATCATTGACACAAATGAATTTGTTCAGAGTTCTGTGGAGACCTCAGAAGATCAGAGTCAGCTAAGGGACCCGAATCTCTTTGGATTTAAGTAGTATCTAGCCCTGGAAACGATTCAGCAGTGAAGCCTCTGTTGGTATTGGAGCGAGGAGGACAGAGCCCTAAACCATTCTGCTTTTCCAGCCCCACCTATGGTCAGAATTGCAGAACTACACTTGAGCTGGGCTGCCCTGTGGGGAAGCAGCAAGCCTAGTGGAAAAGGAAATCTGTGACCTCAGGATTAAGGGTTTATGAAAGCCACATCCAGACTAGCCTCCCACTTATGAACCAACATCCTGAGGTGGCATATTCACTGCTACATCAGCTTCTCCTCAGAGGGACTTTACAGCAGCATCTCTGAGCTGTGCCTGTTCAGCAGTAAGTGCTTCTCAGGCCAGGCATTTGAGCCGTGACTGGCTGCCTGTGGTTTTCCCTCCCCACCTCACCCAGCCAGAGCTCAAGGAGGGCAAAGATGCTGACTTCCAGTGTACAGATTATAATATGGCGTGGTCACAAAACAATAGCATTTGAGTTCTGCCCAGAAAAAGACACGGCTCTTGAGACTGAAGCATCATGCATGAAGGCTGAGGACTGTATGTTCAGCCTCCACAAAAAAGATGTTTCCTAATTCTTACCTACATTTGCTACTACCATTTGTCAATATATAATCCCCCAATTTTTCTTCAACCCCTATTCCTGCTTTTCTAGCTACCTCTCTCTTTCCTGTTTTCTCTTGTCCCTGCTGTACATCGAACTGCCTTTCTCTTTCCCTTGTTCTTCCCCTTCCTTTCCCTCCTATCTGTGATCATCTTCAGCAAGCTCCTTTGGTTTAGGGGCTAGAAAGAATTTGCCTTGTAACTCCTGGGGTACAATTTTACAATGCATTTAGTTTGACCTACCTGCAAGCAGCAGTGGAAAGGGTGGTCCCACTCATTCCTGTCTCAAGCTGCACACTCCCACTACTTCTGTTGCATCAGATCTAACAATTTTACAACTACTCATGAGCTCATTGATCCAACCAAAGATATTTTTTTTTGCAGGGGTTATTTTGCAGCCACATATTTATAGACCTGACTCAAAGCAGATGATGGGAACACAGGGCCAGAGGTGGTGAGGACAGGTGGAGTGGGACTGCCCCTTTCAGCAGAAAGCCTGCAGTTGCATCAAATTAAGTGTCCCATGAAACTGGATCCTGAGGAACAGAGAGGGTTCTGTCTTTGGAGATACATTTCAGAACTTTTATTGGAACACAGAATTGAAAGGCACAAACAAAAGCCACCACTTTGATATTAAAGGATGGCTTTCAAAGTAACTGTATTATATAATAACATATCTTCTTGTCTATATTAAAGATTTATGTATTAGATTATTAAATTATGAGATTATTAAAAATTGAAAAATTGAAGTTCAGTTTATTTTTTCAGGATTGATGTTTCTTTGTTGAATGGCTCATCTGAGCAGTAAAAATTGGCTCATCAATTTTACTTGCTTATAGTCACTTTATTTTCAGGTTGTCTAATGCATTGGCCCAGTCCTGCAAATGGTTGGATGCAAATCCCAAGGGGGAATTAAGTTTGTTAAGCTGATTCATTAAACTGTTTAAACAAAGCTTTCAAAGCTTTTAAACAAAGCTTTCAGAAAAATATTTCCTTTGGCTTACCAGAAGTTGAGTTTACAACATCCAGGGCCAGATGCTTCACTGGTGGACATTAGGATTTCTCCACAACAGTGATTCTGCAACTTAAATTTTTAGACACCAACTTCCAGGCCAGAAGTTTAACTACTTTTTGCCATTCACATAATTCCCACTAAAGCAGAGACATATGCAGTCTTTCAGTATAATCACAAGAGCACATACTGACAAAAAGAAAAAGAACTTTTCAAAGCCATACTGTTTCAACAGAAATAACTGGATTTAATGTATTCCCACAAATTATAATTAACTATGCACAATGACTTTCAGGAAATGAAGTCTGCTTTTGGGTAGCATAAAGCGGGCTGAAAACAAAAAGATTTTCTCAGTAATCTGATATAGCAAAATTTTTTTTTCATTTTATTACATAGCTATGAGAGTCTATGATTGATATAACTACCTTAGTTCATAGATGACTTGCAGTGTAAAATTAGCAAGATTAATCTTTTCTTCTTCTTTATGATTATAACACAGTTGAGATTTTTTTTTCTTGCTGTCTGTTTTTGCTTTAAAAACATCAAAATTTAGGTTTGGCCTAGTCACAACATGGCACCAAAATAATCAGAGTTAATCTTATTTTTTTATGGTTTTATTTCAAGTCTCTCTGTGAGTGCTGATTCTGAAATAAAAACTATTTTATTTCAACTACACCTAACTTAACCTTTTGTTCAGTTAAACTGCCCTGACCTAGGAGCAAATTTGTACACAGAAGCTCCTTGCCTTGGACTACATGCCAACTTGTACTGGTTTTAACATATCGTCAATTTATATCTGGTTTACAATGGATTAAATTGTGCCTGTAAATCCAGGGTATTTAAAACTGTATTTCCTCTTATGCTGAAATAAGAACACTAACATCCACAACTTGCATTGAAGCAATAAAAGTTGGGAATGTAACTACTACCTGCATATACATTTTCATGTAGAGAAGTCAATAGCAAAGAAATACCAATCATGAGTAACTTCAGCAACCCCTTATGAAGTTCAAATGAAAATACCTTTTCTTCACGCCTAATGTTTTGCTAGGTTAAGGGAAGGTTAGCAGAAAAAAACAGGTGAAAAAAAGTTCAAAAATTTTGCAAAGAATATTTCACTAACATTCTGCAAAGTCTAAAATTAAAAACTTGACAGCAAGAGCATCCTGGTGGGACAACAGAAGAAACAAATCCTGGGGTTTGTCTGTCTCAGGAACATAGCTGCACTAGTCATATCAGACATGTCAACAAAGAACTGCCAGCATTTGAATTGATGGAGTTTACCCACAATAAAAAAGAAAAAACTTTTTAATTACACTTATGGTTCAACAAAGAGACAGCTGGATTTCCAGCTACAGATTAGTGAATTGGGGCTATTCTGAAGTTTATGCAACACTTAGTTGGCTTGGATCCAGCTCCCTTAAAATTTTCTTTTCAAAGGTTATAACTAGCATTACTTTGTCCCTGTTAGTCAGACGGACTTTCTTCTACATATTAGCAGCATAAGACACTCTCTAGTATAAAGTGTTTCAGGGAAAAAAAATGAGGTGTGAGTATAAATTAGCTTCAGTTTTGCAATGGAAAAATCTAACAGGCTTAAATCTTAACAAAGTTAACTGGAATCACCATTAAAAAATTTAGAAACTCCTGCTTGCATAACAACACATTGTCCCTCCTCTACTTCTCACAAATATTAACCTTTACTTATGCAAATAAAACACAGATGAGAGAAATTTTTGCTTTCACAAGATCAAAAGAACATTGTCCTGCACACTCCCTTCCTTGATGCTACTTTAATAAAGACTTTAATTTTATCTCATTTTAGGCTTGGACACTTAACAGTGGTGGTCTACATACAGTCACAGAACTTATGTGGGGGGGTTTCCTAAGTGAGTCTACTCCCACGCCTGACTGCTTCTCAAGAAAGGAACACATGAGGCACACAATAACACTTGTTTTAGTCATAGAGGAAACAGAACATAGCACTGATAACAAAGAAACAGCAGTAGTGGTATCTCAGTTAAAAAAAAAACACAAGTGCTTTTTCATCTAGTATTTCCAAAAGTTATTTACAAATTATTGTTCTGTTACTACACAATGCAAATATGCTAAACACAATAAGCTTTATGTAGATACAACCTTTGAGTGCCTCTGCACTATTTAAGGCAGCAAACATCAGAGGTACAATTGGATAATCTGTTCAAAAGGCAATGTGTGGAAAATATTAAAAGAATATTCAATACACACATATTCCCCATGAAAATTCATGCAGCTCAATCCTCTGTTCACACCATCCCCATATGATGGAAGTCAGAGATTTACTGATCCTCAGTGAGAAAAAGTGCCTTAAGTTGAGGACCTTATTTCCATCAGTGAACAGAAAACGATGCTTCAAAGCAATATGGCTCCATACATCTAACTGTGCAGAAAAAACATCCTTCTAAATAACCTCTGATGATAATTAACATATTCTTCCCTGAAAATTGAGAATTGCCTTTTCTTTGCATCATTTTCTCCTGTATCATTACAAATTTTAGTCATTTTTAAAAAATACAAACCATGGATAATTCTCTCTTCAAAGGTTTTCGTGCCAGTAAATCCTAACATACTATAAAGATTTTCCTTATTGTTTAAAACATGTGTTGAACCAGCTTTACTGAGAATCTTCTGTTCTCATGTGGCAGGACAGAATCAGTAAGAGAACCATTTGGTTGTACACCATCTTGTACTGTTTTGTAAGTCTCAATCTCATACCTTTAATCTTTTCTATGTGTAATGGAATTTCTTTATGTTGATACACTGGACCTTGCTTTTCAGAAGTTTGCTTTCATTACTTACTCTACATTTGTAATTGCTATTCATTTTCTAGAGAATGGTGATTATAAAATTAGTATAAGAACGACCTTTTACAAATATTAGTGTCTTTCAAATTGAGAGAGCAGAGCATATTACAAACACATTTTCCTCTGAGAAACAGGAATTATAAACTACCATTTTTCAGAGGAGAGAAAAAAGCACTGCATGGTTAGAATGACTAGCTCTATTCATATGGCAAGACGTTGCTGAGGCAGAGTAATAATAAGAAGTTGAGAATCACTGCTTTTCTGCACAAATCACCAGCCACATGACATGGTACTAGAAGGACCACTGCATTATATAAATAAGTATAATTACACTCAATCTTACTTTCTTTTCCTCTGACCATGCACATCAGGTTCCATGTTTCTTTCTGAACTGCAGAGACATTTTAATCAAGCTACTTCTGAAGACTGCTAGATCCTTCCCTCAAAAGTTCATGCTAGTTAGAACCTGCCATGTGAATAGGTTCTATTTGCAATCCTTTTCATTTATCAGTTACATTTCATTTATCACTGTGCTGTCCCAGTCTTTCTTTAAGTAGATCCTTCTCAAGCTTCTCCTAAAGTTTAACATTTTACTGACAATGTAACAATTGTGTTCACAGCACTTTACTAAACTGGACTTTGATGAAGCCAGGATGCAGCCCCAAAGAAGTATGAAACTACACACAGCTCATTGCAGAAATGAAGACGAGCTGTTCACAAGCGTATCAAGCATCTCCCAATGTAGATCTTTGCAGCACACTGCTAAGAACCATTTTTTTCTAGGAAAAGCATAATTAAATGGACGCATGCATTCAACGTGCATGTTCTAACTCTTATTTCTGAACTGCGAATCAGTGAGAAACAGCTCACTTGTACAATACCCTGACTGAGTATATACATTCATCTTTCTTGAGTTCATCTTCCCTTGGGACAGTCCCAGAGATAAAAGTATGCAGCTATTTCCTCACCAATAAATGAGTTCTTTTTTGTTTCTGCAGCAATACCATTTTATGGCATTTCCCCTCCACCATCAAATTCCTGCCCTCATACCACAAATGCATCTTTCTTTCAGTTGCTCTGATATAACTTATTTGTGGGGCCATTTTGTCAACCAGATCACAGCACAGAAACAACTGTGCTCAGACACAAGAGCAGGAACTTGCACATCAGAGGAACTGGGGTAAGGAGAGGTGAGGTGAAAGAGGACGAGGACAGAGAACRCAAACTGCTCAAGATCATGCTGATGTTAAATTCATATCATAGAATAAAAAGCCTGAATTTTCTAAACATGAAATGAAACAGCTGAAAACACTGCAACTGGTAATTTTACATTAAAAAAAAAAACCAGCAAGTTTTACCTTAAAAGAATCACTTTTCAGGTGAGAATAAATATTAACGATTTCCAACAGAAGGGAACTTTTCAGTACAAATCCTTGGAAATGGGAGTTTTGCGGTGACTTGCATTCACAGTTCTGCACGATTTAATGGAGGATCAAACATAGAAGCTAAGCTGAGGGAGCACAGTGCTTGGCATACTGCAAGATGAAAACTCATTAAGTTCCACAATAGTCTTATAAGTAAATACATAATTACAGCTCCAGTTTACACATGTGCATAATGAAGCACAAAGAAGATGAACAACTATCTCATACCAGGAACTAGGAGCAGAACAGGCTATCGACCTCCTAAGGCTTCACTGCCAGTCATCTCTTCTGAGCACGAAATCACATGCTGTGCCATGTGTCACAGTTTCAAAGGTTAGCTTTCTGTACGACAACCTTTCTCCCTGGATATTACTGGAAACATCTGTCAGATGGGAATCCCCTAAAGACTTCTGCACGGAAGCGCACTGTGTGGTGACTCAGCAAAAGGTGCCTTACCTGTTCTGCAGCCATAGCACGCAGAAATAAGTAACCAAAAAGTTAAATCAGATTTATTGCTAATAAAGCATGTTAGACATTTTCTAAACATTTGTTTTTACTAACTGCCATCTAAAAGTAAAACACACCTACAGTCAGATATCTGCTAATAACAGTAACAAACTGCTCTTACTATTAGTACCTGTTATTACCACCTGTTAGTGCTACCTCCCACCCAATACTGTAGTTGTGAAACTGCAGAGGAAACGGCTATACTGACCATAGGTACAGAACAGGCAGGAGTACACTCTCAGATGGGGCTGAGCACGAGTATATTCCCCAGAGGTTATGCAAAGATTCAGTTCTCCCTATCAACACATTTATTTGAGTTTTAGCTTCAGCAATTTTAGTTTCCTTTTACTTATTTGTAGACAAGGAAGCTCAAATAACTGACCGTTCCTTAGTGCCACGCACAGAAGCAGAGGGACTTGACAGTAAGCATGAGACTATTTCCCACAGCACAACCAGTTACCGAGGGAAGGCAGGATGCTGCTTGCAACAGGGAAAGGTTGGAATTTCTCACTGAACCTGGTAATTTCACAGAAGCAAATTCAATACCATTATTACAGCAACAGCCACAATGGAAGCTTCCTTTTATATTCACTATCATTGCTACTGAAAGTGTAAATTAATCTGAAAATCCTCTTTATTCACATGAAGAGGCAGCATACACATTTCTCAAGCTCCTACAGATTATGCTGCCCCTGACTAGCAAGGGGAGAGCTGTTTACAAGGAAAAGTGGCAATGGATAAGTAAATAACAACCACAAGCTCAATCAGCATGGTTTACCTTACTGCTTTTGAGACAGCCAACAGCTAACTCTTGGGAATTAAGCATTACAATATTGGGGATTTCTGCAATACTGCAGAACCAATAATGTTGGGAGTATTTGTATCCTGCATTACAGGTAGGACAATTTAGATGGATGCAACACGTATCGTGCAAAACTCTTACCAGCAACACCACTTTACACCTCAGTGACAGCAGCAATCACACAATGTTTAACATGTTCCAATCTGTCCACATTGACTCCACACTTAGAACTGATTTATCCTCTCCTGAATGTGTTCAGTATAGACATGCCTTAAATTCCTATCACAGTTCATTAAAATTGGCAGTTCACTTTTAGATGCCAGCTTTTGCTCTTGGCTTTACAGTTAACTCTTTATTAATCAAAGGCAGACTACACAGAAGCAAAGATACATAAGTTGACTTCATATAGATTGAGGATGGTGCTGTAGCCTCTGTTTGCTCAGATGAGGTGACGCCCAAGCACAGCTCTGCTGTTCGCAAAGAAAGTTTGTATTCACAGGCATCCAGAGGATGTTTTTACTGCCAAGACCAAACTGATTCTGTACCAAGACACCTTGTGTCTCTACATTGCACCTTCCAGTGTTCCCAGTCACTGGAGGACTTAGCTCAAGTGCAGCACTGGATGAATGTAGACATATTAGTTCCAGATCAAAATCGACTACAAGAATTTTTCATGCACTCAATCCAAGGTCAAGCCTTCTTGAATCCTGGATAGTGTGAAGAGTAAAGTAGAATTATAACAGTAACCTTAAAAAGAATCAGCTCAGGTACAGAAGAGAGAGCATTATTTATCTTTTATTATATCTGGATATTGTGCCAGTAATGGAGATATCTATAATTACCACTCTACCTGATTTCAGCTGAAAGTGGAACCTGTTCAAAATAGTATCTGAAACAGTCCTGAATGCAGGAATAATATGTTTGTAATTAAGCTATGAGATATATCCTGACCTATTCTGAACTCTAGGTAAATTATCCAATTTCAACCAAACTTGAAGAGCCAGCCACCTTGGTTCTTTATCCTACTGGCCAACCCAGAGTACAGTAAAAATACAAACCAAATCTCCGTAAATTGACTTCAGTTTGGGGAGAGCTGCAATGAATTTCTCCTATGCAATATGGAGATCAGGATAGGTCCCTATCCTTCCCCACAAAGAAAGCAAGGCCTATAAGAAAAAAAAGGCATTGAAATAAATATTTTAAAAGGTAATATCTAGTCTAATTACAGCCATATCCTGCTATATTTTATTCCCAAAAGACATGACAAGTAGAGATTTGACAGAGAGTGAAGTAGGATTTCCTTCAAGAGTTAACAGAATCAAGGAGGGGATGCATGCAGGGATTGAAGAAATACACACAATTGAAATCTAGAAGGAAAGTACAAATGACATGAAGGATGGGGAGGCAGAAGCAGGATCATCAGCTAGAGGAGATGCTAGATTTCTGGAGTCTGGCTTTTCAAAATGGATCACAATACTGAAAGATCTCCAGAATTTAATTTCAGACTGTATACACAGCACATCATTTAGTGCAAGCATTCTTATTCCTCTCTTTCTGAATTATAGTGTTTTCATCATCATCATCTTCCTCAGATGAATAAAGGTCAACCAATGATAAAGGAAAGAAAATAGGTCATGATGATATCTAGCATAGCATGTTATTAAATGATCAATGAGAAGAACTCTGAAGTGACAGCTAAAAAGGAAATGGAGAGTGGGGGTATTGCTGTATATTATAATTTGCAAAAGATAAGAATGGGCTATTCTTTCTGACTCTTGCAACAATTCAAGAAACATATGGACACATGAACATTCTTTAGTTGCATAACTGAACTTTTGCAAGTTGAATTTTGAAAGTCACTGCAGTGCCAGCCAAGTTTCTCAGTCCAAAAAAAAATTCTGTTATATAGCAACAGTTTTAGTCTCCTGGTGATACAGAAACAGCAATTTGTTAACCATGTACAATACTCTCTTCTTTCCCAATCACTTAAAAAAAAATTATAATGCTGGTTTAAACATGCAAGCAGACCCATTGATGTTGGCTCAGCAATTATAAACCAGGAACAAAAATGGAAGAAAGAGGATGACATTGCAATCAAAAGCAGCAGTTTGAAAAGGCAACAATTGAAACCGGGAAATATTCATATTCGCAGTGAAAAATGAGTAATACAGCAACTTTTCCCTTCTGCTACAAGTGGAGTAAAGCGAAACTCCTTTATGATTTCAGGAATTTAGAGATGCACAATGCGTGCGCCAGCAATCACAAACAACACTGTGAAATGGGGTCCTAAGCTGCTTGACTTCAACTCAGAGAGCTGCACCTCTCTTCCCTAGCCTGCACTTTCTACTTCCCAGAAGACTTACGGTAGAAAAAGGAAAGAACATGGGCGAGAACTACAGAACTAGGCCATCTGAGATGGCTAAAGGGACGTACATTCATTCTTGTTTTTGTTGTGGCTGTACTTKCTCCTCTCCAATGGCTGCACAATTTTGAGGGACAGGAAGGCTAACCAAGTGGCCCATGATCACATGTCCCCATCTAACTGACTTCCTCACACTGGGTTTATGATAGTGACCACAAAGACTTCTGCTGGCATTATTCATTTGTGAGAGTAATATGTGTGTGTGTGTGCATTCCTGTGTGTGTGTAAACAGTTTGTTTTTACGTTTCTGAGCAAAATGCTCTTCTAGAACTTGAATTTTGAACTGCTCAATGCAGGAAGTACAACAGGAGACATCAGGAACGACGCACAGAATGGGCCAAGTCCACTGAAAAATGGAAAATGACTTGAACTCATGAGGTGTTTGCCAAAAGACATTCCTCTATTAGAAAAAGAAGATGAAACACACTGCTCAACTCCATAAGCAATCAAAACACACTCATATATACATCAGCGGCTTGTTATTATTGGACAGTAATTTTTGGAATACAAGATGCTAATTTCAGAAGAAACACCTTACAATAAAAAGATGTAGGTATGAAACAAAACATGTCTCATAAGCTTTGTTCATCTATTCTAAATGTGATCAGCTTTAGATGACTTTTTTTTTTCCCTTCATGAAAATTACTCTCTGTTAGGGACAGTTTCTCAGAAAATAAGATTGAGCACCTGCGTCACTCAAGTCTTTCTGGGAATGAAAGCATGATTTTGCTGGAATGCAACTCTTAAATATTAGGGACGAAATGTCTCTCCTGCGTATTTTAAGTTTTTAAATACATACTATGCTCTTGCCCAAGAAAGTAGTTCTTCAGAAATAAAGGCGTTTTCAATAATAATAATAAACATTCTCAGATTTTCCCTTTCTTGAAAAACACTTTCCTCAGAGTTAAATGCTCGTACCATAAATTAAATAAATACATGAAACACTTTTTCCTCAAATTGTACCTAAAGAAGGGAAATTCCAGTGATAAAAGAACAAGAGATTTGAATCACCTTCTTCTTTTTATAAGTTTTATTATAAAATCCAGAAAGTCAATCTGCACAAGTAGAACTACTAAACCATTGCACAACAGTCCTCCCAAATGTAAATAAGTTCTGCTTTGGGGCATGTCTTTTAACCCTCTTCTCAAGCCATATGGCTCAACACATCAAAGAAATACGACTAGTTTTCCACACTTGTTGCATGATTGAACCTAGTAATTATTGTTCTGGATGAAACCTTAAGTTCATTCAAGCCAGTATCCTACCTCTTAAAAATGACTTGTACCAGATACTTCTATTATTTTTATTTGAATTTTTAAACCTCACCTCATTTCTGTTCTTTTTTGCCCTTCATACATTGGTTTTTGAAATTAATTCACAGCCTGGCTCTACTTGTGAGGAAAATAAGCTGGCACAAGAAATCCCAGAAGCTTTCTTACAATGTATGAACATGCTGTGGTATACAAACATGGGATTGGGTGTTTCCCATACTAACTGTCATCTAGGCTGCCTTAAAACCTAATGCATGAGGGGTCCCCTTCCCTGCCCCCCAAAGCCCCAACTTTTTTATAATTAAGAAAGTCCAGAGTTAGAATTAACTACTGCCCATTAACTACTGTCCAGTCCTAATAGCAATGAGTTTTATATTTTAGTTATGGACTGGTGTTAAAATATGCTTCTTCTCATGAATTCTGAATTTCCTGAATGCCCTCTTTTCTTGCGTCATGTAGAAGGGAGAACAGAAGCTCCCAAGATACTTCTTCTATGTAGCTAAAACTGTTGTATACTTTTATCATCTCTCCTCTAACTCATCGCCTTTCTTGCAACAAAGAATAAACACCAAGATTCTGACAATACTTATGGAGCATCTTACACAGAATTTTTTTCACTCAGACCTCTCTTGTGCACTTACTATTTTGTACCACAACCTGGAGATTTACAAAGTATTAAAAAGAGTTATTGATATCAACCCTTCACAACAAGGAACTGGACTAGGCGATTCTGTCCCTCTGTAAGTATATATCAGTAGGAAAATAAGCATGCAAAAGTTCAAAGGACACATGGAAGCGTTACCTAAGTGTTTCCATATATCAGTACCATCTTCTCATTCCTAAATTCTTCACAGCCTGCGCTGCTGTTTCTTGAACAGTATTTTCTTATTGTTCACTGCATATTGCATGGTTGCACCAAGTACTATGCATACATCATCTTCATATTTATGAAGAAGCAAGTTATATAAAAATGAGAAGGAATATGATTTTACTTATTTTTATATAGGCTACAGAATTGAAATTTTAACCAGAGCCACAGACAGTAAATGGAAGAATTTTCCCAATTACAGTTGGAGCTTTAGGGGTCTGACATCTTTCACTCTAAATCCAGTCTTTCTTTGGCATTATGCTGGTATTCTCACACTTTTACTACTATTGTAGCAGCTGTACACAACTACTTAAGGTCATAAGAGAATTACTGCCATCATTTCTCATTCTAGAAAGAATGTAAAAAGCTAGCTATTTGAAAGGAATATTTGTGAACTAGATGCATCTTGTGCCAGTCTTAGATTTTCACAGTTTGGGTCAGAAGTTACATTTAAGTACTGAAAATCCAGAACATGAGCAGGACCTCAGGGTAGGGAGGGGGGGGAGTAGGCGATGTTGCGAAAATGAAAGCACAAGCTTGACTGATCCTTTCCATAGATAAGAAATAACTTGGTGCAGGACTAAAATCAGCTTTGTAAGACTGAAACTGACAGTTTAAAATATACCAGTATTTTAGCTCTCACTACTGTTCTACACAGATGTCCGCACAGCGTCAATGACCTAGTCTGATGTTTTCTCCCCCTCCACTTCGTGGTTCAAAAAAGTCCCAGAAGGTACTTTTATTCTTTGTGGAAAGGTGCCACATCAGCTGGGGAGATCACTGTTTTTGCAGGCACAGGCATGATGCTGTCATAGGACAGTTCAAGGCACATTAAACCTGAGCTTCCACAGAGACACCCAAGGTTTTAATAAACTTGAGTTACACAAAAGCTTTACAATATAGACTATTTTCATACTCACAGGTCAACAGGTTTATGGTTCAGGTAGAATGGCATGAACAACAAGCAAACCCATCAGTAAGCTGATTGCTTGCAGTCGTCCCCCCACCCCCCCCCAAAAAAAAAAAAAAAAAAAATCAGGCTACAACGTGCAGCAGACATTTATGACACAAATCTTCATACTGTTTTTGTTCTGTTTCTCACTGGTAGTTTTTTTCAGTTGCCTGCTACAGATTATCATTCAGAGATAAAAGACTACCTCCAAAAAATTGTTCTAGTATTAAAAAATTGTTGGTTTTTTATATGGCTTGACAGATCCTGAAATTGTTTGAAATATGCCTGAAAAATTAACTGACCAGGAACATTCACCTCTCTGCCCCCCCCCCCCCCACCCAATTTATTTTCTTGTAAATCTAATAACTATCTAAAGTGGAAAACTAATTACTTTAAATGATAACTGGTTCATTAGAAATTTTGCACCTGGGAAAAAACTGTAACATACTTAATGTTCTCTTACTTAAACAGGTAGCATTTTGTACCCATTTTGTGAATACACTGGCAAGAATTTTCCAGTCCTTGACACAAATATATTAACAAACACTACTCAAGGTCTGGTCAATTCTCCCTGAAGGTCATAAAGATGAAAAACTGTTGTTTAATATGACAAAGAACAAATAAAATGCTCTTCAATGGGACAAAAATTAGCAAAAGCAAACTGAAACACAAAGGTCTGAGGTGGAGGCGCAGCTGGGTGGTCAGAGCCAGGCCCACCCACCCCACAGGCAGACCAGCTACCTACATGGGGAAAACAGACCACAGCTTTCAGCAAGGAGGGATCAAAGAAAGAATCTTACCATTGATACAAGCATGAGTGGCTTTTACCAGGCTAGAGGAAACTTAGGGGGCTTTCATACCAACCAGTACACCCTACACTGCCAATCTCATGCTGCTACTGCAGAGGTTCAGCTGCCCCATTTGGATCAAGGCTGCACACCTCACTAAGTACTATATTCTCCTTGCAAAACAGCAGTGATCTGACACAGACTGCGTCACAAGTGAACCTAAACTGTGGGTCAGCATTATTTTGCCTAACAGTTATCTACCCCAGTTGTACAACTCTGCAAACTTGCGCTATTTTACTACAAGTAATACTGCAGCCAACATCTATGCCTGGAGAACCTAGGCAGTGAAGGTCTGAAAGCCCCCCAAAAGAGCTACAGTTCACAAGATCTAATTTACTTCAATGCTTTTAATATAAATTTATTGATAACACTCTGCACTACTCAAAAGCTAAACACTGGTCAGGCCAGTATTTATCTTAAGTATTTTTCTTTAACTCAGGAGATAAGATACTGCAATTTGACAAACTGATAATGTTGTCAGCTCTCACAAATTAATTATGTATGATATTCGGCATTTGTCTGAAAGCTTCACCTTCTGGGAACAAGTGGTTATACAATAGTCTTTCTACTTAATAATATTTTGCTCCTGCAGTCAAAGAGATAAGCTTGAAAATGTTAAAAAACGACCACCACAAAGGCTCAGACAACAGAAGCTAAATAAGAACCGTCCACTAACTATTTCATAAGAGGATCTCTTTTCTAAGGAACACTATTTTGGTACTCAGCATCACAGTTTCCAACTGCTTGTATTTGACTATACCAGCACATCTGAAGCATTTTGTTGCATCTTTTGCTCCTGTTGTCCATTTCTGTTGAAAGAACACGCATGGCCACATGGCCCTCTCTGGAGCACCCAGGACCAAACATCAGTGCTCAAGTGAAAGAAATGCTTTCAGTTTCAGAAGTATTTTGTTTTCATCCAATGAAACCGAGTTTATCAGTTAAGTGTTAAAACTCTGTATTTGTCATATTACTGCTTATTTTAGCTAGGCTGGCAGGGAGTGAATGGGCTTGTGGAAGTAACAGAGTGAGATGGGAAAAAAGAAATCTATCCTCTAGCATTCATATATCTGAAAGCCCAGTGGAGATTCCAATTCAACAGAAAGCTGGAACCTTTTACTCTGTAAGGCACAAAGGTATGAAGATACGTATGTAGCAATGGCAAGTGACAACGTCAAAAGCCTTCAATTCTTTTATTTTAAACTACTTCCTTTAGCTATTGAGACTTAGGGCCATGATGCATAAATAGATTTACACAGTGCAGTGCAACACTGTACAGGGATATCACAGGTAAACATGAATGATTTCAGATGCTGAAAACAGTATAGTTATAATAACATTAGACAAGCCTAATAACTAGTCCTAAAAATGCACAGGGTAAATTAACATCATTAACACTGTCTGGTTCTGTCCTATAACTACCCTCTTGCATCCCTCTTACTATGTAAAAGTGAGCAAATGAATGAATGAATGCTGGACAATGGTGAGGACAGACATAAGAGTGACTAATATTTCCCAATTTATGTAAAAAAACAAGTTGGTATCATCACAAACAATGACAAAAGCACAGGTCATTTTAGCAGTCACTACAGGAAAAATTGTGAGAGAATAGGACAATGCAGAAGTTGAAAATATGACACATGATGTGCAAAAATTTATCAGAAGCCAATAGTATCAGTTAATACAACTGTAGAATTAGTTGGAAAATAGACTATGTTCACATAATTTTGACAACACTTTTTAGCTTCTGACACACCTGACTCATTATAACTTTGATGCATATTTCCAGTTAGAAGTCTGAAAACAACTACTCAGTTAAAGAACTGACTGATGAATAATAAATCAGGGGGAAACAGCATTGCAAGTGGGTATCTCTGAGTAGAAAGGAAAAAAGAGTAGGTAACTTGTAAGGATTAATATGAAATATGTTAGTGATTTGAAAGACAATTTCCTCACTAAGAAGTAGACTAGCAGGTTTCCTAATAATATGAGGCAGGTCAATAAGTACAATACCAGAGATTAAGCATTCGAAGTGACTTAAAATGTAATTTTGGGAAGTTTAGAGAAGATTATTTTTAGAATAGAGAATATGAATTTTTATTTGATGGCAATACAAACAAAAAAGGTATCTTTCTAATGCAAGCAATGCTTCATAGGGGTATTTCTTCATATAGTGGCTTTCAATGAAAGCAAGTCTACTAATTTTTAAGATCTTGGAGGCATCTTTCTTGAAGTATGACAGAACTCCTCGTTCCCCATCCAGCAGTTAGTACCATGGAGTCATAGAACCTTGACTACTAGTAAGTAAATACACATGTACAGTTTTACACTTGCAGTTCATTCTGTATCATTGAGAAAAATGCAAGTCAGCAAATCTAAAGGCATAAAAATTTCTAAAAAACTAGAAGATAAAGAATTGTAAAATCATGTAAGTAACATGGGATATCAGGTAATGCAATAAATAAGGAAAGTGTTTTGAGAGTTTCTGCAAGTGCCAAAGTTCTCTTGCTTTAGCCCTGGGGATAGGTATGGCCTACACACAGGGATCGCCCCCGCAGCGGTAGCCATGGACCTGCAATGCTAGCTGTACGCACAGATGAGGCAACCCTGCAGACACAGGGCCCACTGATAGGAGACCCTGTAACTCTAGACTTCCGTTGCAGTTTACTTCAGTTTCAGTCATGTTGCTGAGACTTCTCCTAGAAGCAGTCCCAAGAAATCGCCATATTTTAGAGAGTTCATTCTGTATGACAGAGTAAGAACACATGCAGATTAGCAATGCTTGTGCTAGAAATTAGTTTGTGGTGGAGGGGGGGTGGGGGGGTTCTGAAAATCTGAACAGCAGCAGCAGCGGTAGCCGTAGCTCTCTTACTCTGTTCTCAGTACTGGCATTCTTCCTGCATCACTCCTGATCCTCACATGATACCTAGCAACAAAGTCATTTACAACTCCTACTGTGTATGATAATAGCTTAATTATGTTTTGTCTGGGTAAGTCAGGAGTGATTATAACCATTAACAGGCACAGTTGCAAGGCCTCCAGATATTTCACGTTTTGTACCATTCCAGCCCATGTTTCAGTTGCATCGGGAGGGGGCGGGGAGGTGAGTTAGAGGGAGGGTGCCAGTTCAGGGTTCCCTGCCGCCGCTGCTATCTAACTGCAGTGGCTGCGCACCTCGTACCAGCCACTGAGCGTTGCAGCAAGTCACAGCACTAGCACACCCAAACTCTCACTACCTTGCTGGTACCTCTCTGATGTACAATTAATTTTCAATTTTAATTAAGGTCTCTTATACTCACCTCTTACACTTAAATAAGAAAAAAAAATCCGTTAGGAATTTTGATTCCATGAGAAATAACAATTAAAAAAAGGCGGGGGGGGGGGGGGAGGGAATCCACAGAACACTTTGGCTAGTCAAATTAACTACGAGTAGCCTGCAAGATCAGAATACTTCAGACTGAGCTGCTCACAGTCAAACAGGAGATTAACAATTGCAGAATAAAATGCTGCTCTCCTGAGCCCCATTTCAGGGGCTTACTCTTTAGCCCAACTGTAGCCCTTATACACATCCAGGGAAAGCAAAGACCCTACCAAGAAAGGAACATAGGTAGCATAGTTTGAAAACAAACAAACAACCTCCCAAAACACACACGCCCCCCTCTTGCACAGTTGTGTATCTTTTTTTATTCCAGATGATTTATTAAAAAAAAAAAAAAGTATAGTACTTATTCTAGAAGGTCTATAAAATGGCAAGTTAGCAGGAAAGTGCAAATAGGGAATACTCATCATTTCTCAGCACGAGAAGCAGGGGGCATCATGCACCATTATCTGACAGCAGGTTTAAAACAGATAAAAGCACATACAGATATGTATGCATATGGATTTGAATATAAAAGAGATCTCTCCCTTTATATTAGCACACTTTCTTAAACATTAATCTAATCCAGTTTAATTTCGATTGACACCAAAGATAGAGATAAGAGTCTGAATTAGTCTAGGGACTACTTCATTTTTACTTTTTTGCCGTCTCCCCCCCTACCCCCCTTTTTTTTTTTTTTGGATAAGCCACACAAACATAGAACATACTCTTAATAAGTAAAATAAGTTCAAAACTTGAATTCTTATGAATTGATTTTAAGTACAACGCCAGTGTGATCATATTCACAGCAAGGAAACTTAATCTGCTGAAGCTAGTCTTCTGCATTCAAACAAGAGTTAGTAAATGACTTCCTTGTTCCAGACAACATGAAATAATCAGTTTATTAACAGATATAGATTAAAAGCTGCAGACAATTCTACTTGGCTTCCCTATAAGATAAAAAAAATCCCAAAGTTTACTTTAACTTTGGTTTTAAGCTTCACTACAAGTTATAATCATTTTATAATCTCAATTTAAATGAATTTAGTTAACTATACATAAATATGCCTCTTCCATTTTTGCACTACAAGCAGAATGCAGGAGAGAGAAGAAAACAGGTGTAGCTTAATGGGTCACTGGTCATTAATTGGCATGTCACTATCCTCAAATCTCTGGGAATAACCTGCTGTGCAAAAAAGTAGGAATTCAAAATTTTGTAAACAAATGCAATTTAGATTTCTGTTTCATTGTACCTTTGTCCTGAAGATAACAGCTTCTAAATATTTGTATCTTTTTCTCACTTCAACTAAAATAGTATACCAGATGTAAAAGCCAAGTGTGAACCAAAAATTGATTGCTTTTCAAAATATCTAAATAAATCCAGATGTACATGAATGAATGCAATCACTGTCCAAAGGATTTTATCTGTATCACCTTTAAGATAACTCAAAAACCAGTGTTTCTCATACTCAAATCTAACATTTATTCTTACACAGAATTGGCCTATAATAGTCCAACCTTTACATTTTCTGGCCTGCTTCCCATACCTTCACAGCACTTCTCAATATGGAGAATTTCCTTTCCCTAAAGACAAAGTTTCAGATTTTGTGGCCCAGCGCCTCTTACTGCCACGCTGACAACAGTTCCTTAATTAGGTGAATCAGCCTGGCTGCCTAAAGAAAGTTTGGCTTTTGGTTTATGACTAAGGGAGAAGAACAGCAAGACTGAAACTCATTCATTTCAAGAGATACCTTCACTGCCCAGATTTTAGGACTTCTCTACACTATACAGCAAGCAACAATGAACTGTTGCTACAGTTGAAGTTCACTTGGACATGAATCAAGGCACGTTCATTCTGCTCTGCTGAATTTCAAGCTTACTTTCCTAATGACATAACAGAACTCATTATGAAAGATATGATGCAATTCCCCTCATAAAAAGGAGTGCTCAGGTGCTTCTGTACTTATCTTAACATTTGATTTACTACTCTTGCCAAATACAAAGGTTGAAATGACAAATACCAGAGAGAAGCCTATACAGATCATTTATTGGCTGTAAGTCTGAATAAAAACCATGTGATTAAATCAAAGAGACTGCAAACACTAGGTCAGGCAACACCGGGAAGTTTCTGACTTTAGAAGGCTGTCAAAATGCCCGATACTCTGACTTTTTACCTGCTCAGTTTCTGCTGCTTTATTCTTCTCACCAGGAAATGCAAAGTCAGACTGGCTCCCTTTGAAAAGAAAAAGAGTCACTTACAGCACACTCTTGAGGAATTTCATTTTGTCAGGGAACCCTGACAGCTTCCCACTGCGTTTCACACTGTTGGGAAATTAAAGTTTTGACTAAGTTTCCCAGTATTGAGGTAGCACCAGGGTGACTTTGTATTTCCTTTCTTAATAAGTCCTAATTACCTCCTACTTCCCCCCTCCCAATGCTGCAGAAGGAGGAAGGGATATAGGAGTAACGTCTTGTGGAAAGAGCAAACTCCATTGCTCAAGGTAGGCAGTCACCACACACGCTTCCTCGGTGGAAGCACAGATGCCCTACCAGCTGCAGGAATATTTCTAGACTGTCTGACATACGCCCCACAGACCTTCAGTGCTATGTATTATTAGATGAAGCGGAACATACTAAATGCCCTTTTGCTTTGCTTTTAGCCACAAATTAAAACTATCAGACCTTTTAAGAGAAATGTGAGGAGAGTGAAGACCAAGAGGCCAGGCCCTCCCCCTTGGTTTCAGAGGCAACGAGTCTGTCTCCTTCCCCTCTCCTAAGAAGCTTAACAGCCTTGTTCTTCCTCTGCATCTGGTGACCAAATTTTTTGAATTTGATGTATTCTATTTTAGGATGGCCCCAATATGCAAAGGGAGGGAAGAGATTTCAGCTTATCAGTATCTATCTCCCATATGTGGGTTAGGAGAACAAATTGACTAAACCCATATGCTAAGACATTCAAGAAACCCCAGAAATGAACCGATGAGAGATTAATGCAATACCAAATGCTCCAGTCTCACATCTCCAACACTAAAAAGAGGTGAAGCTTCACAGGCACCTCTTAGTGCTTGAGTTCCCCCTCTTCTAATATAGGGTGTGCACGTCAGGAGAGGTATTCTGTGTGCAAATCGACTAATGATCATGTCACATAGAGGCTGAAGGTGATTTTCAGTGAAACCATCAAAAATCTTTATGATTTGCGCTATATACAAAGGAAACGAGAGCACAGTTCTAAAGAACGACTCAGATGTCGCAAAAACAGAAATCTTTCTGTTCTTGAGCAATAGGGCAAAGGCTTAGTTATAGTGGAAATGTAAACTTGGACTATCATTAGAAGATAGAAAACAGAGATGGAAAAGCTTGGGAGCAAATGGACAAGCACATGCCTGACTGCTTTGTTGAGTGGCAAGACAAAGTTAGCGGGAGAAAAAAATTGATGAACTGTCACAGAATGACAGACAAGACCTTCGTTGGATGTATTGACTCTGAACAGAGAATGACTCGTAGATCTACTTAATTCTTGCTTCATTTAAAGACAGTAAAGTACTTGAACAAATCACAAATGCTGCCAAATGAGTCAAATAAAAAAATTTTTTTCCATGCATGACTTGATTTGGGTCAAATTTATTAAAAGCTGTTTGTTTTGCAGAACGGCTTATACACTAGAGCTCATATTTTGTATAAAGTATTGCTGCCTCACTAATTGTCCAGTTCATCTCTCGTATGCAAGTAGCACAGACAAGGATACACTGAGAACAGGGGAAAAATTGCCATAGGAGGCCCTGAGCATATCTGTACATGCATGTCAGCTATGCATGCATGCACAGGTGTTAATTTCTTTGTGATTTTTTTGGCCTCAGATAATTTTTAATAACCCAGAAGTGGAGAGAAAAATTTTACTATTTCCCCAAATAATATAAGCTCCAACACACTTCCTTCCCCCCCCCCCTTTTTTTTTTTTTTTTTTTTTTTTTTTTAAATCACAGGGTGTTTACAGACACAAGAGAAGAGAGTTCAAAGAAACAAAATTATGCCTCAAAATTGACTGGAATTGCTAACCCAAGAGAATGGTAGTTCATAAGTGCTCTGCTCCCCTCCTCCCCCCTTTTTAAACTTTCTCCATTTGAAGACTATTATTTTTGTCTTTACAGTTGCAGAAAGAGTCTTGAAAAATGTGAATAAAGGGCAAATCAAAACAATGGTTCCTGGCTGAATTTACGAAGCATAATTCACTAAGGTTCTTCAATTCTGTGGCCACAGAGTTTGTCTTTTTCTAAAATTTAACAAGACCATCCACCATCTTCCTGTAGACTAGCATCCTACATTCTGCCTTCCCCCCACTCTAATGAAATTTTCTTCCCACTCCCAGCTTTCCCTTCAAGACTGCGACCACCCTCTACCTACTCATTGCCATACTGCTAAAATAGGCAGGAGTCCAGGAACAACTCTAGTACAGAGCCACTAAAATAGCTAAAACTATAATGTTAGTTTCAAACTTTGACTCCTCCCAATAAATACCCTTGAAAAATAATTAACGCATGAAAATACAAAATGCAATAATCTGTTCACACATGATTACTATGATATTCATAACCATACAATTCATTTGGTCAAAAGCAGAATTTAATGTGGCTCCCCTCTCCACATAGCAACCTCCTTTGGAAAAGATTTTTCCCTGGAAGAAACTGAGAATGGCTGCAAGGCATATCCTACCTTCTGCCAGTCACAGGGCACCCTCAACAGCAGTAGTCACAGCCTGACTTTTTGTGGCAGCCCATGAGAGGTGCAGGAAGGCAGGTTTGGTGGCTTTGCTGGCAGGGCTGCCCACTGCTGCAGGTGCGAGGAGGTGTGCAGTAGGACATGTGTGGTAGGAGGTGGCATGCCAACTGCTGCCACCAGACTGGGATGGAAAAGCCAGGGATCTGGCTTTGTCGGCTGTTGTACAGGCCTACTATAATTTACATGAGAATTATATGAACTTGTGCATTCCATTTATAGAAACACTGATTAAGTTTGGGAGCAACCACTTTGAACTATCAGCCAAGAGCAAAAACTATTCCTCTGTGCAGTATCAGCCTTAAGGAACTCAATTTGGAACTATTTTATCAATCTTTCAAAAGTTCAGGTTTAATAGAGAGATTAGAGAGGAAAAAGTTAGGGCTGAGCTAGCTGTATGATGTCAAGCTGTTTGAAGAAGAGAATTGTGAGTTAGCTTTGATCCATCTCAACACAGATTTGAAATAGTTTCAGTTACACCTAACACCAGCTGGGCACAGCTAAGAAAGGAGCTAGCTGCATACCTCAATCACAATAGACTGGTCTCAATAGAAATTAAAAATAGCGTATTATTTTACTCTATTTTATTTTACTCTAAATTGTGCTTGCTGATTATGCCCCCCCACACCCCTACATCTCCCCCTCCCCCTACATCTTCCCCCCACCCCCACAGAGGCCCTTTACAATCTAGGGACAGCCAGAGAACAACACATCCCAGGTCCTTCACTCACTTCCATAAGCAAAGCAAGACGCTCCAGAGCCCAGACATCCTCACTTACACTTAGATTCACCTCACTTCCAAGGAATACTTCTACAGAAAGTTTTGATAAACAGGAAAGATACATTTAAGAATTCTGTAACAGTTTGTGTTACAGCAACTTGTTTTGGAATTTCCCTCTCTTGACCTTCCCAAGGTGAAATGTGGAGGCCTGCAGGGAGTTACGGCAGCAGAGGACAGGGAGCACCAAACGTCATTGTGCCGGCTCAGGAGCTACATAATCAGATATTCTGGAGGGAAGGATTAGCTCGAGGTCATGATACAGCCTGAATCAACTTTGCTTAGTCAAACTGCAAGGAGAGCCGAGTTTACAAACTACCATGTTTGCAATACAAACAGTGACTGATTCATTGAGGCAAATACGTGTTAGATGCAGCTTTAAAAAGAAGCAGAATATAATGCACAAAAAATTGCAAAAGACAAGACTCAATTTCGCATTTTATGGGAGTTTGTTTTACTGCCTGGATTATATAGCAGATATAATTTCCTTTCTATATCTTTTAATTGGGAATCAATTTTAACATCTAATTTAAAATGACACACTAAGGAAGCAAATGGTCGAGTGCTTACTAATGTCCGGTGTCACAGTATTATAGACACTAAGTGCCTTCAAAACACGATTGCACCATTCCCTAGCCCTCAAAAACATTTGTTCCCACCCTCATGCTACCTCCTCTTTTTGTCAAGCTTAGTATTGATGCAGCACATAGTGACTTGTACCAGGAAACAGATTAGTTTGAAATTAACCTAGCAAAAAAGTGGAGTGTAATTAAGTGTCATATACTACAGAAATTACCAAAGAATATTCTTTTAAGTCTTCCAAGTCAATAAGATTCATGATGCTCTGCTAAGTAAGTGCTGGCTGTGAGGACCGAAATTGCCTGGGGCTACTTGAAGTCACATAGTTTTCCAAAATTTCAGAACACTTTGGAATTAAGTGAGTAACAACCATTCCTTCCACTTCTGTTCTTTTTCCTTCCCTTCTCATCCCTCAGGGTACTCCTGCCTTACCCACACAGTCCAGCCACTTCCCAAGGTGCCTAAAGAATGCCTAAGTGGAATCACAGACATCAGACTGTTTGAAAAAAGAGAGTAATCTTTTATCAATGTTTTCTTCTTTATGACTAAGAGTAGCTTCTTCTCTTATGACTAAGAGTAGCTAGAGTTTTTCTTCAACAAAAAGGTTACAGTTCCTAAAGCTAAATCAAAGTGGAACAATATTTTCTGTTAAGTTTAAATAAAGACTAGCATGCATTAAAATTACCATATTATTGCCATATATACCTTAACCATCTCAGATTTTTAACAGTGGCTTATGTGATTTAGAGAGAATGGCAAAACAAGAGACATGGTCAAAAGAGCTGACAGTTCACCCATAGTAACACTTGCAGTCATAAATGGAAAGCAACAAACTCATTTGCTGTTTAAACCATTACTGTATACTAACAGACTGCAACAAAAAAGCTTATAAAACAGTATTCCAAACAGGTGTTACAGCTTCAGTAATGAACCCTTGAAACAGTGAAGACTGACTCCCAGTGGAAACCTGAAATGCTTTAGCTTTTTGACAAGTAAAACACATAGGGTAGGGCAGCTTTTAACACATGTTGTTGGAAGTGTTACTCCTATATTGTTATTTCTCAAGCCCAACAGAAGAGGCCACTGTAAAGTCACAACAAGCCCCTCTGCGAAACAGGCCTGTTTCCGCCTAGAGAGACAGTTTGACTTCAGCAGCCTTCACCGTTAGCTTTTTCTAGCCTTCATATTCTGCCTCTAATTTCTCCAGTTCACTTGCATTTATTTCTCCTCTTCACCCTCTCAGTTCTTCACTTTGTTTCTCTATGAATCTTGAATAATTTAATATGCCAGGCTGTAAATGCCCCAGACCTACCACTCTGCATTTTCCATCAGCTGCCTCTGCCGTGAGGATGGCAGGCTCCATCCAAAGAGAATGCTTTTGTGGCAGGATTTATGCTCAAAGGGCAGCCTACAGTGTTCAGAGACGTCAGAGTTCACACGTGGGGGACTGTTTGACAGCAACAACAGTAATCAGGAAATCTACACATGCAGAGATTCCTGTGGCCTCCCCCCATCAGAAAGGAAAAGTTCAGAGACAGAAGAAAATGGGTGCTTTGTTCTTTTCGTTTTGGTTGTTGGTTTTTTTTGTTTGTTTTTTTAAGCAGTGTCTTGAAAAACAGAATAAGAAAACAAGAATATACACTTGCCAGAAGTATCAGATATAACAGCAGAGGTCTAATCCTTCCCTGACATGTTAAAAGATTAATTAGCCTCCAGCATGATCTTGCATTTAAACAATGTTTCCAGCTGGATAAAACCAGTAAACTGAGTAGTTAATACTGTGATCATGTATAAATATATCTACCACAAAGAATAATATTACAGTATCTCAATGAATACAGAAGCTCGATACAGGACAAAATATTTAGTAGTGCATATGCCTAGAAAAGTATTTCTTTCAGGAGGCTGAAGAAGTGAAGAAGTAATCTGTTGCTCAGAGTGTGAGTATACACTTCCCATGCTGAAGAAGGCTTGGCCAGTAAACATCTACAGGTAACAAAGAACAGCAGAAGCAATGGGGACGTTCAGCCCACCTCACTTAATGGCTCAACACTCTCAAAAACAGGATCCAGATGATAGGAGCAACAAAGGTCTAGCTGGCAGAAGCTTCATTGATTTACATTTCTGGTGCATGGCAAGATGCAATACGAATTAATAACAACATAGCTTGTAGAACTAGTAATTTTTGCTAAGTGACTCTTTCTCTGGAGGTAAGATGGGGTGAACCCAAGTTATTGGTCTACTGTGTAGGAAGGAAAAACAGACATATCCTCCCAACCCATAAATACCTGGAATCCATGAGAGATCTGACCTGTATTGATACAAAACCATCTAAACGGAAGGCTGATGCCTCCACACTGCCCTTCTGGAGCTCCGTCATCATGGATCCTAAAGTCCTTCCAACACAGCAGAAGCTAAGAAGGAACTCAAAGGCAGTTTATGCTGCTGAACATGCTAATACCTCCTAGTAAGATTTCTGAAAAGAAATCAGCTATAATTACACCGCAAAACTGGTCTGGCTCTTTTTTCTATTGCCTCYAGCTTTTACAGAACTTTCATGACCCTGTTCAGAGTTCCCACACTGGAACAGCCGTGCAAGGAAGGATGTCAACATATCAACAGTTCATTTCTCCTCCCCATCTTTGGCAGCATAAATCTGTCTCTGTAGTTCTTAAAATAYTGTGCCACTGTACACTGCCTGGGATTTTTCCTCAGATAATCAACACTTCCTCCATGATCCCATGCAAACAACTTATAAACTTCCTTTTCTATTTTCATACTAAGGAAAGCACCCCCTTCGTGAGCCAGTATCTCATGAAACTTCACTGCAGCTCACAAACAAACATCTTTCAGCAAGTTTATCTAACCTCCATACCTCAGCTGCTTTCATCTCCATATATGAAAGTATCTGCTGTCTCTTAGGAATACCTTTAAAGTAGTTCTTAAAACAAAGAAGTATTTCTTGTAATTGCTAGAAGTAAATTACTTCCTTCATTATCAAGCTCATTTGTAACTTGGTTTTACTTTCAAGAGTTTGAAAGTTTAAAGTCTAGCTTTGGAAGACATGTTAGCAGCTACTCATACTTAATTAATATTTGCTTGACAAAAAAACAAAACCAAAGAACAAAAAACCCCAAAAGCACACACCAAAAAACCCTCTAAATCATTTCTTAATGGAATGCTAAAAGGGAGTACCAAGAACTCTTAAAAATAGTTATCAGTAAAGAATCAGGATTATTCTACTAAAAATCACCAAGTGGAAAGAACTGAAGTCAGTCTGAGCTGCCCTTGTAAGAACAGGGCTCAAATGCTTAAGGCAATAGAAAGTGAAATAAAGTTAAAACTTGCACAGGATGTGGTTTGAACTAACTCAAGGGTTATGCTAAGGAGAAAACTTACCAGCCTAACTATATTAGACTGAATTCCCTACATAGTAATTTATTCTAATTTATTCTGTTCCCCAAAATCATCATTATAACAACATATATGATGAACATTGCGAGTGTATATAAGTATATTATTCCAGCAAGAAGTGATTTTCATTTCGAGAACAGTGACACCTTTGATCCATTATTTTGGCATAGTTATTACCAATAATGTAACTGTAAATATAAGCATTGCCTAGATGGGAAAATTCAAGTATGATTTTATATTGTTAATACAGTCAATGCATATGAACGATCATTTTCCTAGCCATCATTTTTCATTTGTAAAGTCCAGATAAGTCTTTGAGCTTCACTGTAATGTGCGCTACAAAAGTGTTTGATCAGTTTCTCAAGAGAGTAAGTAACAATGAGGAACTAATTGTTTTATAGTCAGCCTAAGTATATGCAAAACTCTTAATGAATATTTAACCAGCACTTACATTTTCACACTGCATCTTTCTGGGTCTTATGTGGGAAACATTGAGACCATCAATAACAATATCAAATGGAAGGCGATCTTCCACAAATGTTTGAAAGGCTTCAAATTCCTGAAAAAAATAAAATAAAGTGAAATTAAAAGGGGAGTGGGGGGAAGGAATATGCTGAGTTTAACAGAAACAGATTTCATTTACTTCATTCAATCTTATTATAAAGGAAATAAAACCTAAATCTCTCACTTTTCATTTGTTGGTTACATTTCTTATCTTCCCCTGTACATTTACTAAAACAACAAGAAAGCATCTTTAAAAGCCTTAAATGTTACAGTGGATATTTTCAAAATGATTTTGAGATTCTATTACAAGATTAAAAAAAAAAACAACACAGCAACAACCACCCCCCCAACTTTACAGTCATCCAGGTTTTCGAAATTATCATCTGAACTACACATTTTTATAAAGATAAATACTGCAGTCATTGTTATATGGCAGCTGCAAAACAGTCTTTAAAAAGAAGAAGGAAAAAAAAAAAAAAAAAAAGAGAGAGCAACTTACCTACCAGGAGACTGCGACACTGCTGTCAACTCTAACATCTCCAAATGCAAAATAAGCATCATATTTAGATTCCCTAAGAATTCTGAAGTCTTTAAATACCAGTCACTGGATAATAGTGCTATATTTAAAGAAACATTCATTTATTAATGCAGTCTTCCATCCGTGAGAAATACACAAGTCTTTAAGCCTAGTCAAACATTATTACTAGGTCATAAACATGATGCGGTGATCGGGCAAACAAGATGCATCGAGCTTTTCCAACAGAAGGGAAACCACAATTGCTTTAGGCCTGAGACCCCATATGAGCAGAACAGACTATTAAAATTGTAATTGTTAGGGTTTTCTAGCAGACACTTGCATTTGATCTCTACTTCCTGCTTCCAGCTGTTTTTAATAGGCATAGGAACCCTAATCCATCTAGGTGGGCAGTGACCTGCTTTCATAATATGCCTTTCTATCAACAGGTAATACTTATTTGATCAGGTAATAGAGGTTTCTCCATCCAGGACTATAAATGAACTCCAACAGGAACTCAGAACAATTGCAAATTTCACACCTATGCTCAAAGTGCATGAAGGATTTTTCTAACCTGCCGTCTCCCATGTAACCATACAGCAATACACAAGTCTATCGAATGGCAATCCCCACCGCCCCCCCTCCCACCACAACAAAAGCCTGTATGGTACATACAATTCTTTGTCAGAGGAAGCAGTGAAAGAAAATTTATTTGTCCAAAAAAATATACTGCTGTCAGGCAATAAAAAGTGATCACTAACTTTAGCCACAGTGCTTATGACAAATTATACTAGAAAAAGGGGTCATTTACACAAAGAGTATAAACCAAGTGAGACGAGACTGCCTCACTGACTTAGATGTTAAGATTTCTGGTACAATTTCCAAGCGAACTGAGCTATGCTGGTCAAAAGTGTACTGCCATGAATACAGGACACTGCAGCACCAAAATCAATTGGCTTTTATGTAATCTTTACTGCTTCATAGCTTAAATGAGCATGATTATTGAGAATACACAAAAAAAGTGGGGGAACAAACAAACTGTGACACTTGTGAAGTGTTCCCCCCTACACACAAACAAGATCTCCGCGTGTTTTATATAGATGAATAAATACCTTCATCACCATCTGACAGACAGGGAAACCAAGACATAGAAAGAAGCCCCTAGCAAAGGCTGGGGTGCAGGTGTGGGGTAGAAACCAAACCCCAAATCACCCTCCCGCCCCCTTGGATTCCTGACTTTGGTGCTTGTGCCATTCAGTGGACTTCCCCCATGGTTCCACATCAGGCGAGTTTTGGCTGTACCACAGGATGGCTGTTTGAAATGAAGGAAAGAAAAAGAAACACTCCAGCCTGAAAGAAGGTAAAAGAGAGTTTTGAAAGAGAAAGACAAATAAGAATGGAAAAGATGAAAGAAGGGGGAAGCAGATGAAAACACACGGTAAACACTCCAAGAGTGTTATTTTCATAATGCCAACATTATTTGAGGAAACAGTTATTATAGTCAAGTAGACATTTTTAGAAAGTATGTTACCCATGTAATCCTGTCTTTAAGGGCTCAGTTCAATCCATAACACTTAATGAAGAATTTTTAAAGGGGTATTTTATTTCAAGTGACAATAATTATAGACCAGTTTCTTAAGGGGATAGGTTTTCTCCGGCAAGCAAAGTAGATTGTCTTGTGGAGGAACCCTACAGCACAAAAGYTGGGGCACCACAGAGGAGTTTGGGGGTCAGTGCTCCCCCCTGCCCACTCTTGGTTCTGCTCCCTCACTTCCCCCAGCAGGGCAGGGGGAGCAGGAGCTGCCAGGAGGGTCCTGCTGAGAGGCAGCACGATGGGCTCAGCAGCTCTCAGCAGCCAGCTACTGCACTCTCTGCACTTACATCTTGAAGCACTAGAAAAGCAGCAGCCTTTTCAGTGTCGTTCCCTTGCTCACCCCACCTTTCCCTGCCCTCTCCTGGCCACATCTCCCACTCCAGTCTCAATAGCTACCTAACAGCATGCCACTGCCAGCCTCCCAAATCTGCTCAGTTGTTTTTGTCCCACTAAACTGTGCAATACAGGAGGAAGAGAAGAAGAAAACAAGCTCTGCTGCCATAGAAGACAGTTGTCCACACCAGAGGAGATGAGTTAGCAGCAGAATCAGTGCAGAAGACAAATATCCAAGGTTAAATTATGTCACTGAATACAGAAGACTCCAGTGAAAAGCCTAGACAGGCTAAAATTCCCCAAGGATCTGTTTATTTTCTCCTCAAAATACACATTTCCCCAGCAACACACAAGACTGCTCCTTTCCTTGTCCAGAAAAAACAAACGCACACAAAGAACCACCACTTAGAAGATTCAGGTCCCCTCCCCTAAGTGAAACTTTGAGTCACCATGTTTCCCATCCTCTCCAGGTACAGGGAGGAAAGGGGAGAGCCCTGGGAACAAGCGGCTGGCTATGTCATCTAGGTGTAGTACAAAGTTATTCAAACATGCAGACAAACTTAGGCTATGAGAAAGAAAGTATACCGTTTGAAGGATGCTGAAGATCAGGACTTGTAAGTAGGGTCTGGACAAAATCCATATAACTACAGCAATAAAGAGATGATTCACCCACAGTTCTCTAAAGATATTCCCCTCACTAGCTAGCTGCAAGAAAAAAAATGGAAGATGTTCTTTATAAACAGTGAATTAAGTAGAGCATAGTTGCAACTAGGGTACAACTGACTGAGAAGATAGATGCAGTGATCATTAATGCAGTATAACACTGACATCAAGGTTGGTTCAGGCAAGAAGCGGTGAGCTATTCCAGCCAGCTTCCCAATTTCAAACTGGGAATTCACTGTGCAATCTACATACACCAATGTGTTTACCAGCCAGTTAGATAATGAATACAAGAAACCAAAAATTTAGTAAAGAWCACTTAGAGGAAGAAGTTTCCTGTTGAACACAGCAAGGGGCACTTCTGATGAATCCCTACAACAGGGCAACAAGTAGCACAACAGCCCTCTCTCTGCACCTAAAAGTACTGAAACATATGCAGCAAACATTACACTGACTTCTAACTTGCCCTGCCTAGGTTGGTCTCACAACGCTTCTGAAGAAAAGTTTATTACTTCAGGCTTGGAAATGCTCCTCAAGCTTGCTTCAGAGATGGCAACTGAAGAGACAAAAACTTAAGCATATATTCAGTGTTGCTTACTTATGTGATCTTCTTAAGGAGCTACAGAAAATTTCTGCAACAAACTATACAGCAACTCTATTACACTCATTGCAAGACTACTTATAGAAGCCTGCGTACTGAAAGCACATGCCTCAGTATTGCAGAAGTACAGGGGACTTGAAGAGCAGCACTCACGGGAGGTTCCACCAATACCCGATTTTACACTGAGTGCAAAAGAAAAGAGAACTGAAAGAAGAAATACCCTCTTTCATTCATTGCCTAGCTGGGAAAATAGGGGAATGCCAACTACGCAATCATTAGAAATGATTCACTGCCCCTTCTACTAAGAGGACTCATCTCTGCAAATGGACACAGCACTGATTAAATCAATTTGGTGTTATGGGCTGGCCATAACATACATATGGAATTTATCCTGACATAAAGAAGTAAATACGTTTAAAACATTTTTTTTGTTTAACCACTGGTATGTGGATGACTCAAGTCCATTCATATCTCAGCAAAAGCACAACAGACTTGCATTCTTTGGGCACCACCTCACCAGCAGGACGCCTCGCACCGCAATTCAGTCATTTGACACCGGTATGAACTGGTGCTGCTACAGAAAGATGTCTCTACTTTCTCCCTTCTCCTAGCCACTCATTCCTAGCCTTGCCCCTCCTCTGCCACTGTGACGTGTTCACACAGGTAAAGACTGAAGTGGATTAAGAACAGACCCAACATGGACAGACCCAGTATAGCAGCCTTCAGCCTGCATGCGCTCCGCAGGTCAGGTCGTAGCGCAGAAGTTAGTGCTTGCACAACAGAGCAGATGGTCCGAGGAACGTGAAGGAGGCTGCTTGCAGGGGAGCGCTCCCAGTCCGCTGGGATCACCGTTCCCCTCAGGTAGCACCGACTAAGTTAACTCACTTGGATTGTGAAACTACAACATTTCCTAAGATTTTAGGTGGTCTCTCAATCTGAGGTATTGCAGCAAAACAAGAGGTAGAGGTTGTTTTTCAAAAAGTAGGAGTTGTTGGAGGAATTGTTTGGAAAAAAAAAAAAACATAGAAGAAAAACAGGGTTGCTATTTTATAGCACTCATTTTGTATATAAATAAAACACACAACGAAACAGAAGTGTTACCTCAGACTTCAAAAATCTGGCTTATATAGTCTGCCAATTCTACATCAATAATGTTTAAAATAGCAGTTGTGATTAATCTGAAAATAAAATTAATACTCTTACAGAAAAGTCCTATTTCAATTTCTGTAATACATTTATAGACAGACATATATTTAGGAAACTATTTTAATACCTGTGCACACAGACTACAAGTCTCAAAAGCATGATAAGAATAAGGAGAGGAGGAATGAGCTATTAGTGTTTACATATTTACTATTCTAAAATGTAATAACAGAAATAAACATCACAACTGAAAACAAAACAAGAACATAATAAGCATCTCCTTTGATAAGGGCAATGAGAACAATTCAAATAAGTATTCTGAAATCATTTTAACACATATTTAACAGATTTAAGAGTATGAC
The DNA here is from genome assembly GCF_003343035.1 of Apteryx rowi. Taxonomy (NCBI): domain Eukaryota; kingdom Metazoa; phylum Chordata; class Aves; order Apterygiformes; family Apterygidae; genus Apteryx; species Apteryx rowi. The sequence continues at coordinate 2,474,508 of NW_020451182.1, forward strand.
ATTTCAGATCACAGAAATCTTAGGTTACAGCATTTTTCTGCTCAAGTGTTTTAGGTCTAAATAGTAAACATGTGGGCAACTAACAGACAAAAATCATGGTCTTTTGATTCTTCAACAATCTGAAGTTTCCACAGATGTATCAGAGGAACACAAAGTGATATAGCATACAAAGGTACTGTGAGCAAATCCATAATGGACTTTAAGTACAAAAAAGGGGTATTATGTTTATGCCAACACATGGAATTAAAAAGCAAGCAAACAAACAAAGAAAACACACACACACCACAGCCCTAGAAAAAACTACTAAAATCACTGCAGAAGAGACAGCTTGTTGCTTCTTCTAAACAATAAACTTCATTTTCACTCCACCATTCATGGTGGAGAGACCCTACAAGTCATATTTTGATTAAGAAGTGCAAAACTACTATTATTAATATGTAGTTTTCTGAAGCATTCACAATATTCTAAGCTTTGTACAAATCAATAACAGCACTGCCGCTTCACAGAGCAAATGGCAATATACTTAAGTGCAAGGAAAGAGTAAATTCTAATTAACAAAAATGTTATATTACATTTAAGTATTATGTAAGTATCAAACAGGGTGTTTTTTATTTCAAGATTGTAAGAGCAGTTTTGGAGAAGTGAAAACATTCACTTTTTAGCAGCTTCATTAAATATCAGGTGATAGGGGGTTGCTCCGTTTTTGGCAGTGTTTCTCAGTATGAGAAGGAAAACACAGGAATCAACATTACAATGTGAGAAGTAAAATTTAGCTGTCAAACTAAAATCCAGACTTTTTTTTTTAAAGCGCCTGGTATTGTAACTATTAGAGCACTCTTAAAACTATCTGTTGCTATGCCTGAAGGGTTTAAATATTTCCTCCACAGTTTAAAAGCCTGGAAATCCCCTTCAAACCCTTATAACCAGGAAGGCTTTTCTCAGTATTGAGTACAATGTTGATATGTACTCTGGCTTACATACAATTTGTTTGTCCTCTAGTATTTATGCTTCTAAAGTTAACAAATAATCCAGGAGCCCATTATCATCAGACTCCTGTGGCTACAACCTTCACGGCTACTGTCGCAAGCAGGAAGGAACTCAGACGCACAGCGAGCAGGCGCGTGACAACCAGCCTGAGACGTGCTCTCTGCATTGCCTGTCCGCTCTCTTACTTCAATAGCGGACAGTGCTGTCATGGCACTCGCTCCTGCCTTCACCTGGCAGACAGTGAAGGGCCAGAGTCACATTGCCAGTACAAACCGCAGACCTCAACACTCCAGGTGAAGCACTCCTGAAATCTCCTTTCTCAAGCAYACTTCAAATGGAGGGAGGAGCAAGCAGTTTCTGTTGCTGTCCTCAGTGGAAAAATGCCCTCATCTTTGCAATGCTGCCATTCTACCTGCAAAAGTATAAAAGCAGGCCAGAATGGGCTTTCTTTTAAAAGAAAATAACCTTGCAAAGGCAGAGATATTTCTAATTCACAGTGCTTTCAAAATTAAAAATACTGTTTTGGAACCTGTTTATATTGCAGCAAACCCAGCTAACAGAAGGCTAAGCAAAGAAATAGGATGACTTGCGTGCCTAAACACAATGCAACAGTCACTACAGAAATACTGTGAAACAGGAAAAAGCAGCGAATCAAACTGTGTAGAAAAGAGTGAGCCAAGTAGGTGAGGTGGGCTCGCACTTTATAACAGACGGGCCATAAGATCCACGTGGAAATTCTACATGAAGACTGGACAGACAATGATACCTCCCAGCACAGCTGAGAAAGCAGCATGTACATGGGCTTGAAGTGAATCTGATGAAATAACTAGCTGAAAAACCACCCCACAAGAAAATGAAACATTATTTTTCATCTAGGTTTGTCCCCTGCTTATCATGGGGTTACACTGATTTTTTCTCTGGTACACTTGCAGGGACAAAAGGGGGCAGGAATGAACAGCTGGTAGGGAGGCAGGGCCAGTTAGGCTAGTTTAAAAATCACACTGCCACCAAATGCTTAACTGCACTTTGAAGTTATAAACATTAGTTAGCAACTCATTAGAAACAGCAACTGTTCTGGAAGACTGAATGGCACCAAGTGTTCTATCCCCTATTTTAATATTTCTAGGAATGAACGAGGGAATTAGAAACCTATAAGCCTAACATCTGTACATTATAATCTGAACCAGTTATTAAGAACAGAAAAAAAGTCACCTGGAATTCTATGATCTGGCAGGTTTCATGTGCACACCTTCTGTAAAAGAAGATCTCTAAAAATTCTTTGTATGTGTTGATGGAAAAGCAGGTAAAATAGAACCAGACAACATTAGATTTGCAAAAGGCCTGACAACTCTTCACAACAAGATACTAAAACACTGAACTAGTCATAGCATTGAGAAAGGTAGAAGAGAAAAAGCAGAGTCATGTTAAAAAAAAAAAAGTCTTTCAAAGTTCTGTACTAATTCCCATATTTAATAAATATTTCAGATATTTAGAAAGGGAATGACACTGAAGAAGTCAGGCCAATTGCAAATTCAAAAACAAATTAAGTTTACTATCACAAAGATGAAACGAGGCACACTGTAGGAAAAAAGTACACTTCTCTTACATTTCAGAGTTGTAGAGAAACTGTATCAGCTTAAAGAATCCTTATAGACAGTGTAATGAAGACATCTGCTCAAATTGCAACTGCTCTAAAATCTAACCAAATCTTAGAGACAAGGCATTGGAAGGACAACATGAAACTATTAGAACTTGTGAAGCCATTCTAGTCATCAGAAATTGGAAGGAGGCCCTGTACTAGACTATGGCTCCATACCCTGTAGCATCAGAAGAATCTGGTTTTGACCGCTGCTGGAGACTGGCTCCTAGACTTAAAAGGACCATTTGTATGATTGCATCTGATGACGCCTGAGTACAAAGAGGTAACATTTCAAAATATCTAAAACAAATCTGCTCACACTGATTTACTTTAGAAGTATTTTCAAAAAATTTAGCAATACTCAGAGAGGACTGAAACAAGGACTTACTATATGCAGTCTGCATTATGTAAACATGTCTCAAGAGCCCCTGAGTAACTACTTAGGGATAGAAGAACTGCAAGTAATGGACTATTTATACAAGAGGTTCCTGATAAAAATCTCCTTTAAAAAAGTCAGCTACTCATTACACTTTCAGATTGTTTTAATTCTTTCAGTGAGCCAACAGGTAAAACCTACTGTTCCATTTTTGCATATATGACCTTGTCTGCCTCTGTGAAAAGCTAATGACCAGGAAAAAAGAAACACTTTAACAAGTTATGACCTTATAAAACCTTGGTAAAATTTCTCTATTTCTCTCATTGTTTATATATTCTAGTTAACGTAATGAAGATAAACATGGAGGAAAATCACTGCATCAAGAATCTTTTTATGTATTTTGCTAGCAAGTTCTCCAGCATACAGGCAAACAGTGAAACAAGGTTAGCAACTATATTTTAACCAAGCAATTAGCATTCAAAGAAACTGGAAGATCAGAACCAAATAGTTCTTACTTGATTGCACTAACTAGAGTATAAGGAATGTATCATGTTACGAGAATTTCCAAAGACGGAGGTGGCCAAGGATTGGTTTTAAAAGACTGTGAAGGAAAACAAAACAGGTTTAGAAAGCAGATTGGAAGAAAGGAGCATGCTTTTGTTACAGGGTGGCCTAATTTTGCTGCACAAACACTTGATAGCAAAGGAGACAAAGTGACCTGAACAAACTCCCAACTCATGTCTCATTAYATGAATCAGGAAGAGAAAGCCTGGACCACCTCAGAAGATCTGATCCACCCCCAAGAAACATTCTCCAATACTGAGGTAATTGAGGGAGAGAAATATGTGCTGAATTTATATTTTCATCCAAATCTATTTCTTGCTGCTAAGGAAGGAGTACAGTCTTTTATCCTCCTGCCAAATGACTCTCTACACTTCTGCTTGCTTCCATTATCAGGAGCCTCTGGGGAAAAGGAAGACCCAACAGAAACCCTAGAAAAATTCTAACTGCCTTTGTCTCTTGCCACCCATTTCCCATTCAGTCTCCCCTCTCCTTTTCCTTCCTTCCAGAAGTCCTCTCCCTCTAGCAGATCACATCACAAGAAGAGTGTAACATCCACTCTGAACTAAACAGAGGTAGGACGACAAAAAGTAAGCAGGGTAAAAGGCTGCAGCTTGAATTGCAGTGCTCTCAGCCCTAACAGGGCTCTCTGTTACTGCAATTGTCTCAACATCTACCATAAATCATTACCTGCCCTTATTTGATACTCACAATTGAATCTTGTAGATTTAATAACTCCATCTGTGAAATTTTTGTTCTTTCTAACCTCCAAAACTAACCCTACCTTTAGCCAAAGCTCTGCAACCAAAACCACCCCACAGTTGATCCTGAGCCCCACTCATACAGCTGCCCTCTTATCCTTGTGGATGTTACAAGATCTAGCAGTGAACTTGGCTGTTCAGGCAACACAGGATTCTGCTGTCCTGAATACTATCCCTTTCCTAAATAGATCCAGCAGCCCATATTTAGCAAAGACCTGAACAAAAGCTGTTCAATCCTATCTGCAAATGTCATGCCTTACCTTTGTAGGTTTTCCTAGACCTGGGACTAAACAGGGCTCTTCAAGGTCCAAGAGTCTTCAGGCCCTGATGTCAATATTTTTAGTTTAGTCATCCCAGTACAAGGTTTTGCAGGATTCAACAACATGCCATGTTTTTCTGCTCCTACTGTCCTATAGAGGAACAGCCCTTAAATGAGAATCAGATCCCTCTGATGCAGCATGGCACATATCTGAGAGGTAAAGGGGCACACGAAGCCACAGGAAAAATTCCAGTCTTTTCCTTCTTTGTTTCCTCCCCTCAGAAGTTCTCCGCTCTCTGGCACTGACAGGAAGAATGAAACATATATTGGAATAGAGGTAGAGGTGGCAAATGGCACATGCAGCCTGGGCTGTGGCACACACTGCACACACATAATCAGCCATTTGCTGGGCAGGGTTTTCTCCTCTATTCAGCCTCCAATCTCCTTAGGAGTCATAGTAGACCTAACTGAATTAACTAATCTTCTCTTTTTCCCTAAGAAGCTCAGGCAAAGAAGTCATGGCCTCCAGCTGCATTGTCCAGGCAATCTCTGGGCATGTAAGGTGGCTCATCTTGGAAGCAGCTCAAGCACAGGAAATTTAGGTGACTCCAGTTATGAATTTAGAGGCAACTAGGCAGATGGGGGCACCAGGAGGTCACAGTAGAAGTTGGAAGTGGAAGATCTACCAGGTGGAGTTAGGGTAGATTGTGTCAGAGATCACTTGCTTGGAGTGTGCAGGTTTCTGGAAGTAGTAAACTATTCCATTCAGGATGAGACTAGCATACAGCACAGGGGGTTTGGGGGCAAATCATAGAGTTGGCAATCATGCGCACATGGAAGGAGAACCAAAGCATTACAGAAAAGAAGAAGAGGTACCAAACCAAAAGCTAAGAGCCAGTGCTCTATTTTCAGGCTCCATGGAAACAGCACAGTCTCATTCAGCTGCAAAAATAACACCGAGATGAATGGGTCACACTTCCTGTTCCCCCTCTAGTCTCTTTTACACTAGATGGGTATGTAAAGCCCCTTGGCACACTTAGGCCAGATCTGGTGTGAGGACTTTACACACCCACAAAACCATCTCTTCCTGTCTTCAGACAACACATACCCATCTCCCAAGTGCTTCCTTTCCCCACCCAATAGTCCTTTCAGGCTTATCAGGGGTATGAAGTAGCCACGAAGAGAATTAAATTAATGCATGTGCATATGTGCAAGAAACATCTGGGAACAGTTGGGACATGAAAGTCATCACAGCAAAAGATGTTACTGCCTCTCAGCTGATTATATCATGTCAGGCTCAACAGCATAGCTCCCAATTAAATGCAAACAGAGTAAACAAGCATCCAACTGAAAATACCATATAGACATTGGTACAATGGTGACAGCCTTGTTACAGTTGTTTTCTTGCTACAGCAGCCTGCAAGGTTGCAGCTCACTATATTAGATCATCATATCATATCCTAATACACCCTTTGGTAGTTGTCTATAAAGAAGATCTGAACTGATGTCTATTTTTAATGTAATGGGTATTTTCTCACAAATAATCAGTTTTATAGTCCAGATAGGCCATCTTTTCAGAGTATTTGTATAGCATTGTTCACTACCATTATGATTTATAATCCCAAGTTTTCCTCGGTAAAACTGTCTAATCACAATTTTTATTTTATTTTTATTTTTTTTAATTGCAYCACAACAGACTACTTTTGGAGGATTCTAGCCAAACCAAATCTTTGCAATCTTTGCTTCTTATTTTCTACTCTGTATTTATACTTGGGGGAGAGAAAAAAAAAAAGAAAAAAAATCAAACAAAGCAATAACATTGTTGCAACAGTAACACAAAAGACTATTGCTCAGAGAATGAAAAAAAGAAAATTCCACATGTATTACATATGCAATTTGAAACACTGTTGGAACAAAATTATTTAGAGGTCAAAACAACTCAAACTGTTCTACTGACTAATCATTCCTTTGCAAGCAACACAGACACACAGAAGAAAACTAGTTAGAAGGTGTAGTAGAAGGTGTAGTAGAAAGTCCTACTTCTTAAGTACAGCTGAAATGTTTTCTATTTGAATTGCAGCTACTGCAATAAAAATATAACTGGCTGTGGAAAATGGAAAACCCCTTCTCTGGTATACTTGCCTAGATCATAATTTCATCCTCTTCACCTAGCTTCCCCTCTGTAAAACCCTGGCTGCAGGAGAAGTCACACAGTCTAGCATACCTAAAATTGGCAGGATATTCTCATCACCATATGTCTGCTTTCACAGCACAAAGGCAACTGAAAAGCCCCAAATTTATTTCTGGAAACCTTTGACACATCGCTACATTGTGCTGTCTTTACCCCACATCCATGCTCAAAATACACACAGCTTAAGCTGTGCGGCCAACAGCAAACACACCCCATTTTATTTCCATTCAGCCTTCAGATGATTGCCTGCAGATACAGAATTGTAACAAGGCCAATTTAGAACTGCCAAGTACATGGCCCCCAAAGTGGTAAATCACAGAATTTCAGTTATCGTGCAGATTAACAAAATTTATGGACATCAAAGCTTAAAATAGTATGTTGATTCCATTTCCTTAGATTGCATTTCTTCACTCAAACCAGGTGATCAAGCAGTAGGAGCATCATTTCCTCTATTGCTCAACTTGGGTATGAATGTCCTGCCTCCCAGAGCTACCTTGTCTGAATTTCCCCTCCTAAATTTTCCCCTGTCCAGCTGGTACCACTAATCCAAACCAGATATTTGGCAAATCTGAATTTTTCCAGCCAGCAGTCACTAAAGGGAATGTAAATGATCCTTCACAGATTAGGCAGTTAACTGGTTAACTGTATAAACCTATCACAATTTTTACAAGGGCTTTTTGTAGAACTCACACTACCTGTTCTCTATGTGCAATAAAACACTATTTTATAACACCAGTATCCAGTCAATACTTCAAGTTATTGCTACTTTTTAAAGATAATTTCACTTCTCTGCACAATTCACAGCCGGATCAGCTTGAAGTCCTGAATTGAGAAGAAAGCCTGTGTAGAAATTAAACGTCTAAACAATAGGCTTCATGTACTACAGACACCCTGACATTAGCTGTTTCAAGAACTGTTAAGCATGCATGAGGTCTGTGTCTGCAGAAAGTCTCAAGAACTAAACCTGGTGTTCTCTTCCATATTTTCAGAACTGGTGCTGAACTGGTGCCAGTTGCAACAAAATGACATCAATATTTATAAAGGTAAGTTGAAACCACCCTGAGATGTGGTGTGGGCTCCATCTAGAGGAGCTCACCTTCATTCAGCTTCACACAAGATGAGTAAGAAACAGAACTACAGTATAGCACAATGTTCGAGAATTATGCTCTCTCGTATACTCACAATGACCTTTGAAAAGCTAGATACTCCTAATGCATATGGTAATTAGAAATATGAAAATACACCTTTAAAATTGAGGGCCAGTTGGCTGTTTGGGAAAGCTGAGCGAACAAAACAATAATTGGTTCCTCATCGTTTCTGGCACACAGCTACCCGATGAAAAACCCAATATTCAGCACACTAAGCATAAGCTTCAGATATGATACAGGACTTCAGAAACAATAGGACTTCTACTTTTTTTGCAAGTGCAAAGTGCTAAACAAATATAGCTTTTTTTTTTTTTAAATCTAGTTATTTGTCGTGATTCCACACTGAAAGTTTTTTTTTGAAGGATTAAGAGACTTCCACCCCTTTTAATGCTTAAAAAAACCAACCAAACAAAAAAAACCACGCAACACACCTTTAAAGAAATTAAAGTGTAATAGAAAGCCTGGAAAAAGTAACTACTTCAGAATCCATTAATGACTAACTGAAAACATAACAATGAATATAAGAGAGTTCAAGATTAATACTCATTTTATCAACAAAACTGAAAAAGGATATGTAGGTTACTTATTAAAGTATCTAATGTAATTAATGTTTAAAGCAAAGAAAAAAAAGACAAGATATGTGGTGTTTTCAAAGCACTTGAACATTGATTATTAACCTCCAAGCCAATAAACCTGAGAGCATACAAGACCTACCTGTGGACTTGTCTTTCTAAAAGTATCACTTCCATGTATCACATCCGTTATTATTCTTTCTCTGAGATTATTATACTCCTCCTCGGTGAGATCACTATCCTCCAGCTGGTGATTGCAAACTGGGCACTGTCCACTGTAATAATAATGAAATAAGAAGATTGTTTAAAAACAAACAAACAAAAAAAAAAMCCACTTTTGAGTAAGAGCTACCTAAACTTTACTAGTTTGAGTGTCTGTGCATGAGCACAATCCCATAGAACAACTACAACACCGTAAAATCACCAGAAAAATCAGCTGAACTCTTTCTGTGATGCATCTGAAGCCTATTAAAGTCACTGGAAATATTTTTATAGGCTTTAATGGCATCTGGATCAAACATTTAATTCTAGAGACGTTTGGGCATTTAGGACTTAAATTCTGCATGAGAGCATGGAAAAAGGATATTTCAATATTTACAGCACTTATGTAGGCCTTGAGAGATCAGAGCTCAATTTCCAGTGTTACCACAAGTTTTCTGTGTGATCTTGAGGAATTTAAATTGTTCTAGGTCTTAATTTCTCATCTAATATGGAAAGTTTCCCTACCACTCAGGAAAGTCTCCATGGATCCACACAGCCCCATCTCAATGGGGTGAGGTTATGCAGTTACACTGGTATGACCAGAACATACGAAGTGACTGCAGGCATCCTAGTTGAAGCTAGCGGACAGGCTACAGAGCCTTGACCTACCTATAAATCCATGTCCCAGTGTTTCAACAAGAAAAATGCACCAACAACTGTGAAATGCTCCATTACAGTGCTGCTGACCAACTGCTTTTACAGAAAAGCTATCTGTGTCCAGGTTTCCAGGTTTGGAATAACCAAATCTGCCACATGTACAGAAATACCCAAATAGACTCCACAATTAATCATCCTGGATCCAGGTTATTAATTCTGTTGCCCAAGCTGCATCACTTCCATATGTTAAGTTTTGCAACTAACTTCCATTTTTTGTTGACATTTGATAAATGCACACACCTCATTTGCTGACACAGCAGACTATGTTAGGATAAGAGAGAGATAAAGAATGAGATGGGGAAAAATAAAGGGGGGGGGACTCTTTCACAAAAGGCTACAGGCACAAACCAAGTCAGCTTTAGTAACTTGGCTTTACCTGTTAAAATTTATCTATTTTCTAGTATCTATTTTCAGAATAAGACAAAATTGCCCATAATTTAACAGGATCAAATTTGTGTCTTCCCACTTAGCCCCTCAGATTAGCCTGTATTCAAGCATTTCCAAGCCACTTTCTCTCTATTTCAATGTGAAATACGTTCTGACAAGAAAAGCATTTTAAATATACCAATATGAGCAGAGACATTCAAACGTGTTTGCCCATTAAAATAAATTACAATCTTTTATATGATTATGTAAGTCTTCAGTTAATCTAGTTAGCAACCAAAAGGAAAAAACTGTTAAAACTTCCACAAGACAATCCAGAGATGTCTAAGAATCAGGCAAAAGTAAATATGCCAGAGCAGGTGGATTCTACTGTCACTTACAGGGTCACCAGTATCACAATCTCCTGCCTGGGCTGTGCTCACCCTCTAAAGCATTAAATACTCGTTTCTGCAAGTGTTTCCTGGGCTGGAATTTCACAGTAATTTTGCTCTGGAATGGTCTGAGTTATGTTTATCTATTGACTTTCATAAGCCATTACTTACTCATTTTAGAGAAAAAATGATGCAAAGTAATGGGTTTTAAAAAACAAAAAACAAAACAAAACTACTTCTGGTTTACTGATGTAAGCCCAAACTGTACTTGACAAACTTGCTCTGTTAACCTTTACTAAAATTTTACTCCCACCAACAAAGCCTCCAGCTTTCACTGGTGTAAGATCCCCGGCAACATTAACATCTCTCTGGTCCCTTCCCACCAGCACAAGGCATGCATAAACATATTTCCTCTGTGCAACACAGGGCTCCCAGCAACAATCACACAACTACCCCTGAGGCAGTGACCCCTTTAGTCAAATAGTCAAGCTGTTCCCAAGGCCTTCATTTCCTTCATCCCATTTGTCTCGACCCTCAGTATCTTCCAGAAATAGCAATTACATTTTTAGTTCACCTGTGAGAAAGCACAAGTGTACTGATAGAAGTTTTCTGTGGACCCATTTCAGTTTGCTGAGTCCAGAAAAAGAAGTCCTAGGTTTTTACAGTCTGAGGTAAAAACCAAAGAGTGTAGGTGAAGAATTCCTACAGGAATAAAGATGTTTATTTAGATATTCTATAGGAGATGCAGAAGCATGACAGAAGAAAGGATTTCTCTGCGAGCAGAAGGTAGAAATTGTGACCATCTTAAGAAAAAAAAAAAAAGTAACAAAAACATGAGGCTATACCACACACTCTGAGAGGTCTCCTCTGTTCTCTGTGTTCTGAGCTGCTGTACGGTTGAAAAGCGAGTAACAAGCACAGCTGCATCTATACCTTCTTTGTGGCACTTGTCTTTTCATATTGGACTTCCCTTTATTTCTAGGCTAAGACTATCTGTTCAGTGACCTTAGTACCAAGTCTACCGAAGCACCTTTCACAGAGCAACCCTCTGTACTTGCTAAACACTAAAGTAAGGAGAACAGAAGAGGGAAGATATATTCTCTGAACTACTCTAAAGGTGAGCTTGAATCGTAAGGCCAAGAAACAAAGGAAACAAGCTGCAGTTTGCAGCTCTTCCCCTCATTGTCCTTCTCTTCTGCATTACAGAGATCTTCCAACTCCTTAGAAAAAAAAACAAAACAAACAAGAACCACACACCCCACAAACCACAGTATTCTGAAGCAAAGTCTCTGAAGTCCAACTCTTAGTATACTGAGACAACAACTACTTCTCCTCAGGAACACAGCTGTATACTACTTCTCAAGGTACTGAAGTACCCTGCAGTAGTATCTCTTCAATGCAACCCAAAGGCAATAAGAACATAGGAATGGCCGTACCTGATCAGAACAAAGATCTGTATAATCTGCTTTCCTATCTCTTCTACTTAACGTTGATGCCAAAAGAAAACTGTAAGAACAGTGAATGCATAATCTTTTATCCTTGGCACATCCTCCCAGCTTCCAGATAAGCCGCTATTAATAGGACATACTACAAAGAAAGGCCATGATTACATTTACTTGAAACCTGTACTTTAAGATCTCTCTGTGGTGGTCAAACAGACTTYGAATAGACTTTGACAATGGAAGGCAACTGAGACAGAAACATTGTTTCAGTTGACCAGCCTCAGCAATATAAGTCACAGTGGGCATCATCCAGGTGCACAATGCCAATTCCTCCAGAGATTTTCTAATACCAAGCTGATTGCAGCCAAACAGAAAGCAGCTTTAGACTGTAATTTTCCTGAGACTAATCACTACTTGTTTCTTCACTGTTAAGAAGCTCTTCTTTTGTTCTGCTCTGAAGCAGGATTAAGATCACCACACAGACGTAGGAATGTGGACTGCTCCAGCTGAAAAAGCCCGGCAGCTACAGTCAATCAATGCCACCATTCAGTGTTCATTTCCCAGATTCAGAAAAAAAACTCTACCCTTTACAGCCATCTCAGTAATCACAAGCAGAATTTGGATAGTTTTCTTCATTGTTCACAGCATCCACTCCTTCTCAGCACTCCTGGTTTCCCTGTTGCACGGCCAGAAACTGAGGTAACTATTGTGGTTCTGCAAATCCCAAATTGTATGTCACTGTCTCTGACACAGACAAGAGCTCTCCACTGATCTGTTTAGGATGTATGTTTTTAATAGTGAAAAAGCAAAGACATTGGAAATGAGTATAAAAGAAAAGATTACAGAATGAAACAATAGGGAATGTGAAAATCCAGACCCCAAACTCTTTAGGTTCCCCGAGAAGGCTGCTGGCATATTGCAGAACAGCACAAGTGAGACAACACTGCAGAGCACACACTGATCTACCCACCAAATTGCATGACTACTGTCCAGCCAACCTGATATTGCAGAGATTCCCAAGCAATAGCAAAGGCCATCAAAAACCCACACAGCAGAGACCCACATCGGTTGCTCTGAGTTGGCCTTTGTTCCTATGGCCTGCTAGCACAACGTATGCTCATTCCAAGATGCAAAACATGACAGGCCTAACTTCTGCAACAAGCTGTGGATGTTAATATCTCCCAGAACAACTACATCTTGAGAGAGAGAACAAGTATCTTTTTAAATATCTAGCTTATTTTGTTGTTTCATGTCCCACAACTAGGGCCTTTGCCTTAAAACATATTCTGAAGGAAATCAAACAGGAACTGTCATCACTTCCATGTGCCATTTGTTCATTTTTTTCTTTCATAATTGTCTCTCTGGTTAGCCCCTATAAACTCAAACAATCAATACAGGACACAACTCCATACCCAGGTCAAAAATATAGGCATCAAACATCATTACCAAGAACCTCCAGCCCTTCCACAAAACTATCAGGTAAGGGCAGGTAGGTGGGAGAGAGGAAAACAGCAGATGACTGGGACAAAACAACTTCCATCCCAGGATGTGCAAAGCCAGTTACAGTATTGCATTCATTGTGAAGTGACATTAACTTTTTTTAGACTTATTTTGAAGTTTTGCAGATATACATTTTAAAGCCAAACCAATGAGCTAAAAATATACAAAAAGCTCATGGGTGCACTTCTTGACTTGCATCTCTGATTGTGGGTGAAAACTAGAAATGTTTCCAAGCTTAACTCTTTAATAACTATGTGATAAAGAAAAAAAAAAACCCATCAGATAAAACATTAACATACACTAAAGAAATACAGAGAGTCAATCATATCTTAGCTCTCTTTAAAGTTCTTGAGTACTTCTGCCAAGAACCTGAGACATGAGATCCAGCTTTTCTCTTCATCACCAGAGTGGACACTCCAGTCATGGTACTAAGAAACTGGAAGAACTAAGAAAATGTACCAAGAAAAATGGTACTAAGAAAACGTAGAATCCAACAGCTTGTCCAGCAGGCAGTTAATGACACTTTGTCTGAATGTGTCTTTGGTTGTTTCTGGCCACCAAAAAATGAATCTTTCCCTACTTGCTTTCACTTAAGCTTCCCTTATATGCAAGTTATGTTGTTGATGTTTCACATTTTTCCTTTCTATCATGCTCTGTTCAGTAGCCTATATTCACATAGCTGGGCATACTTTGAACTGAAGGAGTGATCATTCTTCTCTAACTCCATCTAGATGGCTTATTTTCACAAGCAAAATCTCAGAACTCAATCACAGAATTTGAGCTTTAAGTGTTAAAAAAGAATCAGTTATTCTCCCCTGTCTTTACCCACAGAGATATTCAAGAAGTACCAAGACTAAGTCATTGTAATTTTCTAAGCCACTGCAATCAGAAATGCCAAATTCTCACAGCAAGTGATGTCTGGTATATATTAATGCACAGACTGCTACCAAAAAATATGATAAGACTGCATTAATTGCACTGTTGACAGTGCATCTACTCAATTCATGAAGTTATGTGTGGAATCCCAACAATGGACAGTCATTGCTGCATATGAACAATACATTCCAGTCACTTGGCCCACTTTGGCCAACACAGGCTTAGCCTACACATTAATATAAGCAAGGGGACTGGCTGTTCACATATTTGTAAAGCTACCATTAAATAAACATAAGCATTAAAGAACTTCATAGTTTGGCAACACTAAATAAAAGCTTAAAGAAGTGTTATGAGAAGATCTCAAAAATCATAAAGCTTAAATATAAGCACTTTGTTTATACATGACCCATGTTTAACTTGGATTCTTCTGCAACTACTACTTATAGGTTACTGGGGGGGAGGGGGGGAAGAACTAACCCAACAAACCATTCAACAGCAACAAAAGCTCATGAAGCCACTTTCTTCTTATGCATTCTCAATATGGATTCCCAAAGAGAATGGGAATAGAAAGTGCCAAGCTTACCTTTTAAAACTAACAGGCAATAAAAACATCCTTACATCCTTAGTCTAATTACAGCTTTTTTTTTTTTTTTTAAATAAGTAATACCTTTAAAATTGCCTTACAAAAATTGTAACTCCTCACTGATCACTTTACAACTTCACACCAAGAAATTCCCAGACTGAAGGTTTTCACCTCTGTAAGATATATAGCTGTCCTTACAGCTAAGTAATTGTTTAACAACCTTTTTGAGGAACAAAGACGAATTTGGGGTAGCATGGCACACATGCATCAAACATGAAGTCAGATGCAATACAGTAATTTGAACATAGGCTCAAAAAAATCAAGCTGCAGCTTTCTATAGCTGACCTTGGAAAAAAAACAGCTTTTGTAACTCTCCATGAAAAACTTATGTTCAGCAAACTTTAAGGGTCAAGTTTCTGATTATCACAGTTCAAAGAAACTAGGAGCTCAATACTAGAGGAAGAAGAAAAAGCATCCTGGATATAACCGCCAATATTTATACAAAATCAGAATGACCTATGAGCAAGCCTGTAAGTTGTCAGGCTTAGTTTAGGAAAAACATTTTAAAATCAGTTTCATTTCTACAACTTATCTTTCTATACCAGTTCTTCCGGATTTTGTAACTCAAGACTTATGTTTTAAGACTCTAGTTAGGCTGACTGCAAAACTAAGTCTAGTAACAGGCTCCACATATGAGTTTCAGAGGTACTTTGAGAGCTTTGTCCTTTACAGGAAGGACCAAAGAGTTTCCAAGTTTTCACTTTCTTAAATCCTAAGGATCTTTTCTGTCAGCTTCCACCTAATTTAAGCAAAATAAGCCTCATTCTTTTTTTTCCTCCTTGAAAAACTGTAACTTATTTTGAATTCATTCCAGGTAGGTTACCTCAAACTTGCTTATAATTATTAGAAAATAAAAAGTGATCATACAGACAGTTATCACAAAATAAATACTACGTAGCACCAAGTCACACCTCTGCCTGTTAGTGGATTCCTACTCCACAACATGATGAGAGGTCATCTAAGATGGTTTAGCTCCCAAACTCTGCAGGAGAATTTACAGACAATAAGATAACAAACTACACTCTTAATCAAGACAGCCAACTTTGAATTTTAAAACTCTAAAGGTTGAAAAAAGTTGCCTAGAATTTGGTGAACTATAATATAGCGATACCATATATCTACACACAAACATAATAATCCATCTTACAGCACACAACTGCTCTCATAAGTGAGTTATGCTGCTCTTTTGTGGGCTTCAAAAGCAGCAGACTCAGAATGCACTTAACAGTATGCTACATAGTATATTACTATGAACCACCAAGAAAACATAATCCATAGAAGACATTCTTATGATTAATACATTTACAGTTGTCAAATTACTATATAACAGAAAAGCCCTAGGTATCAAATAGAATAAGAATTAAAATAAAGATTTACAGGCATTAATAAAATGCTGTAATAGAAATATGTATCTAGGTTATCCCTAAGAAAACCAACCCAATGTAAGAATCACTAATTTTTTTCTCTACTGAAAATAGGTGGGACAGGAGAACCCATGTACCCATACAAGTTACTGTAGCACGTAAATAATTACTTAGCTTTCAAGGAGACATCAACTTACACACCAAAGCTGCTCTGATTTTCATGATACTTAGAAATATCTGATTAAGCTAGAGTATCATAAAGCTAACCAAAAAAGTAAGTCCTTAATTCCCAAACAGTAAATAAGCCATACAATAAGATGGCAGCTCTTAATTTTCTGCATTTTTTTCTGTCTTAGCTCTGCTTAGCATATCTCCTTTCCAATTGTTCGTCTCAGGCCATGTTTAGTGTGCAGGAATGAGTTGAAACTTGGTTCTGGAAACCCTATGTACACAACAAAAGTTCATATTCAAAGATTAAAAAAAAAAAAATCACTTTCTTCTGAATCCTTATATAAGAAAGTAATTTTTTTTTTTTACATTTATGAAAGAAGAGTTCAAGGTAGACTAGTCAAAGATAATAACTCATTTTTAAATAAAATGTTGGTTACCTGTCTTTAATGTTGGTCAGGTGTCCTCTCCAGTTCTCTCCTGGAATACTAATATTTACATAGGGAAAGATAAATAACAGCCTTAGAATTTCATTTAATAGTACCTGAATTACAGATAAAGAACACTCCTGTTTTGGTCAATGGCTAGAAGTAAAAGACCAACCATCTACACTCCACAGAAATCATACAAAAATTCATATATAATTTAGCAATACCTGAAAATATCAATATACAAAGAATCAGCATTTAACAACATGCAGAGAACCATCACCATCAACCTCCCCAGCCTATGCTGTACCCAAAGAGCACAAATAACCAAGTTGCACTACCAATTTTCAAGTTGCGCCCTACACATCCATAAAGCACTCCAGAATCTGGGAATTTAATCTCTTTTAGAAGTCCTCCACTGCAAACAAAAACCTGAAACTGTGGTGAAGTCTAAACCAAGTGAGAAAGCTCCTATAAAAATCTAGGATAAAATTCAGACAGAGATGAAGGTTTGATCCTGCTTCTATTAGAGTGACAAAGATCTTACTGATATGAATGGCGCAGGATCACATTATGAGGGAGTTACAACAGGAGACAAAAGTTCACAGCAGGAGGAGCCTAGTCATCTAGGATGAACGTGACCACAGCATATGAGAACCTACCATGTTACTTACTACCCTAATAAAGAGATCACACAGAGTTTAGTTTCTTCTCTTCTGGGGTAAGTAGCAAGAAATCAAATGGGAAGCAGAAGTCAAAATTTCTATGCAAATACCTTCCTAAGAGATTAAGAAACATACTAAGGGCAAAGTTGTTCATACCAAAACACTGCATTGGGACTTTTCAATTCCACATCACCACCACCACAGTCCCAGTGTAAACATTTATTTTTGCCCACAAGACCAGAATAGAATATGCCATACCCATGACAACATTGAACAGCAGACATCTCTCCCTTTGCCACTGTGTTTATTATGGTAGGCTGTACAATCACACATGCCATGGACTTCGGAATAACCACCCCACTTCTCCCCTCCTTTCATGTTTTTCATACAAAGACAACAGCAACAGGAAATTCTGCGACTCTTTCTCACACACTAGTTGTCTAGCTTCCGTTTCCAGTATTGTTCTGCCATCATATACAGGCAACACATAGTTCTTGGACAACATACAGACTGCCCCTGCAGGCTCCTCCCCAAGAACTCTTATTAGGTTGAGTTTCCTGCAAATGCATTATACAGCACACACCCACAGGTAAGTTCTTCTCTACTCTCTGGGAAAATAGCAGCCCAACACAGATTTTCGCCCACTAAAACAGACTAGGCTTCAGCCAAGGTGAACTATCTGTTCCCTAGCAGTTCCCAAGAAAGAAAGCAGGTAGGGCAGGGCAGTATATACTGTTCTAACAACTGCAGTGCATTCCCACAGCTGTATTTTCTCACCAGGAGACTAACCTGTAAAATGGCTGTGCAACCTACACAAACCAAACCCAAAGAAGAGTTATACGTGTGTAAGAGACTCCAGCGAACTACACTGGGTATGTATAGCACAACCAGATGCATTTGCAGAGTCTGACCACCATTATTGATGAAAACAAACTGCGGGCTGCCAAACATTCTGCTAAAACAAAGAGCTTTCTATCCATATTTTACCTCCCTTATTATTTTATTTAAGGACAACACTTAATTTTCACTTAACCTAAGCTAAATTGAAATGTAGTAAAAAAAAAATACTAGGAATGTCATCAGCAACTCATGCTGGAATATTGTATTCAGTTCTGGTGTTGACTATGTATAAAGAATGTTGATAAACTGGAGAGGATTCAGAAGAGAACCAAGAAGAGGGTCTAGAAAAGGTTCTCAGAGTACTTTGTCCTTAACAGGATTTACTGCCTCTTTCCTTTAAAGAGAGAAACTATCTCATTTTTTGAACAACTTACTACTTCTCTATGCTGGTAGATTATGGGGGGGAGGAGGGAATCTCATACTTGTGAATATTCCTTATGTATCAACCCCTCAATGAGAAGGGATGAAGTCAAGAGATTTTGGGCAGCCATGACCCATCAGAGTTTCCTACTTTCTTTATCAAGAATGGATATTTAAAAGGTAAGAACTCTTAGGAAGAGGTAAAACCAATAAAAATTTTACACTTGGAGCAGAAATGAAATGCAGCTTTTTATGACAGTATGCTTYCCAAGGAGAAACACCATAAAATAAGAAGCTGAGGGATCTTATTAGCCTTAATCTGTGGAATAATTTGAATCCTATCCTCATGAACTGCAGCTTGCTTTTGAAACGTTATTTACCTTTCAAACCATAGCTTTATACTCCGCATAAATGTTCTGTGAGGGTATATTTGGTTCTCTCTCAAATATAAGAGGATACCAAACAACTCTTTTTTTAACTCAGCATCTTTCATACCCCTGCTGAAGTCAAAAAAGGCCTGCAGAACATCCAAGGTTGGCACCAAATCCTTAGCCAGCATCTCATGGTAAAGTTCACATGCCAGGTTCATTTCTCGGTGACGGCTGGCCGCTTTGATACAGGATTCATAGTTTGTTCTTGAGGGAGTCGTAACTTTTTTTACTTCCTCCAAAAGAGTCAAGGCCATTCTCCATTGATCTGAATTACTCAGCCCCCTGATAAGAAGGTTGTAAGCCCCACTTTCTAATATCTTAAATCTCATTTTCATTATATCATACACATCACAAATTTCTGCCGTCTTCCGTTGTTGGACACACAATGCTAGGTACTTGATCAACAAATTATATCCAATGTCACCATCACTCTTTGCCACAGAAGTCAGCAAGGACTTGGCCACATCTATGGGGCTGTTGCACCTGACCATACTGTTAAGCATCACATCTTCAAATATTTCAGGTGATTTAAAGTTTTCCCTCAGCCTATTCCACTCTTCGGCCTGCAAAGGTTTTTCTGGAGGTTGGACCTTGGCAAACTTATGCCTCGATAGAACTTGACTCACTAATAGTTTCTTCGGAGCTCCAGAAGAAGAAAAGAGTTTTCCTTCAGATATTTTTTTACTCTCCTCATCCCATCCTGTTTCTCCTTCATACTCAATTTCAGACCTTTTCTTGGTAGGAAAAACATCAGTTCCTTTGGAATCCACCGGTAATGCAGTGCTGGAAGATGTCCTAAAACTGAAATAGCTAACCTTTTCTGTATTGGGGATGTTGAAATAGACAGCAAACAGTTGCTGGCATCTTAAAACAGGCCAGAATATACGACATTTCCCTAGCAAAGCCTGCATGCCCTGTTGACTAGTTTGAGAAAAGAGCACCATCATAAGATGAAGTTATCTCACTATATCTAAAGAAGTTATAAAATGGAAAAATATAGTTCGCATGGGAAGGCTTATTATAAAAGCCTTAGGGCTATCAAGCTGCATACATTGCACTCATTCTTCAAAAGGCTTGTCCCATGAGTCTTTTAATCCTGTTATGAAAACAAAAAATGGTAAAATCTTTTTTCACAAAAAGTGATCTCTTAAACTAGGAGCACATTCTTCCAAAATGAGGGTATCTTTCTGCCTAGACAAGTTACTTTGCAGGTTTGCAGCTTATTGTTTCTATTTGTCAGTCGCTGTTAAGAAGAGTAATTAAGGTGCTGTACAGGAGCGGGCAACACTGATGCAGTTATCCAAGAAACACAGGGCTTTTTCCTGCCTTCATCCAAGTCAAGTCAGATTTCCTAAAAATAAACAAAATAAAGACACCGCTACAAAGAATAACATCATAACATGCTTCATGCTTAGTGTAATCTTTGCAGTCACATTTACATGCTAGCAAACACACAAGCCCAGTTTATCCAGACAATTTTAGGTTAGCAGTCCAAGTTCAGGTGACTTATGCAATCCCAACACGGGATTCCTGCGTTAGCTCCCTTATGCCTTTTAACTTGCGACAAGCTTCAGCTTGATGGTGCCCCAGTTACAGACTCTCGGTAACACGGCTGCCAAAGCGGGGGGGGGCAACACCACGCGAGGCGGCTGCGAGCACCCCCCACGCGCGTGTTACTTCACGAAGGCTCAGGACTGCAGCAGCCAGCGGAGCAGCGCCGCCGCCCCCGCCGCCGGGACACCGCGCACAGAGGGCACGCCACCGCGCCGCCGCCCCCTCCCCCGCTCCTGCCAAGCCCCGGGCACAGGGAGCCCGGAGAGCGGCGCCCGGCGGGGCGGCCGTGGCACCCACCGGGGGGGCCCGCACGGCGCCGACGGCGAGGCCGGAGCGGGCACAGGGCCAGACCCCCCCGCCCCTTCCCGCCCAGCTGGAAACGAAAACTCCCGGCGTGCAGCGCGCCCGCGCCGCGTGTTGCATGCTGGGAAACGCAGCTCCTGCTCCTGCCCCTGCTCCCCGCCCCATCCCTGCATCAGGGCAAAAAGCGCTGTCCCCGCCTGGGCTGTGCTGTCACCTCTCCGCAACAGACTCACCCCGCACGATGAGCGGCAGCCATGGGTACCTCGGCACTACAGCATCCCAGCAGGGTGACGCTTAGAGCGGC
Organism: Apteryx rowi; assembly: GCF_003343035.1. Classification (NCBI taxonomy): domain Eukaryota; kingdom Metazoa; phylum Chordata; class Aves; order Apterygiformes; family Apterygidae; genus Apteryx; species Apteryx rowi. The sequence goes on from NW_020451182.1 coordinate 2,495,613, forward strand.
AGCCATGCGACTACCAGGGCACTAACCTCCACCCAGACCGGAACTGCTCCCCGAACCCGGCGCGTTGGACTTTGAGCCAATCAGAGATTAAGGGGTGGGGCGTGTTGGCCCGCACGTGGCTCTACACACCCAATCAGAGAAGAGCGCAGCACACACCGTGGTAGCGTGTTGTACCGCTATATCGGTTATGGGCACAGCGCCTCGMGGGTCACGTGGGCACAGCAAGACAACGCGCATGCGCGGAGGGCTGGCCGGCCGGGTCAAGGGTCGCTAGGTGCCTTGCCCTCTGTGGTGGTATGCCGGTCACGTGACTCGGGCGCCGGTAGCCCGGATGTGCGGGGCAGGGCGCCGCGGGGGACATGGACTGGAAGCGGAGCCTCAGGAGCCGCCTGGCCGCCCGCAGCGCCCGTGAGTGCCGCGGGGCCGGGGCGGCGCGGCGAGGAGCCGGGCCGGGCGTGTGCAGCGCCTGGGGCCGCGGCAGGGGAGCTCCGCCCCTCCCTGCCCCTCGCTCCTCGCCGCGGGTAACGGCCGCCGCGGGGCGTCGGAGCGCCAACGGCCGCTGGAGGCGGCTCCCGCCGGCGGGGGGAGCGGGCGGCGTCCATCGCCCGCGGGGTCCGTCCCCTCGCGGCAAGCCCGTGTTGGCCCGGGGGCCGGGCGGGCGCGTTGCGCCGTAAACCCCGAACCAGCGGTGCGGGGACTTGTGGCGCCGCCTCGGAGCGCGCTGTGAGCCGGGGCTCGTCTGTGAGCTCTGCTCAGGGCCCCGTGCGGCAGCGCAGCGGGAGCCCTGCCGCGCCGTGCAGTGCCGCGCCGCTGCTGCCCAGAGCTGCCGGCGCGCGAGCTGCAGTGAGGCCGGCCTGGATCGTAGGGCACATGCGGGCTAGTCCTTTACTGTTACAAACCTTAAGCCTTGGCTGGTTGTTAGCATTAACAAGGCTCAAGGCTGAGGAACACTGAGAAACTTGTGTAGCCATGTAGAAATTGGTYTTGTAAAGGCTGGTTTGTCTGTAGTACGTACCTCTGTTACATCTTTGGCTGGTAACTCTTGATTCTTAAATGAATACACAAAGAACTCTCCTAACCTTAAGAATACCATCATATGCCTGCAAGACTGAAAGGTGATATTCTGTTGCTGCTTGTAGTAAGCAGTCTCTTTTTAAAATCTTTGAAAAGCAAGAATGTTGCTACTTTGTCAGTCATAACCATGTATGTGTCCCAACCACATAACTGTATGGTATCAGGTATGTGCAGTTACTGGATAAGGTACTTTGTAGATGCTCAAGTAAATAAGTATATAACATATTCAGTGCACATGCTTATTACCTAAATTAAACATGTGCTTCATTTACTTTTGTGTGGATTCCTCATAATAATTGTGTTATTAAACAGCATAGTTGTATAAAACTCGTGGTTAATTCCTTTTTTCAGGTTCCTTGTTACATTGAAATGCTGTATATTTGGAGTACAGTATGAAAATTCTTTTCTGTATTAATCAGCCAAAAAGAGTGAACAAGAGCTGAAGGATGAAGAAATGGAATTGTTCACAAAATACTACAAGGAATGGAAAGGAGGAAGAAAAAGTGGCAATACATCATATACAAACATACCACGGTTTTACTACAGGGTAAGTGAGGTATCCAGCTATACTTAAACCAAGGACTGTTTCTTATTATAAAAGAAATTATGCATATTCAAAGGGGCATATCAGCCCCAGAACCTTAAGTAGATCAAGATCTGAAAAATGAGAGTTACTGAGCCTACAGTGTGGGTTGCTAAACCACAGTCTACAGTTGTGGATTTCAGCAGTTTCAAATAATTATTTGCTAAGCATCCTATAAAAGACCATGAAATAGCTTGCTAACACTACTATTAATAAGGAAGTAGGCTTGGCTGTTGAATAAAACAATAAAGTCCTTTTTTAGATAAATTAGCTTCTTGTTTTACCTAATTTTTGATATACCAGTGTTATAAAATACACATCCTCCTGTTTTTGTTTAGACATAGTGGTATTCATGAAAAGAATGTGTCGTTGATCTTGCAGACTAAAGACAGAGCTGCTGCTTGCATCATCCAGCAGAAATTTTTGGTCAGGGTATTTATTTCTGAGGTAAACCATATTCAGGGGGAAGTACAAGAAAGAGCACAAGTTTGACATTTTGGTATTGTTAGCACTTGTGTCGCGAAGGAGTGATGCACTTCACTCATAAGAGGGAAGCAGCACTATGTTTATTGCGGTAAGATAGTGACTTAACAAAGTTCAGTTGTAAATAAGAATGATATGACAAGGTTCAGTTGGCAAGGTTCACTCAGTTATTTACTGCATGAAGGACAGGATCAGATGCATGCGCAATGGAGACCCTCCCATTGATTCACGAGGTTCGGAAAGGACCCCCTTGCTTTCTAAACTCCTTCAGAGAGGAGCCTAGGTGCGGCTGGATCCAATCCTAGTCTCAGACTTGGTCAATGGTTTATGTCTAAGGGATTATGTGCACAATTAATCAGAGGTATAACTCAGCAAAGTTTTGCGAAGTTAGCAGAAGTTCAGCATGCTATTAATCACTTACTGAAGATCTGTCGCGGGTAAGGAATCTCTCAACCTCGAGGAGTAACCTTGAGAGACCTCCCTGCTCAGGAGGAGGTTCTGCAGTGCAGCCCACTGCCGTACAGGAGAGCCCAATGGACTCTGGGCTGCCCCCTGTTTATGGGGGGGGAGATGATTGACTCATAGACATATTTGCATGCTAGAGGGGCCTTAGTTGGCGCGTGCTCAATTAGCCCCTGCACACGTGCTGTTTACATGGAGGTCAGGTTGAGGGGGAGAGAGCACATCGAGGGGGAAAGGAGCACACTGTCACAACTTGTCAACACACCTGCTCAGCTACTGTGTAACCTTACAGGATATTCCTTAGGAACATGAGTTTCTGCCGATTAAATTCTCAAATGCCTTTGTTTCAGTTGCTGAATATGCATGCAACCATTCAAATTCTGGTAGTGCTGTATAGCTTCTCATGTAAACATCAGCAGAACTTCCATGGTAAACATCCTCCCATCCCATCCATCTTGCTTGCCAAATCTCATTGATCTTGTCTAGCAGACGATCTCATCTTTGAGACTCAGGCCTACTGTGAAACAGAAGGCGCTCCTGTCTCTCCTGACTAATAGCACAGTAGTAAATGTCTTCTATGTGAGAGCCCTCCTGTCTTGAAGCCATGGGAAAGAGCTTACTAGGTGGGTTATCAGGTGTGAGGCAGGTCTTTTTCAGTTTCTCATGTCGAAGATGTCCTGCTTTAAATATCTATTTCAATATTAAAATAATCTGAGACAGCATGCAAGTGATATTTCTCTATCTAGAAGAAGCAGATACCACACAGCATTCTGGTAGATATTTCAGTATTTTCTATGGAGTAGAACAGTATCAGAAGATATGAGTCAGGTCTAAGAATACTTGTTGGCTCTGTAGTTTTTGAATGCTACTACTGTACAGAAAATTGAAATGCCACAATGTTTATAGCTACCAGCTGAAGATGAAGTCTTGCTTCAGAAATTAAGAGAAGAGTCTAGAGCAGTCTTTCTGCAAAGAAAAAGTAGAGAACTGTTGGATAATGAAGAGCTTCAGGTAAGAAACTATTTTCTGTATGTTTTGAATGGCTTTTGACAGAATTCCTCTGTCTACAGAGTTTTATTGTCTTCTGTCCGTCCACAGAATCTTCTTGTGCAGTTTGTAAGGTGCCTTGTACCTGGGCGAGTTGGCTTGCTGTGAAGTACTGGCTAAAGCCTAAGTGCTGCGTAGTCTTAAGCTGGTAACCTAAGTGTAAAACTTGGATGTTATGATGTAAATGAGGTCTAAATCAATGGCTTCTAGTCTTCCAGTGTATTCCAACAATTTCCTTAGTGGCCCAGAAGAAGAAATAGGTTCTGTTTACATACCATTGAGAGAAACTCCAAAGATGGTTGAATTTACTGCAGTGCTAAGTGTGGCCCTAGAAATCCTAGTAACACATACAGGTGTATATAACACCAGTTTGGAGCAGTGGAAATACTGATTGCTTGCTTTTCTGGCTGAACTGACATTCTGTGCTGATTACTAAATAACTCTGCAGTAAAAATGTATTCTTATATACATATTAAGCACATTGACATCTATAGAGAGATACCTTCTTAACCAAATATAAATGCCTTTTAAGAATCTCTGGTTTCTGCTGGACAAACATCAGACATCACCAATGATTGGAGAAGAAGCAATGATCAACTATGAGAACTTCTTGAAAGTTGGTGAAAAAGCTGGACCTAAATGCAAGTAAGGCTTTCCTCTCTTGTCTGTGCTTATTCTGGCTAAATCTAAGTGGTGCCATAACTTTTGATTATTAAAGTAGATAGAAGCAGTTTAATGGTGAGAGAAATAATGTTCAAAAAGTTATTGGTGAACTTGTTGCTTTGCATCCTTGCAAAGGTTGTGTTGTCCTATATCCTTGTGGGACCTTCTGATAGAGATGTCTGTAAAAGGGGGTACCACAGCCTTTTGAAGAAGCAGCTATAATGAGCATAGGCGTTTTCATGATGCTAGAGTGGTCAGTAAACCAGCTTTCCCTGACATCTTCAGATGGATAAATTTCTACTTTATGTTCTGTGTACATCATACAATGACTAGTCCTTCTTTACTGTTGGAAGCTGCTTCTGCACATAGCTTTGAGTTTTGGGCAGAAGCAGATTTGTTGACAGTACTGTTGGTTCTGTTTATGCATTTATCATTGTGGAAGATTGGAAGCTGCCAAATATTTGTACTAAAGTGGAACGAAATTGAATAAAACATCTTAAAACTCCTAAGTCACTGCTCCTGTTCATGAACAGCAAAGGCTGCTGCTTTATGAGTTTACCATTGTTTCTCGGTAGGATCTTAACTAAGTGTATACTTTCCAAAAATTCACAGAACACTTGTTGGCTGTAGTGTAGCAAATTAACCTCTTTGAAGACACTGAACACATCCTATCTTATTAAAACCATATTTTAAATTGCGTACTGTAACTGGATATGTCAGTGCAGTGTTATCAGATGCACAGAATTAGGTTTTTGTTTATGTTTTACAGGCAGTTCTTCACAGCTAAGATCTTTGCTAAATTACTGCATAATGATCCTTATGGGAGGATATCTATCATGCAATTTTTCAATTATGTCATGCGAAAAGGTTAGTGGATGCTTCCTCTGTGTTAAAGAGTTGTTTTATTTTCAAGGCTGTTTTAAGCTTTGTAATTATTTGCTGTTCTCTTCAACAGTAGTGACATCTAGTCCTTAGTTGCTAATGATGTTTTCCTGTAGGTTTGAGGGGTGGTTTTTTTTTTCCTTTCCTGGTTATTGCAAGGTGGGGGGGGTCCCCCTACATCTGAAGGCAGCCTCTCCCATCAGCCAGAGATCTCCTTCATCTGCTTATCTCTCTCTCTCACACACACATATATAATATATTATTTATATAATATTATATATTTATATTATATAATGTATATAATATTTCCTTTATTCATGTAGTATTGCAAAGAGCAAAACAGAATAGAGTTGCTATGTGGCCAGTGTGACCCTAATCACTGGGATCAAAATGTCCAGTAGGTAGAGCTTTATTTCCCTTTTACAGAATGTTATTATCTGTAATTTATAACTGTGCTTGTCAAATAGTATATTCTTGAGTTAAATACTTGATCATGTGTTTGTGACTATAGCTTTGCTATGTTTTCAGCTATTTTTGCTTATAAATAACGACTGGTGCTGAAAAACACAGTGGCTTGTTTATCTGCATTAGATCTCATTTAAAAAGATAAGGCTGAGCAGCAGAAAGGAAGGTTGCCTTATTGCCTTGTTGTAGCTATTGCGTTCTCAGGTCAGGTAGAGCCTTCAGGAGGGGAGGATGGCACTTTTCCCTAGAGCAGCTGAGCTTGTTTAACTTAGAAAATCTTGCGGAGCAGAGGATGAAGGGGGTAAGAGATGAGAGAGGTGCTGAGTAGGAGACCTGGTGAGTAAAAGTGCAAAGTATGCGATTCCTGGAAGGAGTAATAGACCTGTTTGCAAAAAAAACAGCAGACTCGAAAGCTGCAGGATGAAAGGAGACTTCCTGTGAAGAAATAATCTTTGAAAACTGCATGCATTTCAAAAAGACCTACCCAGAAGGACACAACAGAGATTGTTTCAGAGCTCTTAAAACTTTTGGGTGAAACAAATGAAATTAATCCTTGTGTATCCAAGGCAAGACATAATCTTGATATGATTTCATTTTCAGACTTTGGCCAACACAGGGTCCCATCACAGTGTTTGTTTGCAGGTCCCACTTGAGCCAGCTGAATGAGAATCCTTGCTTCTTCCTAGCTTTCAGCATTGCCAAGTAAAATTAGCCCAGTAGCATGTCTGTGCAGTAGCCAAGATCACTTCTATTGTCTGTTGTACAGATGCATTTTTTTTATGAGCTCTTAAGACCAGACCAGCAACTGTTAAAGGAAAAAAAGGACTTAAATTTCTGTAGGAACTTTCAGTTAATAGTTTAGACTGGAATTAGTAACCTTCATCTGTATTTACTGCTAAGTGTCCCTCAGTATGGTTCTGAAAGGAGGGGAAAGCAGCAGGTGGTGAAGGGAGTCACTCCACAGCTGCTTAACCTGATCTAGGTCTGGACAGTGCAGCCCCGCATTTTGCCTTAAGCTGAGGGAGCTCACACAACTGAGTGGTCAGCCTCCAGAGAGAGTGGTGCTGCTGCAGGGAAGGGGCCATACCAGCCTAAGCTTAAATCATCTTAAACTGCTGTGCCTCAGATGCCTTATGGTATTTTTTTTTTTTTTAAGCAATTGAACTCAGTAATGAGCTTTGGKTTTTTTTCCTTTATATGTTCATTACAGTTTTATGGATAGCTGCATGCAGCCACATACTTGTCCCAAGCACATAGTTTCTGTCTTTCTTCATGACCTACCCAGCCCTTTTGAGAGGGTCCAAGAGAATGGCAAAGTTAATGGTGAAGTGTTCCCCAAAACACCATTGTGTCTGCTTACAATGACATTCCCTCTCCAGGAGAAAAGGTGATTGAGCCTGGCTTTGTCCACACAAGTAAAGCCTAGTAAAGGTGTCTTGGATCACTTCAGTGTCCAATGTACTTATCTTTAAACTCAAGCCGACAAAGAAACAGCCTTGCCCTGCAATCTTTACCCTATTGTTTTTGAGTAATGCCTAACCTGCCTTGACAAGCACTTACCCAGGAGAGAAGAATGTTGGTATGAAGTTCAGCTCCTGGGTTTTGCAAGAGGACTTCTAAACTGTCTTCACTAAAGGAAAGTTAGATTTAACATGGGGCGTGAATACTGCTTTTCTATGCCTAATCTGTACTCCGTCTCTGTTACTGTGCTCTAATGATGGCAGAGTGATTGGAAGATGATACCTTTTGAGTTGTAACCATAAAGATTTCCCTGGCCTATCTCTTGCAGTTACTGCTGTCCTGAAGCGCTTTGTCCTGTGTACTGTCTGATTACTGCACATTCCCAGTACAAAAGTAGATGCTTGTACTCCTCCAGTTCTGCTGTTGTAACTCAGAAGTGAGGTCAGGACTCCTGAGTGCAGCTGCAATGCCTCACTTTGTAGAAGGGGCTGTGCAATCTGTGCTGAAGCAACCTGTGACAAGCAGCCTGTATACCACATTGTAGAGCTGTCTCAAGTGCAGTGAAAACTTGCTGCTACACATCTGTCTGGTTTGGTGAGAGAGAACAAATCCATATGGTTCAATGTACTGGATAGAATGTGACACTTGCTCAGGTGTTTCTCATGGCTAGTTATTATGCTGCAACCAAAACTGTCTCATGCCATGTATGCCTAGTTACTCACCAACTCAGAGGGTGAATTGTGATTTTTTTTTTTTTTTTTTTTTTTTTTTAAAGATGGTTTGGTACCTATCTTGGCTCTGCTTAAGTCTTAGAAAAATCAAGAAATACAGGGGGGTACTTAATATCTAAGATTGCCACGTGCCCTTTTTATTTATTTATTTATTTATTTATTTACAGTGTGGCTTCATCAGACGAGAATAGGTCTCAGTTTATATGATGTGGCAGGGCAGGGCTACCTCAGAGAATCAGTAAGTAATTAATCCTTGATGAATTTAACGTCTGTCTTTACTCAGGTGACAAAGTATCAGAAGGGCTCCAGTTCTATTCCAGTTTTACACCATAAAAGCTGAATCATAATCTAGATTTGGGGAGAGCAAATTTGTTTGGATAAATAACAATCTCTCTGTTTTAAAGATTTGCTGGTGAGGCTGCTGCTAGCCTTAGCAACACATGTAATTTTCTGAAAAGGAGATTGAAAAAGAGATATCAAGGCTTCATATGATTTACATTTTAATAGATTTGGTAGAATAGAGTAAAAATCAGGAAAAGCATGGCTACAGCAGGCCTGAAGGAATAAGCTATTTTTCTGTTCTAACAGAAGTTAATACTATAAAATAAATAAGAAGACTCAATTTAAAAGGTCTGTTAAAGAATATTCAGCAATAAGATAATCCAATTATGAGTTATGCATTGGGGTTTTTTAACATTCTGCTTTATTTGTAGGCAATTTCAGTTATGGTAGCACACATGCATATTACATACATAACCTAGGATTTCTTGCACTGAGACAGAAACTCTTCTGCCTGCCTTCTTGCTCTTTCCTGCATTGTTACAGGACTGTATTTTTAACAAATAATGCTTGAAAGTCAGAGTGGAGTCTAAAGAACAAATGCAGTTTAAACAATAGTTGTATTTAAAGTTTCTGTGCATGCATTCTTTCTTAATTTTACAGGATTTGGAAAACTATATTTTGGAACTCATCCCTACTTTGCCACAGCTGGATGGTTTAGAAAAGTCTTTTTACTCCTTCTATGTCTGCACAGCAGTTAGAAAATTCTTCTTCTTTCTAGATCCTCTCAGAACAGGTAGGTCCATGTTTTCAAAATTCTGAATATGTGGGAATATTCTCACTTCTAAAATGATTGCACAGAAGCTATTTGCACCTTCAGAGTGATATGTAGTTATCTTTATAGGCTTCAGTTCAGCAATCTTGTATTTGAAGATTAATCTCCACTGAAGACCGTGAGTCTCTATGTGGGTCTGATAATCTACTTGCACAGCTAATGAGTTTTAGTGAAATATCCCTCAATTGTGGTACTATAGAGTTATCTCATTGAAGTTAACAAATAAGATGTTTCATCATAATGCAGAGAAAACTGGATGTGACAACTACTAACTCAGAACTGCTTGGCAGAACATCAGCAGAGCTGTGCAAATGTTCAAGAAGGCTTATTACGATGTGCTTCTCCTGTGATTAAATTTGTGTACACCATATATGTTCACGAGAAAAGGTTTTCAGTTATGACAGCTAATTCTGTTATTACAGATCTAGCTCACTTGGGCAACGGTGTGCTTTTTCCCATGCCCTTAAATTAAGTTAGTCACAAACTACATGCCTTTTCAAGATCTAGCTGTGCTAGCTGAAGATGTCAGAGCTGTGTGGACAGTAGACTCTGGCATAGGTAATTACAAACATGTAGAGAGGGTATATGAGAAATTATACTGTCATTATTTTTCATGATCATTTGCACAGCCAGTATCTGCACACCAGCAGAAGTTCATTCTGCCACCGTATCTTTGTCAGGTCTGTAGTTTATGAAAGTGTTTAAAAAAAAAAAAAAAAAAATCGCGTCACCTAAGAGATATTGTTAGTGCAATAGGAGTTTTAAGCATGTTTTCTTTGCATTTATTTTATATTTCAAGTTGATGTTCAACGTTCATTTGTTTTCTGTCTAGTTTTCTGGTATTTAAAGTTCCAAGAGAACTCTCCTTCTACCAATATCAGGCTTGTTTTGTTGTCGAGTCATTTAAAAGGTATTTTTATTTTATCTTTTAAATGACAACCTTATCCTTGACGTTACAAGTTAGTTAATAAAAAAGAAAAGCATTTCTGCTCAGAGTACCTCTTGCTTAAGTAGAACCACCTAAGTGAGTACAGCCAGATGGATATATTGCTGGGTGATTGTTATAATGTACTTTCTTTTTCTTCCTGTAGGGAAGATAAAGATACAGGATATTTTAGCTTGCAGCTTCCTAGATGACTTGTTGGAGGTAAGATCTTGTAGCATATACTATTGTATTTTAGTTTACTCTTTCTGAATTCTAACTTTTATGTTTCACCTAGTTAAGGGATGAAGAACTTTCTAAAGAAAGTCAAGAAACAAACTGGTTTTCTGCTCCTTCTGCATTAAGAGTTTATGGTAGGTTCTTTTATAGGTGAACTTTTTTTTTCTCTCTACCTTGTATGACATAGTCACATACTTAGCATTATTTTTTCTCTGTTATTGCCTCTTTAAATCCTGCTGATACCTTGTCTTTTCAACTCCTCTGGACATACCATCAGTCCATCCTCCTAACTTTCTTTTATAGTTTTTGTTCTCTTTCCCTCTGTTTACTGTTGCATTGTGTTCCTTGCATTCCTCTGTACCTTCTGTTTTGACTGCTCTGTTTGTGCTTTTGCATTGCCCTTGGCTCTTTTTTACAGCAAATCTCTGATGAAGATGCTAGTTTTTCCTTTAAAGCCAACACTTAACTCATCTGTTCCTTTCTGTGTGTACTCAGCCTTTATTTTTGAGCCATCACCTTTGAGTAAAGCTATTAGCACCTCGTTACAGGAATTCTTGTCTCCCCTGTGTTCTGTGCTCATTTATGGTGCTCTATGAATATTCCTATGGATCTAGAATATTCCCACTTAATAATTTAAATCATAAAGTTAGTACAGTTAAATGTTAAATACGTGCTAAACATTTTCCTCCATTGAACAGTTCTTTGCTGATCTAGGGATATTATGTTTTGGCCTCTTTATCCCCTCTCTAGGCCAGTACTTAAACCTTGATAAAGATCACAATGGCATGCTCAGCAAAGAAGAGCTGTCCCGCTATGGAACAGGGACTCTGACCAACATATTCTTGGATCGTGTCTTCCAAGAGTGCTTAACCTACGATGGAGAAATGGTAATCGCATATATTTACTCTGTTCCCAATTTAAAAGCATCTGCTTATTGCTATTGAAAATGTCTCATAATCACTATCTTTAAAATAAATAGTGGCTGGATGTAAAGTAATTTTTGTTTCTCATTATGTGTGTGACTGACAGCAGAGCAGATTAGAAAATTGATTTTCTGATGTCAGGATGATCGCAATGGGACTGAAAGACAGGAGTTGCTTTTTTTTTTTGAAAAGCAGAGGTGCTATAAAATCTAGATAATCTAGGATAAAGTCTCTCTTCCATTTGTACGTTCAATAATGCAAAGTGCATGTTGATAAAATGTTTAGATATAGCAATGCTTTTTAATGACATTTAATTTTTTAGTTAAAGAGAGCCAAAGAAAAGTGACACATCTTAAGACTAACCCAACAGTTAGCTAACCTGTATATTTCATTGTGAAGACAATGGTAATTTTATTGTAGGCTATCTACAGCTGTAAATGATGGGAAGTCTAACCTGATTTAGAGCTAAAATTAAAACTGATACTTTCTTTTGAAAGCTTTCCTTAGTCTATCATTACTTTTAGTATCTGCGTTCACATGACCTGCCTCAAAAAGTGATAAATGAAAAATTCACTGCACAGTTCTTCTGTGTTCCTTATCTTAGCAGTGTTTCATAGAATCACAGAATCACTGAGGTTGGAAGGGACCTCTGGAGATCATCTAATCCAGCCCCCATGCTTAAAGCAGGGTCAACAAAAACAGGTTGCTCAAATGCTTTGTCCAGCTGTGTTTTGAATATTTCCACCCCTCTGGTCAATCTCTTTCAGCGTTCAAATGCCCTCACAGTAACAACATATTTTCTTATGTTTAAATGGAATTTTATTTATTTCAATTTGTTGCCTCTTGTTCTCTCACTGGGCAGCGCTAAGAAGAATCTGGCTCTGTCTTCTTTAGTACCCCCCTCTCAGGTATTTATGCACAAGGATGACATCTTTCCTGAGCTGCCTTTTCTTGAGGCTAAACAATCCCAGCTCTCTCAGCCTCTCCTCGTATGACAGCTGCTCCAGTCCCTTAATCATCCTTTGCTGGACTTGCTGCAGTATGTCCATGTCTCTCTTGTGCTGGGGAGCCCAGAATTGGACCCAGCACTCCAGATGTGGCCTCACCAGGGCTGAGTAGAGGGTAAGGATCGCCTCCTTCGACCTGCTGGTGATGCTTGTTCTAGTGCAGCCCAGGATGCTGTTGGCCTTCTTTGCTGCAAGGGCACATTACTGGTTCACGTTCAGCTTGCTGTCCACCAAGACCCCCAGGTCCTTCTCTGCAAAGCTGCTCTCCAGCTGGTCAGTCCCCAACCTGTACTGGTGCATGGGGTTATTCCTCCCCAGGTGCAGGACTCTGCACTTTGCTTTGTTGAACTTCATGAGGTTCCTGTCTGCCCATTTCTCCAGCTTGTCAAGGTCTCTCTGAATGGCAGCACAAAAATCTGGTGTTTAAGGTGGATAAGGTTGTTGTGTATATATAGGACCATAGGATTTCTGTTAATTGTCACAGATCAAAATGTGATTGGCCAAATTAGCAACTCCTGATCTAAGGATTATGTGCTTTATTTGGTCACATAGTTCACTCTCAGATAACAGTAAGCTTACTTATGCTGTACATTTATGATTTGTTGTAATGAAAACTTGTTATTGGCTTTCCTTCCCTAGTTGAGTATGCTAAGCAGTCTAAGGATGTAATAAACAAGCATTGTTTAAAAATATATATAGCCTGTTAAATTTGGATTTCTGCTTGGAATCCTAATTTGCATATAAAATGGCAGTGGATTTGCTATCCTCAGCAGTCACTAGAAACTAACTTTTCTGTTCACATCAGTGGCAGCAGCCATTTTCTGTTTCATGTTGTCTTTTTCAGAAAACAAACTGCTCCCCTACAATGAAATAGCTGCCAATTACAATGTTCCTGCTTGCAAAATCAATTTAGAAAGAAGACTGTAATAAACATGATTGTATCTACTTTTAGGACTATAAGACCTACCTGGACTTTGTGCTTGCATTAGAAAACAGAAAGGAGCCTGCAGCTCTGCAGTATATTTTCAAACTGCTTGATATAGAGAACAAAGGATACCTGAATGTCTTTTCCCTTAATTATTTCTTTAGGGTAAGTCTCTTTATACAGGTAGGCCATTTTCTGTGTTTATGGTGTTATAGCCTGTGTGCTTCTGCATACAGATCTGCAGGGAATCACTTTAAATTACCGATACCCACTGGGAGGCTAGTGACTACTTCTTAGAAGATTTAAAATATTAAAAAACCTGTACTTCAAAACTTGGAAAGAATTCAAAAGGTATTTTCAACATTTTATTTGCAGTTGAAATTAACTGGTTTGATTTCATTTAGAAAAAATATTTTCTATTGATTTTTTTAAAAAAAATTGAAATTGTCCTGAAATTGCCTGACCATTACCTATTAAAATCTCTTATGATGGTTCTAATTGGTTATTCCCCATGCTTTTAGTTTCCACTGTGATGCTAAAATTCAATATAAGAAATGAAGATACTGAAGTGCAGTGATGACTTGTACAACTGTGGGATCTTATATTCAGTGTGTTGATGCAGAAAAACTTCTTGCATTTTTCTTACTCTCTGCTTTTATCCATTGCTTCGATAGTTGCGTTCTTTCTTTTATTCATTTATTTATTTATATTGAATTGGTACCTCAAATGTCATGGGCAGGGGGAAGTTGGATAGGGGAATGTTACATGGTTTAAAAAAAAAATTGTGGGGGGGGTGGTTTAGGCTGAGTTATAAGTAATGCGTTTTTCATGTTCAAGATCCTTCTTCAGTGGTGTTTACTTAGACACGGGGACAAGCACTTCAATTTTCCGTATGTGGGTCTTTGTACTCTATCTTTAAGAATAAACTGTGTTGTTGTACTTAGCCCCACGCTGTAAGCATGAAGAACAAGTATATATTTCGTTCAACTCTAAGTAAAGCATTCAAGCCTGCTCAAAGGCATAATCTTGTATCCTCTTTATTTCTATATTGTAATAAATCCCTGGCATAAATTTTGGGTGATAGTGACTGCAGCTATATAGGATTTTTTTAATCTGGAAGACCTTTCCTGAAAAGGAAAGGGATATTTATAACCCCACCTCCCTTCCCCCCCCCCCCTTTTGGCAGCTTGGAATAATAATCTAGGTTGAAAGAGACCTTTTGAGGTTCCCTGCTTCTACCATCTACTCAAAGCAGGGCCAGCTTCGTGGTTAGGTCAGGTTGCTCAGGGCAGTGTCCTGGTGAGTTTTGAGTAACTCCAAAGATGGAGAATCTRAAGTCTCTTCTGGCAACTTGTTCCACTGTTTGCCCACCCTTCCTGAGAAGTTCCTCCCCCCTTCCCCTCTTGCTGCAGCAGTTTGTGTCACTTTCCTCTTGTCCTGCATGCCTGCATGTCAGCGCATGCCTCCACAAAGAGTCTGGCTGTGTCATCTCTTCAACCACCTGCTAGGTAGTTGAAGACAGTAACTATGTCCCATCCCTTGCCTTTCTCCCAACTAAATAAACCCCCTTCTCAAGCCTCTCTTCATGAGTGATCTGTGCTTCAGCCTCTAAACCATCCTGATAGCTCTCTGCTGGACTTGCTCTCATTTGTCACTGCCTGTTATATACTGAGGAGCCAAAAAGTGTAAGGCTGCATCTGGAGTATTGCATTCAAATGCTGAGTAGAGGGGAATAATCACTTCCCTGACCCTGCTAGCTACAATGGTACCACACCGATGCAGCCCAGTACGCATCTGCCTTCATCAATACAGGGGCACCCTGCAGACTCTTGTTCAAACCTCTTGTCCGCCAAGACGTCTAGCTTCTTTCTTGCAAAGTTGCTTCTAATTAATTGGCCCCTGGAGTGTACTGTTTGCATGGCATTACTCTGGTCCAGGTGCAGGCAGGATTTTCCATTGACCTTTGAACTTTGAAATTAACTTAATGTAGTGTAGCCCTGTTATATAAACACTATGGAACAGATTGACTTCAGTATCTCAGTTATTGCGTATCTTAATGGGAAGCTGTTGGACCAGGACATGACAATAGTAAGGATTCTAGAGAAATTAAGAAATTACTTGTCTTGTCTCCTTGCTTTTACAGTCCACCATTCCCACCACTTCCTCCACTTTGCTAGCTTGGCAGTAGGATGCACAGAGACTTGGGGCCATACCAACTGTCAGTAACTCTGACTTTATTAAAGGGTTTTAATTTGCAGTTTTAGACTTCACAAAAATACAAATTTTAGTGTTGTCATAATACTTGAGTATCTTAATATGAAAGTCAGCTTAACAAGGTAATTCTGGATAAGCTGTCATCTCACGGCCATTTTGCATGTCCATTTCCAGTAATATTCCATGCCTTAGGTATTGAAAAAGACTCCCTGACTACAGCAGACAGTTGGTCAGACTCCACAACCTGGTCCTCCTCAAACTTTTGGAAATGGAATGTGCTGTGTAAGCCTTCTCTTGAAATCAGAAAAAATTCCTTTTGACTCTCTGAATAACTTTTTATGCTAGCGTAGGTGTGGGTAGATCTGCACCTACAGGAACTGTGCTGATATAGCTATCCCGAAAAGGCAGTACAGCTGGTATTAGTGAAACAAATGTTTTTGTTCATAGTTGTTTTCTGCAGGCAGAGGCTTGGTGATACAGCTGTTTAAATAGTATCACACTGAAAGGGCTAATAATAGGGAATAATATTTTACTTCAGTCCAGAAATGTCCACTTTTGGCACAAACAAGGAACCTCTCCATAGACAAATGCTCAGCGGTATACATTGTTTCCCTCATGTTGTTGTTTGATCAACCAGAATGCGGGTTCCATTTTCAAAGTAACTTAATGTGGAAATAGCCACATTGCTTTGTCTGTCGATTATCTTTTACCTTCTATTTTTCCCTAGTCTGTACTTAATGTTTCCTAGCAAAACTAAACCTTCTGGTCTGAGCGTATATCTTAAGCTTTGAATGTTCAGTGAACCTTCATATCCATGTGTCTGCAAATCCCATGTGCTGACTGCTTAATAAATGGTCATAATGAAAGTTTCACTCTTGTCATATTGACGAAGAACTGTGGAGCAGATCATTGATTGTGGGAAAACTCACTCCTGCCTTACTTGTGGAAGAGAAAATTGGTTGCAAGCTGTACTGTTAATGCTTTGTCACAGCGCAATACCGCTTAAGATACAAAAGTATTTAAAAAAAAAATTTCATATAGTGTGTCAGTATAGTACTGTACTACCTGTTTCTAACTTTTCTTTTGTTTCTAGGCTATTCAGGAACAAATGAAAATCCATGGACAAGAACCAGTTTCTTTTCAGGACGTCAAGGTTAGTTTTCCTGAATAGAGTACTACGTGAAATATCTGAATAAGTATTTCATAATTTACTTACGTAATATTGTAGTTTCTAAGTTGGGGTATATTTATTTGCAGAATAGTAGAAGTGGTCTGACTTGTCCTTTTCATAAGTTTGAAAATGGCTCTCTTTTCGGGAGTTGCTCTAGAAGAAAATTTTAGTACACAACTGTTCTAATAGGGTTTTCTTATTAATAGGCAAAGTATCTATACTGCCATGCCTTACACTTAAATATATTTAGTGTGTCTATTTATAATTCAGGATTATTTGGGTGAGGGTGGCTGCTGACTGAAAAGTGTCGATAAAAATGGCTGAGCACACTGCTTCTATCTCTAGCAAGTTATTATACTTTGTATCTAAAAAGACTTTCTTGACAGCTTTTTGTAAATTGCTGTGGATGGCACTGGTTACCCAAAGATCATTCTGTATATGGTATAAAATAGCCACTATTCAGTAATTGGGGGGGGGGGGGAGTTCTTATTTTTTTTCCTTCTTCAATTTTGACTTTTCTTTCATAGGATGAAATCTTTGATATGGTAAAGCCTAAGGATCCTTACAAAATCTCCCTTCAAGACTTAATCAATAGCAGTCAAGGAGACACTGTTACCAGCATTCTAATTGATCTGAATGGGTTCTGGACATACGAGAACAGAGAGGTCCTTGTGGCAAGTGATAATGACAACACTGCTGATGTTGATGATACGTGACTTTGAACAGGAGTAGACTGTATCCATAGAGACATCTTTAACTAATGCATTAACTAACTGTTGGAAGCTGGAAACACTTGTTACCTGAATCAATGCCTCTTCCATTTTACTTCTTTCCCCCCTTGCTCTCCCTCCAGCATATAATATAAAATGCGGTACATACAGGGACTGCTGAATTGATTTCTGAAGCCAAAATAGCAAGTCTTGTTTAAGAGGCAACAATGATCTGTTTGTTTCTTTTGTTTTGTTTTTTTTTAATAAATATTTTTGGAGTCATTTCTTAAGTACCAAGAGTTGTTCTTATTTGGATACCCTATTCTAGAATGTGAATTTATCCTGAGAGTGAGGATGCAGTTCTCTGATATATTCAGCACTGGCCTGTACCCACTTGGCCAATACCAAGCCTCCCCCTTAATTTTGGGTAGCTTCCAGTTATGATGGCACTGTTGAAGGCTTTTGCCTTTACAACCAAATGCTTAAGAGGTAAAAAGCTTTAAGCATTTTCCTTCTTTATGTGTCCAGCTGTAAATGTCTGTAATAGAAAGGATAAGTAAATAACTATTGAGCAGATAGAT
Source organism: Apteryx rowi (assembly GCF_003343035.1). Lineage (NCBI taxonomy): Eukaryota > Metazoa > Chordata > Aves > Apterygiformes > Apterygidae > Apteryx > Apteryx rowi. Next base: position 2,513,271 of record NW_020451182.1, read on the forward strand.
TGAATAATTATCTACTTAAAAGGTTCACTGATGGAAATAAAACAGCATAGCTTTAGGTCTAGTTAAAATTAATCTCAACACCTGCATAAAGGCTTTCACCAACTTAACCTCCTGTGTAAGTACTTTATGTAATTTAACTTAATTATACAGCTGAGCTACAGCAGTAGTTAAAGCAGTAAAACACTCTTACTCTTTTCACAAATCTGTAACTGTTTCAACCTTCAGAAAAAATTACAATAGATGCAGGCCAGAAATGGTTACCATCCTGCACTATTTATTACTGCCTACCTAAGTTTAAGGTAGTGCTGAACAAGTCAGGTAAATTAACAAGTACTATGTGAAATTATAAGGGAAGTATAATACCTTGAAATTCAATGCCTGGATGTGTGACTCAAAATGAAACAGTGAACAGGCAGGTACTCCTGTGGGCAGGCATAAAGCTTAAGACCACACCAGTTTAAAGGAAAAGCCATAGCCAATTTCCAGTTCAAAAATTATATTAAATATAAAATAACCAGTTAATGCATTTACAGAAAAATTTAAAGTAACCACTTTCATACAGTTTGCAAAAACTAAAAGAAGAATTAAGTTAAGGCACAGTGAGTAATAGAGCATTTTATACAAAGAAGTTAAAGCCCAAGGCAGTGAGAGCATTCCTTAATGCAACAGCTAGGGAGGAAAAAAAAAAAATCAGAACTGACAATTTCTTGGCAGAAAAGCAACACACATCCTTCAGCTGTAGAGGTTTTACTCTTGAACTACTAGAGGCTTTTTACATTTGACACAGTACAATAACTCCCAACACGATGTTTTTCTATATATTCCCCAGGTGTTGAACCAAGCTTTTCCTTGCAGATATTCAGGGCTAAGGAATGATTTTTTGCACAGCTGTCAGCACCCTCTATATCACAGTTTGAAAAGAGGCAAATAACAGAACCTCAAAACAGACTGAATGGAACAGCTGACCCTTTCCTCCTCAGAAGATCCTCTGGCATGCCAAGGGCAGAAGAGTGAGGAGAGAGAAGTTGTGCTGCACAGGGCACTAGTTTAGGCAGAGGGTTGTCTGAAGTATATATAACTGAGCTACATAGTCTAATACCAGTTGTCCTGGCTGGTGACATTACAACAGGCTCTCAGGTTAGCTGGTGGTGGGACCCAGGCCATGGATATATAATGACACCCAACATGAGATTTCACTGAAGCTGGGATTTTTTTTTTAAGTCTCAAGGATAGAAGTAATGATTCACATGGTAATTAGTATGTTTTTCTGCTTATTTATCTACAAGCATTCTGCAGAGAAAGTGACTGGGACAAAGTTACTTATTTCCTGCCTGGAACACTGAAATCTGATCATCTTAAATGGTTTAGTTTATCTTTTATAGGCTACAAGTAGGATAACAGTTTCTGCAGTAAAATCCCTTTAATCAGTATTTGGGGCTGCTTAAAAGATCTGGAAGTACCTGCATTCTGCTTCCCCAAAAAGAAAATTTAGTATCTTTCCAATATTAAGGAAAGGCCTTCCATTAAAAAAAAACAAAGGAAGAGCCTTAAGTTTGGGTTTGTGATTTAGTTATTAAAATGTATTCTGCACTATAGGGGAAAAACATCTGCAATAGCAAATGCCTTACCTATAACCAAACATTAAACAAAGAGTCTGTTCAGGTTAATCAAGTACACTGACTCAGGTAATTTAAGTCGAAACCCCACCTTTTTATAGTTACAGATTGGTATCATACACAATGTCCAGTAAACTCAGTAAAATTTAGCAGACTTCAGTTTACTTTCCAGGACCATTCAGAGCATGTAAAGAAATATTCAAACAGGTAGGTCTCTATTAAGTCTTACAAATGGAGTAAGAATGTCTTAAAACACTGATGCTAATTCTGTAGTTTGCTAAAGCACTGAATGGAACAGCTGAGCACTGTTAACCTCTAGGAGTGCTGGTACTAGTTAGCAAGTAAGTTCTTCAGGGTGTTTATAGCCTCCTTTAAAATAAAAAAGTATAGGTTTGAGGGCTCACTGAAAGCCTTGTTAACCTTAAAAGCTTGTGACAAACAACAACAGAAAAAAATACATGCATATAGTAGTGACAATAAATAGGGGACTCTGGAAGCTATTATGATTTGTGAGTTACAGGAAAAGGATTCCTATTAATCTATTCACAGAGAGCTAAGTTGCAAACAATGTGCAAATCAAAAATAGGTGTTTAGAAGTAGAAAACAGCACTGTGTCTGCAATCCACAAGTGTCAGAGATGCACAGCAATTCAAAGAAAAGACATTTTTACTTGCTTTACACAGAAATTGGCTACCAGATTCAGATTCAATTTAGACCAAATCTAGTAGTGCAATTTTGATTTCAACAGAAGCGCCAATTTGGCAGGATGCCTCAGCCTTTATTAGGTAGACGGACTGAACAGACATCACCTAGCTCTCTCCTGATCAATAAGAATGCTGAAAATTGTATTTTACTGAACAAGTACAAATCTATTTTTCCTGCATCTTACAGCCAGATTGTGACACCTGCCACTACTTATTTCCAGTATCATACAGAGCTTTACGCTTAAGTAGGGACAGTAACGACATCTTGTTTATTTTCCACAACAGACTGGCAGTCTCCCTCATTTTCAAAGTTTAAATTCACAAATGAACTACATGTTGTTGCTTCAGGCTGGTCTGTCTGGACAGGAGCTTCAGCCTGTGGCTTGTTCTGCTGCTCCTGATGCTGTCTTTCTGCTTCTTCTGACATTTTATTTTCCTGTTCCTCCTCTTCCTCCTTTAAAAAAATAAAAAGGGAGAGAGAGATTTCACAAACTATTACTTATTTGAACTAAATGCTGCTTACATTCACTTTAAGTCTTTCCATAAGAACACATCAGTACCTGTTAAAAGATAAGCACATTTGTTCTGCTAGAAAACAGTCACTAGTTTATCATAGGATGAGGTTTCCCATTATGGAAAAAATTCACCAAGGACTGAACTGCGTTACATACACACAGATAAAATGACTGGTGTCTAAATAAGTATTTTTTAGTCAAAAGCAATAGAGTGATAAATCTATGAACTATAAAATATTTCTAGCTCTTAATAAGTAATAAAGAATTACTAAAAATAAAAAGCAAGCAGTAAATCTTTAAACATGTTTTGTATCTCTTACAAATACAGGTTATTAAACTTTTTTTGCATCAATCACTGTCATTCCTTTTCAGTTATGTTTTAGAACAACTGGTAACATAATGCTCAATTTACCCTTGATACTTTGTAGTACATGAAACAGAACAAGTTTTGAGTTCAAAAGTATATTAATTGCAGCCTCCTCTTTACAAAGTCTCCAGTAACTGCTCAATTCATCTTTCTCATACTTTGGAATTCAAAATGAATTGTACTAGAGAAGCAAACAGAACAGCGGTCAGGACCCAGCCAGTTCTAAGACTGATGATCCGGTAAGAAAATGCTGATAGATAAGCAAGCATAAAATGTGCATCAAAAGAAAACTGAAGGCAAGCTGAAATAGAGGTTCTAAAACTTAATCTTTCTTTAATCATTAATGCAGAAATATAGTTTTTATTTTTGAAAATGACAGGGAGGGTAAGTAGGGGAAAAAAAAGGATAAGAACTTATCTCACACACATACCTCTTTTTTCATTCTGTAATATTCATCAATGGCATACTGGTATTTTGGTGTACTTATCCCCAAAACAGATGCAATCTTTTCCCCAAGGAAATCACAAACTTAAAAAAAAAAAAAAAAAAAGAGAGAGAGAAAGAGAGAGAAGTTTATATGTGATTAGTATCCAGAAAAAAAGTTATTAAGCAAGTTCTATTTTAAAAGGTACCATCCTCTTTCTTGAATGGTTTTCCATAGTCACTACTTCATGCAAAAGACAAAAATAAAATCTACTGTGGAAATCTATTTATATGGAGTTATTAGCTCAATATACTAGTAACTGTTATGATACAGAATGCACAAAAGGAGAAGAATATGGAATCAGTGAGAACCTAGATGGTGTTAGTGTTTACATTCTAACAGTTTTAGCTTTGCATCTAGCTTTATTTTGCTTTGGGGTCAGTTAAAGGAAGTCTTTAGGTGAACTTTAACTAAAAATTAAGGTTAGACAAAAATATCTGACTACAAAGTGTATTGGCACTTCAGTCTAATGGTGCCAAGCATGTAKAGAATTATTTATTGATAACATGCATATTTTAAGCCAGTAGCAGTTTAACAATGCTCCGTGTTTCATACCGAAGAATTGCCAATTTTTTTAGATTTCAGCTTTCTCATTTTTCAAGCTGGAGGCTACACGCAGCATTACTTTGCTAAAACCAATAGTTTACAGTCAGAAGTATGGAGCAGACAGGCTCTTATCAATCAGTTTCTTGACCGTGATGATGGCTACAGTATTGGTCACTGAGTAAAAGCAAACAAAAAGTCCAATATATTGCTCTTCAAATTGCAAATCTGTCCTGAGGATGCAAATGAGTTAGTTCTCAGTAGTATCCAGTGAAAGCAAATTAGAAGTTAGCAATCAAATAGTTCAATGAGAAGTCACAGTAACTCATTCTTTACACATCTTGAAATCCTGAGTTCTGTGGAGAAGACCAGTTCAAATAACAAATGTAAGAGGCAAAACTAAAGTGGGAGGAGAGAGAAATATGTAGTAATCTTCCAATTCATAAAAGACTACTGAAAAGTGGAAAGGAATATCCACCTTTGTATACAAAGAACAGATATGACAATGAATTGTTGATTGAAAAGAAAAAAAATAGTGCCTAACGCAAAAGACTATATCTCCACCCAATAAAATGCAAACTCATTCATACTTTTAAAAAATGGCCAGTAAATCACAAAGATGATTTGCAGTCTGTCAAGATGACACTCAATATTCATTTACAAGTTTACCCGAGAAGTAAATAAAGCAATACCTGATAAGGTTGATGTGGCAACTCTTAGCATGTGAAACCATAAGTAGGGTCCCCATGTAAGCGTCGTCTGAAACAATAAGAGTAGTAGTAATATGTATAGCTGCATGTTCATGGCAGATAATAATAATAATGCAAAACCTCAAACACAGATTCAAAAGAACGATGAGCAACACTGCCTGTTTGCCAGCTACCACAACACTGAAGTCATTATTTTTGCTTTAAAGTAAGTCTAGACCAGACAYACATGAAGTAAGGTATCACTGTAAGCTACAAAGCTAACCATTGCCTACATCTGGGAATGTATATTTCACTGCTTTCTGCTTCCCACTCAAAGACTTGGAAAACGACAAGCACCCAACTCAAGCTCAAAATAATCCCTACAATTAGAAAGACATTTACATAATGTTCTGAATTCTACTTCAGGCCTATCAGAGATGTAGGCTAACCAAGTATTCCTTGATTATTAAAAATATATATATTTATTATAAAAGACTTAAAAACAAACAAACAAGCCAATCAAAAAAAAAAAAGCCTTCATAATGGTCCCTGAGGAAGAAGCTGCTTCCAAGTATCTAAGAACCAATATGAATTATCATTTGGAACTGTACCCAAAGAATAACAAAATTCTGACATATACATTCAGTAGTTTGTCCTGGAAAGCCAGTTGTCTACCCAAGATCGAGCAACAGGTCTCCCTCCTTGTGAGCCCCACCTGGAGCCAGCAACAGACTAGTCTGAAAGTCACAGAAATTTGAGTGACTATGGAGTAATCACCACCACACAGGAAATACTGCAACGTCAAGACAAATTGAGAGAATTATACACTGGTACTCAAAGAACATTTAGAAATTAATGGGAACGTACAGATTATCCTCTTCACTGAGGAAAGAGGCCATACCTTTTAATTTTTACAAGCCTCTTAATACAAGAGGAAGGGAAAAGTACATTTAAAAAAAAATCCAACCTACTCTAACAAGAAAAGCTGTACACTTTCACTTTTGTGAAAAGTCAAACTCAAATTTCCTAGTAAACTAAAACATGTTTATAGTCAATAGTCTGCTGTATTCAGGCAAGCTCTTCGTCGTACATTTCTCCCCATAAAGATCTCCATAGACATACTTTCCTTGTGGAAACTAGCAGTGAAAATGTCAGCTCTTACTAATTGAAACCCATGAGTTCCACTCAGTTAAGTTATATACTTATAACTTGTTCCTCAAAACTGTTTGACAGATATTAAGTAAGATCATAGAAAATGGTACCTATCCATATGGGACAACAAACGTTTGCAATAGAGCTACAGAGATTAGTTGGGATAGTCTGAATATGTATGCCAGTGTCCCAGTAACATCTTACGTATGCACATAACCTATTAGACTTCAGTGCTTACCAAGCATAGCTCCTTGCAATTCTGTTTAGCAAGTAATCATCTGCCAAGCTAGAAACTCAAGTTGGGTAAGCAGAAAAAAGCCAGATCTTGAATTTTTGGCAGTGAGTTTGGAAAATATCCTGCCAAGATAAAAGTGTAAGCAAAATCAGCTGCTGTCCTGCTTGCACAAAAGCASTTCTAGCTTGTTAATCACATACTCAGTTGGCAGATAGGCTAACGACAATCATTTGAGTTTGTTTAGTTGAAGAAGTCAAGAAAAGTGCTGGAAAAGCTTGTTGCCACAGGTGCAAATAATGGCATTGACAGGCCTCCATACAATCCTTCATAATAAGGTGACACGGTTAAAAAACATTCACACAGCACACAGGGCAAACAAAGTCCTGCTGTGCAGCAGTAAGCAAGAGGCTGCACATATCCCCTTAACGTTTAAGAATAAAAAGATAAGCTGAACTTCAAGGTTACAGAAGTAAATCAGATACAGAATCTTCTAACATACTACTGTAGTAACACAAATACAGCTAAAATTTGAGTCTCTGCAGGCAATGGTGCACAGAGATTCTTCCCATTTCTATTAGTCTGCCGCCACACAATTAAAACAGTTTGGTACATTAGAAACAATTCAATTCTAAGTATAATTTCATAGAAACCTCTGCTCTGTGACAAGATGTGTCCATAGCACAAACAGACACTTCTTCACCCATGTCAGGTAACACCTTGCCAGCCCCTATAATCTATAAAAGGAGTATTCTTTCAGGTGTCTCAGAACACAATACAAAACCAAGAGAGAAGCTACTTCATGCAAATTCAACAGGATACAGGAAATGTTTTGGAGAACAAGCCACTGAGGGCAAGCTGGAGAGAACACATCCAAGGAATAAGCCCCCTTTTCGTTCTTACTTCCTCAGGGTAAACAAGTATAATATTCCCCAGGCACCCCAAAGACCTAAATAGGAATGGCAAATATGAGGCGAGAAGAGGTACTGGAGAAAACAAGAACCTTCTGGGGGATAAGAACAGAATTGTTATGCAACAGCTCTGTACAAACTAATCTGACTCTATGAAGTAGCTTTAATGCATTGAGTATTACTTACGTACCAAAGTTCAGTCTTATTAATGTTCAATGAAAAACAATACCTAAATACTGCATTTCAACCTCCTTTGGCCACAGAAGTCTTAATGTTCAGTCTTTCTAATCAAAGCAAGGATACTGTAATACCTTCTTTTTTTTTGGATGGAAATAAGGTGCAGCAGTATAAAACACAGGACACATTTATTACAAGAAGAGAAAGATTCTAGGAGAAATACTGCCTCAAATATACATCAGCTAAACGGAAGATTTCACAGTTATTACAGTTCGTTTTTAAATTTCAAAACATTTTTAATGTACAATTTTAATCTGAAGCTCAGACTCAATATGATCTATCCAAGTCTATTTACCTGAAGAAGGTGTTCCAGTGTTTTTTAAGTAGGAATGAACATAATGAGTTCTACCATTTATAAAACCAAGACGGCTAAGATTCAACAACAAAACATGATGTTGTTTCCTAATACAGGGCTTCTGAAGGAAGCACAACACCCTCTTGAGCCTCTGAGTGCACCGTGTTCCTCCATATGAACAATCCACATCCATATCTATTTTTGGCAAGTTTCAGTCCCCAATAACATTTCAACTTCCCAATGAGTCCATGTGTTTGTTGTTGTTGTTGTTCAGAGAAAATGACAAAATGAAATTAAGAATCATTTCTTGATTTAAGAAAAACAAGTCATGTATTTGAAAGCTAACATACCACCAAATGGATACTTCTCCATTGTTTACCATGCCAAAATGCATATTAGATGAGCTAAATTCATGACCAGTTGGTCATCAGATATTGTTGTAATAGATCCTTCAATGAACACACCATGTAAAACTGCAGCATCTAAGATAATAGTTAAAACAAGATCAGAAACACACCCTTCTACCTCAGAAAAGCTTCTAGCACATAATGAATATCTATTATTTGGTCACTGACTATTTCTCTCCCTCATCCCTGTCTCCATCATCTCTAAAGTCTTGAAAGAAAATTAGTTTAACAGTCCTCACCTAGCATAAAACCTTTTGCTATTAGATGTTAAGCTCCTTTTAACTACAGGATATCAAGATAATCTTCCTGGGAGAATGTGCTTCAATCTTTTCAAGCACTGAAGGCTGACAAAATTAAATGTCTTCTGGAGCTCTGCAGCAGAGATTTTCTCAGAATGAATTCTAAGGTTATCATCAACAGTTACATTGCTTACAATTGCTCTGCAAAGACTTACATTCCACTTTCCACTTACTCATGTAATAAGTGAATGGAACAAAGACTTCATAACAAATGGCACTCCAGGGATAAACAGAGAAATTATCTTCTAATGCAGGTTTTGGTGGACGGAAACAAAGGGTGATTTACACATATAGTGTAAGCAACTAACAATTTTTGGACAGAGTAGAAGATACAGTTAAAATTAAAGCTTTTACAAGCCTCAAAGAGACAAGGAGAACGCTCAGGTAATGTTTAATGCTATTAACTAAAAAGATTCAGAGAAAAATTTATTCTGGATTCATCTAATTCTTAAAACAAATACAACAGAATGGACACTCCAGTCCAAGAATGTTAATTAACTGAATGCTGACCTATAGAAGTCAAGGACCAGAATCATTTTTCCAAAGCAAAATGTAAGACTCAATAGTTCACGTGAATATGTTTTGTTATGAATAGCAGCAGCACATCACACACTGCGTGCTTTGATTATCACACTATTGGAATATATCAGTTACTTATTAAGACAGACATTGTCATTATCTGCTTAGCTCTAAAACATAATGAAACCAAGGTAGTTAGTGAAGAAGTTTCTTTACGACATGGAAAAATACGTTTCCCTCAAACTCATTCAGAACCTGTGAGGATGCCAATACCAGCTGAGCTTTGAAATTTCATGATGTAAAGTTTCTATTCAAAATATTAAGTGTGCTTTTTCTAAAAATAAATTGGACCAGAAACAGCTATTATTTGCAACATACTTTTTTTGTATCCCAACTGAGATAACAAGTTTTAGACATGCTGGTCTCAGCAAACTGACTATTTAATTGCTTTTATAGAAATCCTACAATAAAAACATTTCTAAGGCAGCTGTTGGCTAAAACATCAAAGCTCAGCTTGGTCTAATATTTCTTCAATTCATTGGCTCAGTTGGGATACATGAAGCATAGAGCAGATAAGGTAAACTTCACTTAATGACAGCCCTTGGTCTAATCAAGTTTATTCTGTCAAGGTAAAAAGCAGTGCGTAATAAGACACACCATGCTCCACAGTAAACTATTTTGGTTTGGAGGGTCCTTTTATTAAAAAATGTAATAAAAATTAAGGATTTCATAAACTATGGAAGGGGAATAAAAGAGTCTTAACTGTGCCATACAACATACTTCTTGGTATTCAGAAAAAAATCTATATTAGGAAAGCAGGAGAACCATCACACAGAATTTCTGGCTATTATGAATGTTTGAGGTGTTCTTTAATTAAAGCATCCATTTGTACAGCAGCGTGCACTTCTCTGGCCTCACAATGCTTACATCAAGTCTCCGGAGCCTTCCATCACTGTAATACAGTGAAATAGCTCTACTGAGAGGAAGAGACACGCACAAAATTTATATAGACCTGGTCCCCAGCTAAGTATAGTTGAAAAATCTCTCCTTTCACATCCTGAATATGAGACATGACGGACATAGTGGGGAGCAGATCTGGCTCTGAAGACTGAATATTAACATAATATTCAGTAACTTTTTCAATTCTTGTACTTTGAGAAGATCACTAGAAAAAAACAGCAAGGTAGCTTAACATCTACTCATTGTTCAGAAATTGACACATTTATTTTCAATAATGATGCTTTAGGTAACTATAAACTTTGTATGTACTTTTATACTAATGCCTTTCTATTTCGTCTCAGGCTGTTACTTTTCCTCATATACATGAACTGCCAAATAAGAAAGTGATACTGGTGTCATAAATCCACTCAAGATTAAATGAAAAAGCTTCATTTGTGAATTCCTAGGAACCCCAGTCCCAGATTCCCACAGTCTCATTGCAGCTCATTCCTCCAACTACTACTTTTTCTTCAAGCTAAATTCATCTTATAAAGAAGAAAAAGAACGGATTCACAGTCCTTTCCAAAGCAAACCCTGCATGCTTGCAGCACTTCTGAAGAAGGGAATGAGGAGAAAGTAAAACTCTTCATTGCAAAATCCCTCCAACAAGGTTCTGCTGTTGTGGGATGGAAACAGATACAAATAAATACAAGGCCTAGTAGAACAGTAATTAAGAGCCTCAAACACAGCATTTCTTCATCACAGATTCCCAAAGTGTGGTGCACAAGTCATTTCAACAGCACATGCTTTTGTAAAATAGAGAACACAACACAAATTTCTGTGCATGCAAAGGTTCTTATCTGAAGTGTGGGAACAAGCACCTTTACGCAGGCACTTGCCACCAATGTGCAGTCAGGCAGGGCCAGTTACTGCACAAAGCGACAACTCCCCGGCCTACTTGGCGGTGCTCCAGCACACAGGAAAGGATCCAGCCAACTTCAGCTTCCACTTCTAGCTCAGTACAGGTGAGCAGGCCAAGGCAGGGCCAGGAAGAGAACCCCACAGACAGGCAAGGGAATAGGGTATAACTGTAGTAGGAGGGTAGAGAAAAGATGTAGCTGAGATAGCACTTTGTGGGGGTGTCAAAGGAAACATATGAGGCTGGGGGTGGGGAGAGAAGAAGAGATGGATGAATAATTTCTCCAGCACTGGCTGCCAGAGAGCTGGAAACCACTTCTGCCACTGCTAGTACACACAGCTTCTCAGTTTGCAAATCTCTGGACTACAAAATATATTAATTGACACCCCAAAAGAATTAAACAGTTATATTTCATTTTTACCTATGAATCACAGAAAAAAAGGGAAACGTATTTTAACAGCTCCAACACACGCTACTAGAGACAGTTTCAATTGTCCAAACTCCACTTTAATATGGACCAATAAACACAGACTTCATTCACAGGTCAAGCAAAATCTTAACCGTTTAAAACGCAGACAATGAACTTTACATGCACAGACTAACCAGATCCTTTAAAACCTGTTTCTGATAGATTATGAAGCACATTAGTTTTTCTTTACTTCTGCAAGTCATCTTCTTCTTCTGCTACTATGCTGCTTTTATTATACTGAATGCTGCTATGCTAACGTTAAATTACAAGTTCAACTCTCCTCTGTCACCAAACCTAAGAAAACAAATTTCTTCCCTGCAGGTTTTTTTTTTTTTTAAAACAATAGTATGAATCAAGGAGACATCAAGCAAATACTATTAGAGTGGGAAAAGCTGGAGAGGACAGATTAGAACTGTGAAGAAATTAAACGCATTTCTGCACTATCATCTAAGTAGTCCTATTGGCATTAACAGGGCTACTTCAGTGAAAGAGGACTCCAAAACAAAACTTCTCAGAAATACTTCTCACAGATTTATCAGTTTCTAGAGCCAACCAAATTATGTGAATCTTTAATGCACTAGATCAGATCTGTGACATAAAAATTAAAGTATAAAATGCTGCTAGTTATCCAGTAAGCCAGGAGGAGCAATTTAGCAAATAAAAATACCTACAGGATCTACAGGAGGCAAGAGGTCTTTTTTCTCTTGTTCATCTTCCTCTTCATCTGTGCTATATTCTTCCATTGTTTCTCCACTTGCAAAGTGAATAACCCTCCTTGGAATTTTTTTCTTCTTTCCTATGACACCCAGCTCCACATTCTCAAAGCCTCTTTCTCCATTTGCAAGTTGCTGTAATGAAAATAAGATCATTATTTCAAGTATAAGCTTCTATACGATAAGCTGCAAAACTGGAAAAATTCTCCCTCGAAAAACTTCACAAGGTATTTAAAATATTTTAGATTATTTAGGATATAAAATGGATATTAGCAAGAACTTGGCTGTAGGTGAAGGATACTGCTGAGAGATTTTTGCTTGCAGATACCTAAAAAACTGATCTCTTCACTAAAAACAAACAAAAAAATTGCCTTCACTTCACTATGGATGAGGTATTAAAAACATTCTGTTCAGAAAACACTCAGTTTCTTAGCAGGAATTTTCTTTACAAAATTTGATGAGTAGGTAAATGTTAATATTTAAAAGTATTGCTGGTTTCTGAATTAATATCTACTGAAATTAATAAAGCAGTTTATAGTTTATAGTTGTCTCTTTGCAAGTTTAGAGAGATACCTCCAGTTACAAAACAGAACTGAATGAAGAATAACCACACAGCCAGGCTCAAGCTTTAAAAAAATGCACCAAGGAATCTGCCTCCGTGGGCTTTCATCAGAAATCACGTTGTATGGTCCCTTGCACTTACAAAGAACAACACTTACTTTTGTGGCTAAGGACATATGAAAAAAGAAAAGTAAAATGTTCGGGKTTTTTTCCTTCCAGCTGCTGAATGCTGCAATGCATTCTTCGAGTCACAAATGTCAGAAAAAAAATACAGTTCTAGTTCAAAGGCCAATCRGCAATTCTTTAGGGTAACAACTCCTGTTGCTGGAGAGTTTTAGAAAGTATTTGTACTGTATCTATCAAAATGGAGCTTTTGTCTTGGCAGAGCTTTTAGATATTACTGCAACAAATACATAAAACTGCTTTGAAAACATTTCTGTCACACAGACAAGCACACGGAAATCAGGAAATGTTAACCACATGGTTTTAATGTGCCATAAAGGTTTTTTAAAACGGTGAGACTACATAATTTAAAATATATCATAATGTTCATATGCAAGAAGATTTGTGCATGCGCAAGCACAGAATTAAGGTTGCATAAAATGGTCATGTTCCAATTTTTCAGTTCTTGTCTATGCAACCATAACAGTCTTCACAAATCATAAACCAAAATTATTAATAAAAACACATTTTTTTACACAGTTATAAGAAAGCCCTTAATCATTATGAGTGTGGTACCGCCATTCCTGTCACTTTTGCTACATTACATAAATTTTCCCCTGGGACAGGAGAAAGCTGTGGAGAGCAGAACCTTGCACTGTTTTCCTTCATGTCAGGCAACAGATTTTTCTCATGCCCACAGAGAAGAGGGAAGGTAAATAAAGATCATGTGCCAAGCTCCACAGCGTGGAGAAGGAGCACACTTCCATCATCTTTCCCAATCCTAATACAGCAGCTTCAGAAAATTGCAAGTCATTACAGCTTAATGTAGTGTATCTTCAGTTACTATGGGCACGCTTTGTACACTTTCTTAGAAGAGCCAAGCAGAAAGAAGCAACAAGTTTCAATAGTATAATTCAGCTGAAACAGCAATACATTTTCATACAGAAACACAAAACTGACCATCCTGGGCTCAGAATATTCTTTCCACTGAGTCTCAGTCTTGCAAACAGAGCAGTAGTAGAATATCAAAACTACAAAAATATGAATGTTGAAAAAAGTTGGACAACCTAAGTACAGGGAGCAAATACTGAATGTCAGTTATGTATTTTTTGGAGCAAAGAGCACCATAGAATCATCCTTTTACGAACATTTCACATTCCTTTTTTGGCCTAGTACAATGACTCCATTTTTCATGTTTAGTCATAGTACTGAAGGGCACTATTTCTTGTGACATAGCTCACAAATATTATTATAGTAAGCAGCATGAGCCTGTCCTACAAGCTCCTCTAAAGGCATAGTCTCTTCTGATTTTGGCTCATTTAAGTCAAATGCTTCATATATATTCTGTTTTAACTTAGGAAAAACATATTTAATATTAAAAGTTTCAAAAGTAGGCTTTAATTCCCTGGTTGTGGAAACTGTATACTTTTCAAGCCTTCCAGCACTACATTCATATTACCTACAATAACAAAAACCCAGCATGGCTGATACTGGTACCAAGTTTCAGACAAATGTAGTAGTTCAAGAAAATAAGCAGATAAAGTTATAGATCCCTTGATTTAAGGAGTGCAAGGAATGATGAATCCACTGCTTCCTTTGGTAATCTGGTTCAGAGTCTTAAATTATTAAATAAAATAATTCAGGTTAGTTGTTGCTTTAGTTATTACATTGTCAACGAAACTGGATGCTGTTTTTAGTCAACACTGGTATTTGTGGTTTAATTTTTACATGCACAACATCAATGACAGCCAGACAGCCAATCCTCTCAGCTGAAGCAGAAAGTCCAGCATCAGTTAATATCTCACTTGTCTTGCCAACATGATCTATCCAAAATGTGGCATCTATACCACCAAATATGGTTCTACCATACAAATATCATCTAGGCTCACTTTATAGCTGAAATATTACAGTATCTGGTGCTTGAGACCTTACAGATCTGATCTTTCTTTCCGATTCAAAAACCTGTTGCAAACATCATTCTTCTAGTCTACATCTTTGGTCAGGTTACCACCTTGTTTTTTTCCCCACAGGCTTGTCCCTCTTTAACACATGAAGATGAACACTTGGCCTCTCAAGACCTGTATAACCTCATACTATAAAARTATTAACTTCAGTTTCTATTCTGTCATTTATTCAACCTGAAAGACAATCCCCTTTGTGCTTTCTGCCATGCTACCTAACACTCTGAAGGAACTCACTGCGAACATTATACAGCTATTCCCCCCTTTTTTTCAAATGCCCCCTTGGAATTTTTCTTTGCTTTATGATATCCATACAAACCTTGGCTGTGGGAGAACCAGCAAGCTGAAATTGCTGTTGATCATTTACTATTTTTCACCCATTCTCTCATCTCACCCTTTGGCCAGAAACACACAGACAGCAGGGACCATTTTGACTGTGTTAGTACAATGCCCAGCACAATGGAATTTCATAGTCAAAATGCCATAAATGGCAATAAAGGACGAGGTGTGCCAGGACACCTGCAAGTAAGCTAGTAGAGCTCTTACAACTAATATTAGCCAACACTATAACGTTCAGTTTTGTCAAAAAGAGGAAAAAGAAAAGCAAAAAGTAATAAGGGGATCAGACAATGTGGTTTGTCATCTCTTAATCTGCCAGACTCAGGTATTGTTAGGAAGGCTTATGATCCAAACATGAAAGTCAGTGATGGCCACTTCCACCCAAAAAGATGAGTCTACCAACCTGACGGTGGTTTTTTTTTTTTTTTTTTTTTTAAAAAAAAACTAGGTCAGTAATGCTTAACAAGAAATATTTCCAGTCTTGCCATCTTGATTGCCTTACTGATTTAATTTCTGTTACTTTGTTTGGCTGGAGTTTTTTGTTTTTGTGTGTCGTCGTCCTCACCCCCCCCAGATATCTTGGCTTTCTATGCTTGTGTTTCAAATAAAATTAAAACAGCAAGAGTTTTTCTGAAACAGAAGACAAAAAAGTAAGTGAGCCAAAAGATGGTTATAAGAAAAGAAATCCTAGTAATTACAAACATTAAAAAGATATCATAAACAGTGAAGTTGCAACGCATAAAGTTTTTAAGCATAAAGCTCAAGCTGTTTCAAGCGCCATTAGCAGAGAAGACAGGAGAGCTTGTCAGATTAAGGCTACCTAAGGCCTAGCATCCCTTATATGCGAGGCAGGTGATCTCCAACATACCTGCTAGCTTAACAGCACTCACCGGAAGCTGAAACCTGACTTAATCCAATATTTATCAGGCTCATTTGTAAGAGGCATTATTTACCCGGGGAAGCCGAAGACACCCGAGCCGCGCCCGCCCGCGGTGAACGTTAATTACAGCGCGCCGCGCGGACAGACAGCCGCCCTGCCACCTCAACGGCCAACGGCCGCCCACAGCGGGGAACCGGCCGCACCGGCGGTGCCGGCCCTGCCCGCGCCCGCCCGGCTCCCCGCCTCGCCTCCCGCT
>NW_020451182.1:2529919-2549812 GCF_003343035.1 Apteryx rowi
GCCCTCTGCCCAGGGCACGGAGGGAGCAGGGCGGGATGCCCCCCGCAGCCGCCGGGCCGCGGCGGTCCCCTCCGCGCTGCTGGTGCACCGAGGCCCCGCGCGATGCCGTTTTTCAGTGCCACATGCAGGGCAGGGACCCACTGCTAGCAGTCATGCAGCGCTGTGCAAGGAGAATGCCAGAACTATTATGGATTTTGATCATTTTGATCCTCTCTCCACAGTACAGTGCTGATCTGAACCAGGAAAGACCCCTGGACACGAAGGAAGAGGCCAGCTGCCAGAGCAAGCCCCCTTCACACGGGCCCCAGTCTGAGCTGCTCACTGGGGCTCCGCCGCCCTGGCCTCATGCTCCTACACCACGTTCACCTGAGCCGCTCCTTTTATTTGATAAATACAGTCTGTTGCCTGGACAGAATGCAGAAGAGCAGGATTTTACCTCGGTGGATAGAAGCTTCCTTCTCACTGACCTCTTTCCCCTAAATGTGCGCTGAGGCCTCCCCACTGCTGAGCACCTGTGGCCAGAGCTGACCTAGGCAAAAGGTGCATTAGCCACCTCCTAACTGCTACAGAAGGCAGTTGGAGAAGGAAGTGTTCAAAACATCTTTTTTATGGAATGGAAGAGCGAATTGTTATTTTTAAAAGTAAGGATGCAATGGCGGTAACATGCAATGCAATTATGTGCAATAGGAAGAGCTGTCCTTCAGTCCTATACTAAGTACAGCTTCCAAAGAATTACAGTTTGTAGCACAGGTGGGCTCTTAAACCATTTCTTAGTTGTATCAAAGCATTATCCAGATCACATGACAAATTAAGGTCCCACAGAGAGCACAACAGAGATGTACCACCTGTACAATTATACTGTACTTGTAAAGGCAGAAAAGCAATTCCCCTTATGAAAATGACTTATGAATCTGTTTGCCACAGTATTTCACAGAATATACTATCAAATGTATAATTACAGAAACACACCTGACAATAATTAAATTACTATTTTTGATACTTCATGCCTAAGCATCTCTGCTAAAGAAATACTACTTAAAACTGCAAAGAAAAAACTAGTGTAGTATAAGGACATATAAATACATCTCATCCTTAGTTAAGTCTAAATCCTACTTAGCAAGTACTGATTGAAAGATGTTAACATCTATTAGAAGTCAATATTAAATCAGCCACCAGCTAAATTGTTCTTCCTTGCTTGTACTGCAGTGATAGCAGCTGTGCAGTAATACTGAGGTTAATCTTTCACAGAACAATTAGCATTGGCAGCTTAGACAAATTTAACAGATTTATCAAGTGTCAATATTGAAAATCCTGAGGAAAGGTAGAAAGACCATTATCATCAAATTAATGCGGTGTTGTGGCAAAAGCACACCTATGCCATTTGATGGCTATAATTTTGCATAAGGCGGCAGCAAATTGAAAAAGCATGCACCAACAATCCATGAGTTGGATCTGTTCCACAGCTGGCAAGATCAAATGTCTTCCACTAGAACTTTTACAGAACAAACACCTATTTTTTAGAAATTTTATATCCACCATCTTCCAGAGAATAAACATGCAGCAGTTACCTACTTCTGTATTAGTGTGCACTGATAAGCGTATGCTTATTTCAAAGTTTATTAACATACTGTAACCAAAGAAAAAAGGGTGACTACAGGATATCACTGATTTTGAAATAAGGATACAATTCTAAAATAGAACTACTTAAAAAAAATAGCAAAGCAAAAAGACTCGAGCTTATTTTGTATGTTAGCTCCTTCTAGTGGCTTTCCCTGACTAAACACTTCATTGCTTATTTCAAATTCTCAATGAACTTTACATTTAGCCATTTGTCCAGATATCAAAACAGAAAAAAAGATGGTCAAAACTTCCACCATGTCACCTTTATTGAAGATACTGCAATAAATAGCCACTGCATACATGCAGAGAGATGGAGTGTTCTCAGTGCCACACTCCCCCAGCTACTTCTTCAATTTCAAATCTGGCCATCTATGCACTAAGACCTGCATGGAAAGCTAGACCTCCATCTTCTAGTTCTTCATTTTCCTGTAAAGTTTGTTTGCCTCTCAGCATTTTAGGTTTCTTGTACGCCAAAGAGAACTTCTCTGCAAAATAGGGCAGGATGCTGTGGAGGATAGGCCTAACACATGCAAACAGCACAAGAAGAAGAGTTGTTACTCATGACGCTTCCTAGCATAGTAAGTTTTACATATCCTCTCCTAGCTTGATGCAATTAAGTCTCTGATTCAGAATCCCAAACTGAAAGAACATATAGGACATCACAATTTCTGTTCTCTCACATGAGCTTTAGGGTTTTCTTCTTCCCATAGACTGTGCTCTGCAGGATCTAAACATCACAAAATATTTCCCACACTCCCTAAAAAATGTTATTCTTCTATAAAGCTGTGAGGGAATTATATAGGAGCTCCTATACAGTTGAACTCTTCTGTGAAGCCCCTGCAATACGAACCTATACCCACTTTTCAACTTCAATTCAGATCTTTAGACAATTGTTCCAAACAGGCTCTGAAGTCTGCTCTATCAAGCATGTCAAGGTAAGAGCTCACTTCCACGGAACTGGTGAGCAATATACTGCTATTTGTTTATCTCAGGGTATACCTTTGAAATAAAATTAATGCATCTTATATTTCCAAGGAAATGCCTTCTGAACTTGCATTTACCAAGTCAGGCAGCTAGTGACAACTCTCTTCCTGTCTGGTAGCAGCCATATACTAAAACTACACACTAAAACTAAGCACTAAAAATTATTGTGTAATGAATTGAAAAAGAGTTAATTGTTGATAACTTGGCAGTCTCTGATCAAGCCTGTACAGAAGCACAGTGCTTCACTGTTCATCCTCAATATGCCTATTCTTTTTGTGTTTGATTTCCATCGGAGCATTCAAGTTAACTATCCCCTCTCCCCTACCGTGTTCCAAAACACAAAATTTATTTGCCACTCTTAATGCAATATACAAAGCAATGCAGCAGTTTTTTTATTGCTCACGTAAAGAACTTAAAAGACTATAAAGTAAAAACAAAATAAGCAGTGTCAGTAAACACACACAACAGACAAGTAGCTGAGGACAGCTCCTACAAGCGCATGATATGCAAGTGTTCAATCTTCTGTTACACTTAAAATACTAAGAAAGATCCAAATTAATTGAGCCTTTTACAGACTGATATGTAGTGTTGCAGTGAATGGCATACCTAAAGATTTGTTAGCATCCTCTATGTGTAGAATATATATGCCACCAATAGTGCAGAATAGTTCAACATGTCATGAACTGTAAGTTACAGTATGCCTTATGTTTTATTAGCACAAGAGCATAACTACCTACATAAGCTATTCACTTATCAGGTGTGTTAGCTGCCACCTCCTCAAACAACTGGCTGATATTAACAGATGAACATGCTAATTTTAATTGCTGCATTTAATTATCATCTCATCTAAGCAACAGAAATGGGTGTCCATTGACAACCCAAATATTTTGCAGTATATTAAAAAAATTCGTGATACACCCTCTTTGCTTAACATAAGGGTGAACCATCTTACAGTATTTCCTAATACTTATGTCAGATTTTAAGGTTCAATTATTTTCCCTATTTTCTGAAATTTGCCTGCAGATTCTGCCTATTTCAGACCAACACAGTGGACTGAAATAGCACAAACGAATTCTATAGGAACTTAAGATCAGATTGCAGCTGTTACATGAACTGGGGGCAATACAGTCTGTCAAATACAGCTGTCTATGGCTGTTCAGTATGTAAGTTCAATAAAGGAACAGAATTCTAGCTACTATGTATTTCAGACTGTCATCTTTATAACAAGACAACCGCTTAATTAGCAGTTGGTATGAAGATTATCAAGCTGTCACATATACCAAAGATATCTGCGTACCTGTATAATTTTAGTAACTTGATTCTTTATGTATTAGGAAAGAAGGATACAGTTCTGCAGAACAAAATTTTGCACAAAACTGAGTGTAACACATACACCTTCTTCTAAAAATGCTCCAGTGAGAAAATCTGAGCAGCAGTACCACCAAGTTTTAGGTGCTGAACTATTGCCATAGCATTTACGTCAAACATTAGTCACAGTAGTAATTAGAAACAAGTCAAACAGCAGTCATTTTCAGTAAGAAAATAGTCTCATTACATGCTAATAAAGGATAGCTATGAAAGAATTAAAGAAAAAAATGCTATTCCCTTATTTATAACCACTTTTATTTTACAGTATATTTGTGACATTTTATGTTACTATGACCAAAGATCAGGGTTGTTTACAAATATAATGGCTGCCATTTGATGTAAACAATTTAAAAATGTCTCTAAATATTAAAATTTTACATCATGATTTTGTTTTATTAAACTGAATTACCCTTTGTGCCATCAGGTATTAGTGGAGAGGAACTAATGTAAGCAAAAATAATTTTCAGAAATTAGATGTAGAAACTGAGAAGCCTGAATAAGATTTCAAAACACCACTCCCCCCATCACTGTAAAAAGGAAGAAAGAAAATCCTTTCACTGAAGTTGCAACAAACTGTCAGTCAACCAAGCCCATTTTTATTAAGGCTTCTTTACATGTTATTGAATCCCATCATGCCTTTCATATTCCCAGCAGCACCTTGTTGAAACTGTCTCATCATTGACTGCAATCCTGCCATGCCACCTACAGAAAAGTGAAAACATGTATTTGTTAATTAACTCTGAAGCACAGCCATGCTCCTTCTGAGGTGTCATTATAGCACATATAATGTAATCTGAAATATTATACAAATGCAAAAGCTGAAGAAGATCAGTCAGGTTTAAATGAGGACATCTTCATCAAAAAAGGACAACTGAGTAAATAACTATAGAAAGACCTGCAAACACCAGATTTAAAGTGGGTTTTATGAAGATGATCTCTGCATTAAGTTCCAGACAAAGGAAAAACTCAGAAGGAATGATCATTATCAGTTGAGAAGGTTCCAATATGGGAGTCTTTACTAAAGGCCGCTCTTGTCAAATTCAATTATTTGAGGTAAAGTTTAGAAAGATGGGAAGTTTAGAAATAGACATGCTTTACCAAGGCCTGTTAGATATAATTGCTTTACTGCTCTATCACTTCAAATGTTAACTTGGGAGTTTAATCCAAATGAAGAGGCTAGACTAAGCACTGGTAAGTGCAAAGCATTCCTAACATGCAGACTAAGTTTTCTGACTCTCATTAGAGGAGCTAGAAATACTTAATACTGATATACAATATATACAGACACATTCTCACATTGCACTCCTCACTTCTGTAATATTTAAAATGCACCACTGTAATTGCTTGGTAGTCCTTTCTTGAAGCTGTAAAAAAGGCAACACATACCCATATGATGAAGAACTCTTGGATCCATCATCTTTGCCATCTGTTGGTTCAGTTTGGCCAACTGAGATGGGTTTACATTCTTTGACATATCGCCACCTTAAAAACAAAACAAAAAACCCCACACAAATGGATTAACATACAAGGCTAAAACTAGAAGTAGTTTACCTCCTAATTCTGGATTCAAATCCATTCAAAAGTTACTATGCTAACTGCTTCATGGTGTTTAAGGATGAACACCCCCTGCCCCACACACAACAGTTTAAAGTGTCAGTATTGTAGTACTAATGAACTCTACGTTGATAAAGCTAAAAATACAGTATTTTTCCCTGCCTGGTTACACATTAGCAGCATGAAAAACAGTATAGCTCTTACCAGTTACCTTAAAGAGCTTTCAAATATCATGAAAATGAATTAGCTACAACCCACTTCCTGCTCTACAGTCAAGTCCCCTTTTCCTCTCCCAACATCTAATATACATTTTTTATCTTTCTCTTTGTCCACACATCAAGCGACCTCCACCCTGAGTCAATAAATGTTTTACTTTTTACCTTTGAAAAGCCCTTTGATACCTCCCATCTTTTTCACCATCTGCGCAAACTTAGTGTATTGGGTCAAGAGCTCCTGAACATCTCTGGTAGATACACCTGAACCTCTTGCCACTCTTTGGATTCTTCCTGGCTGCTTACTGAAAACTTTGGCACCATCTGTACTGTCAAGTTCTGCAATTAGCGTAGGAAAGAAAAATCCATTCAACAAACATTAAACATCTGTGTTACAACCTGATAGCACTAATAAGAACAAGTTTGCTGAGAAWTTAGAATACAAAACTTAGTTTAGACTTAGCTCCTTAGAATACAGAACTAGTTTTAGAAATGACAATGCAGAATTGTAGAGAAATAATTGAGGTATAATATTTTATGGGAACAGCACTGAATTGCCGGCCTCTTTCCTATGTTAATCATCATGATGGAAAAAATCTGTCAGAGCTAATTATGCTCTCAGCTTACCCAGTGCAAGCTATATTAATGGGTTTAGCAAAAGGGTAAGAGCATGCTTCTCCCTCCAAGTTTCACACCACATTTCGGTGTGTCAATTAGACACAACACACCTTGAACTCCAGGGAGCAGACTACACCACTGGGTAAAGAAGCTTGAGGGTGGGCAGGAAGATAGCAGTGCCGGACTAAAGATGAATGCAACTTTTTAATGTGCAAGTATAGTAAGTTAACAATTTAAGAGGCAAGCTACACTTCATTAAAATAAATACACTAATTTGAATAGAGCACTTTGAAATCTCACCTATTCTACACAAGAGAGCAGCAAGAGGATCTCAGCTGTCACAGTAAATTTCTAAATATTTGGACTTATTCAGAAAGTTTAAGCTACAGGAACACAAATGTACCCTTTGCCATTTGTAAGAGTGATTACTCCTCTCCGTTGTCTGTCATTGTAAATGCCTTACACCCAACTTGTTTCCAAAAGGATCTCTGTAAATAGGACTGTTCAAAAATGGAAAAATAAGAAATAGCGATTGAAGTTTGCTTTACCTTGGTCATTCATACTGTCCATTATAGTCATCAATTTCTTTAGCCTTGCCATTGATTCCTGTTCGTTGCCTTTACTCATGAAGTCTGTTCCAAAACCAGGGATCATACCCTAGTTTTAAAATGTAAAATGAAAGCTGTGTCAGAGTATGCAAAACTAACTTGAATTAAGCAGCCAGAAATGTAGACAGCAAGTTTAGTTCAGCAGATATATATCACAGAAGTAGGCAAATCATTTCACTGCTTTTGAAAGTTCTTCAAACATAAATGAGAAGCTGATAAAAAAGAAATATTTGGGCGGGTAACTAACCAAGATCTGACTGAATGGTCCCATTTTCATGATGTTTTGGAATTGTTCATACATATCTCTTAGTGTAAATTGACCTGAAGTACAACAAAAATAAAGTTAGCAAAGGTCACACTAACATTTTAGCATTACCCTGTAAATATAAACAATAATAATTGAGAGAGGACAGTGCATAGCTGTCACATAGTGCATAGCTAAGTAGACAAATAAACCTCTTTTCCACCATTAATGTGGCTAAATCATTTTGGATGGCACACACTTAAGAGTTTTAAGCCAGTTAATGTGCAGTTATAGCACTACTTGTCGCTTGATGAAAAGCACACAACTCAATTTATTTGACTACCATATTTATTAAAGAAAGACAGACCAATGCACTTGAGTTAATTTGTGATATATGCAGTGACAAGTAACTCAGTGGTCTACATTTTGTAAAGAACCTGCCATGACTAGTTCATGGTAATACACCTGCTGTTTAGGCTTAGGGAATAACTTACCGTGTTTGAGCTTCTCTATGAGTGCTTCATTATCATCCAACTTTAACTCATTTACTTTATCTATCAATCCTTCAATATCGCCCATACCTAGAAGACAAAACCACCTTTTCAAGTTGACATTAAAAAAAAAATTATACTTTGACTTTCCATTATCCAAAGTGTCTTTTAAGTATAGTTATAAGTAGTACGTACCAAGAAGTTTGCTGATGAAAGGCTGTGTTTTAAAGGGTTCAAAGTCATCTATGTGTTCGCCCGTTCCAATAAAAATAATAGGACTTTTTGTGGCAGCAACTCTGCAGTAAAATATATTTTATATTTTACTCAAAAACAAATTATATTAATATTTTATTAACATCATCAGCTAGGCACCACCAACATAATGCAACCTGTCCAAAGTATCTTTCTTACTCAAACTATGAATGCAAAACATTCAACATTTAGGATCAGAATGGGTAGCTGGCAATAGCTGACATGTTTCTACTTTTGGCACTTTGAAAAAAAAAAATGCAAACTCTGCTTCTACTACACTCTGCTTTCAAAATGATCAATAGAAATGTAAGTTCCTCATTTTCATTGCTGAGTTTCAGAAGCAAGAGGACCGAAAGAAAAATGAATCATGTCCACTCCATCCTAGAATTGGGAGGTCAGATGAGACAGGCATTGATTATTTTTTCTTCTGGGTTCCTCTCACAGACAGCAATCTCAATTTCAATACAGGAAAAAAAGCTTATGCCTTCTACAAAAGAAATAAAGAGAAAAATCAAAACTTTTGAGGAATCAATCACTGGCAGCAGCTATTAGATTAATTCAGCTTCCAGTCTACAGAAAGTATAAAACATACAGTGGCTTCTTAACGCATGCAAGCTCATGACAGCTGGAGCTCACTTTTGGTATTTATATTTTGCTCATAAGTTTAGTTTTCTATCACTCCATTATAAACAGCAGCAAAATGCAGATGGCAGTTTAAAGAACTCCAACACTTAAGATCAAAGTCAGACAGTGATTTAGCAAGCTGGTGTCAGATAACAGACTGTTTTGTCAAATCATCTTGGCTCCATACAAGCTGCATCATTCAAATGCAGCTAGAAATTACACGTCATCATATAAGGTTGAAGATAAACGCGACCATTTCTGAACAGTGAAAACTGTCAAGATACAGCATAGCACATGGGAAGCCAAATGAGGAAGAAGAAAATTCAGGAAAGCATGACTGAAGACTATGTTACTGGACACTGACAACCCAGAAATTTGATCTGCGTCACAATTTGAGGGCCATTAGATGTGACATGCTGGAGTTTTTCCCTTTTGGAAAAAGCCTTGGGCATTAAATAAGCAACAAACTTTTCAGGTGAGCTATGTCTATTAAGTCCAAAATTTATCTTTTTAATAAAAATTTCTGATATGAAAGATGTAATAGAAATAGTTGTTTATAATGCTGTTCTAAGAAGACAGAAGTTTGACATGTGACACAATCACAATGCAATGTTGGAAATATATCACAATACCTGATTCTGATAGACATTAAATGTCAACAGGGCCACTAGAAGTAGGATAAAAACATAACTTACTGACTTAAATCTCTACATCCTGTGGAATACAACAGTAACACTTTCATGGAATAGGTTTCTGCAAGACACTAACACGTTTCATGGTTGTCCAGACACTGCATGTGTCCAGAAATTGTACACCCTATTATATCACAGTACTTACGCACTAAGAGCGCCACCTCCTTTTGCATGTCCATCAAGCTTAGTAACAATAACAGAGGCTACATCTACTTTATCTTTGAAAGCTTTAGCTTGAGCTTCACAAGCTTGGCCAATGGAAGCGTCCATCACATAAACAATGTTATCTGGTTGCTGGAAAAAAAAAAATAAAGAGAGAGAGAGAATATAATTGTTTTCTGCTTTCTTAAATTGTGCTCACGTGTCACATTCAGCGCAGAACTTAATGCAAGAACAGTTAGTATGTAAGAACGTTAGTACATTTTCTATTTGAACACAGGAAAACACTTCTTCACTGGGTGGGTGGTTGAACACTGGAACAGGTTGCCCAGAGAGGTTGTGCAGTCTCCATCCTTGGAGATATTCAAAACCCAACTGGGCATGGTCCTGGGCAACCTGCTGTAGCTGACCCTGCTTGAGCAGGAGGGTTGGATCAGATGATCTCCAGAGCCAGTGGTCCCTTCCAATCCCACATATTTTGTGATTCTGTAAAAGCTGTGCACACTTTAAAACAGAACAACATCTGCGTTTTTATAAACAGTCAGTATTCTCTAAGGACCATTCAAAAATTCTTATGCTGCATTACTATTTGTGAAAGACAACTTACAGCATAGAAAATTTAACAGGTTAACAGTTATTACTTATGTTTTGAATCATTTTAGCCAGCATCTGAGCCAATAAGCTCATTAGTACACACAAACAATTAATGTCAAACAACAGTTCCCATTTGTTTTTTATGTTGAGAGCTCTTCAAGATGCCCCATTCCTCTGAAAGCAAGTCATCTATTAGCAAGAGTTGTGTGGGAAGTGTCATAGTCTTATGCCAGATCACAGAATCACAAACTTGCCAGACCTTCTAAACCCATGCAAAAATCATCAGCTTCATTTACATATCCAAACTGTTGAAAGATACCCAATAATCCTCTCTGTTTCAAGGCAAATATTCATGGCAGTCATAAAAACCTTGGTAATATGCATAGCTACAGAAAATCTTTTATTCTAGTTTGTCACTGCAAAGATCCCCAAAATGAAAAATTAAAGCAGTAACTATAGTCTAGTTACATGCAAGCATCCTTGAATTGATAGATACAAGAATTAAAACTGGCACAGAACTACCAAGCACCAATCATCCAGCCTTAGTTTATTATTCATGTTTGCATGAATATGTTTAAATATTCAGTCTGTAATTTCTATTATATTCTAGGAGCTCAAGTGCTGACACATGCCAGAAGAAACAAACCTGCATAGAACATCTGGAGATGAACAATGAACTGTAGCCAAATTACTATAACAGAAGTTACTGTATTTCTTGGAACTACTCACTATGGCATTAGCAACTTGTAACATCTCTTCAAACAAAGAGTCTTCCTGTTTGTGACGTCCACTTGTATCAACAATGATTATCTCAAAGTTTTCATTTTTAAATTTCTCCACACCTTCTGAGGCAATTATTACAGGATCCATTTCTGTGTAACTGATCAAAGGCAAAGAGAAACATCAACATATGGGCGAATCCTCGCTCCCAAAGAAAACCTTTCATTACTTGACTGTAAACTTGTTAATCATAAATCCACCTAAATTTCAAGACAGACTCTCTCCTATGTCAAGGCAACAACTGCTTAAGTGAAAACATGACTTCCTAAGCAATTTGCTTTTACTATCTAGTGAACTGAAACACGAAGTACTTTCTATCCATCGCCCTTGCTGAAGACTGAACTAGGTTCTGGTAGCCCTTCCTTCAGATAAAATACAACTGAGCACCTAATCAGTGCACTTTCAGTGAAGTGTAGCAGAAAGTGATTTACTGATATACGAAAACTATTTTAGGTCCACTGCTGCCACTACTTGACAATAAAATTGAAGGGTTCAAAAATCTCTTGATCTGTAAAGATGCTATATGGATGACTTCCTGAAAATCTGCATGTGTCTGGTCAGGTCCTTAAGCTGTAACTGCTGCAAGCTACAAGAACATTCTAGGGAATTATCCCTAGATGTCTGATCTGTTCTTACACTCTCCCTGTCATCTACTACTGGCAACAGTATACTGACCTAGACAGACTTCTAGCCTGACCAGAGCAACTATTACATTAATATCTAAATAATTAGGCAACACAAAATGGAGCTTAGTACTTGAAATGTTCAATAAGGAACAATACATTGTTAGAGCAGAACTGATTCCAAACTCCAAACTGGTTTTGAAAGATGCTTACCTCCCATAAAAGGGAATTCTTGCTTTTGTGGCATT
Source organism: Apteryx rowi (assembly GCF_003343035.1). Classification (NCBI taxonomy): domain Eukaryota; kingdom Metazoa; phylum Chordata; class Aves; order Apterygiformes; family Apterygidae; genus Apteryx; species Apteryx rowi. The sequence continues at coordinate 2,541,591 of NW_020451182.1, forward strand.
CTGCTTTAACTGGTCAAAAGCACCTGTAAGACAGACAGAGTCAAAGGACTATCTAAAAATCTTTAAATATTGGAGATAATACAAATAGTCATTAATGATTTGGTTCTTTACCTGCTCTGTATGTGTCTGCGCATATTAAACAAGTCTTCCAACCTTTCCTCTGATAGAAGTATGCTAACTGTTAAAGAGAAATCCAAAAGATGCAGTCATACCAAAAGCTCACTAGAAAATATGACACTGTATAACAGCTTGTAAGTCACCAAGGATGCAGAGTCAAGCCAGCCTTCCTCAGTTATTCTGCCTACAACTGAGTTCATTTAGTAACAAGTACCAAATGTTGCCACCTCCCTTATTAAAAAAAAAAAAAGTGTTATAAAAATAACCATTCGTGGTTAGATAAAAACAGTTGCTTGACTCAGCTTCTGATTTCAGTTTCCTGAGCTAGGAATGACTATAAATAGCCACAGTTCCCATTTTACTAACTCCTGGATTCTGTTTACTCATAATACTGCAGATAAGAATAGCTTTTAGAAACTACCCAAAGCATTAAGTACTTCAACATTAACTACCATCACGGCTACAGCTTGTACATCTCTTTGCTTCTTTACTTCTGGGACGAAGGGTGGGGGAAGATATTTCTATACCAAGGACATGTTTTAAAGCAATGGTAGGAATCTTTAGTTTCCTGTAACAATGGGCTTTACTAGTACAATGCACACTCGGAGAATGTCTGAGTCACTCATTAAAATACTTCCAAAATATGGTTTGTCTACAAGTAGCAAAAGGAAACTCTTAGGAATTCAGAACATAGATATATTTAGTCTAGTCCTGCATGTGAATCTGTGAAAGACAAGATGACTTAAAACATGCAACAAAAATCAGTCAAGTCATTTTTCCATAGGATAATTTTTATTCCCAACAACCATCATAATTGGGGTAAGCCTTGATTCAGAGCATTCTTTTTTAACCTTAAAAATATTGATCTAAATGTTCTTACTGAGTTGGGGGCTGGAAGAGGTTTCACACCACCCACTTATACTTAACAGAGGCCAATTTCCACTGGTTCCATTAACTAGCTAATGGAAGGAGACTGACTCCACTCACGGTACTTGCATTAGATCCAAGAAGTAAGAAATAGATAGAATCTTTGTTATCCATATACAATACTGTTTCATCAAGTGTTTAGTCAAACAAACACACAATCTTGAAGCAAGTCCTACAAGCCATAAATTGGCCCAAAAAGAATATTGTTTTGGACATTCAGCTCTTGTCTCAGAAACTGCTCTATGTTGTAATCAATTGGCACTTTACCATAATAAATACAGCACAGGTAACAGAAGTCCTACCAAAGGGCTTAATGAAAAGTGCAAAAACATCCAAACCAAATCAAAAAACCCCAAACAGATTAGTGAAAGTTACCTTTGAACAGGTTGTTGTTTTACCACTTCCCTGCAACCCAACAAACATTATAATGTTCTGTTTTCCTTTGGTAGGTGTCCATGCTTTGACCCCAGGATCTACAAGCTATAAAACAAAGCGTAACATATGTTGCAGAACTGAATTTCAGAAGCACAGAATTGTTAGTGTCACATTTGGCTAGGCTAGGTGCCTGGTTTTATTTTTAAAGGGGTAAACTGATTTTTCTATACTCTGTCTTAATTCGTGTTAGACACTTGTTGATTTACTGTGAACTGCAATAGCCTGTGCAAGCTACCTATATATCATACAGCATCATACATAATCATTCTTCAACACTAACAGCGTTAGCTTCTTTCTAAAGCCAAGCACTAGATTCGGGGTTGCCTGTATATATGTCACACATATTCCAATCAATATACATGAACATGTATGATCTCCACCCCACCATCAGTGCCCAAGATGGACCTCTTCTGGTGAGAGCCCTTGAGTACAAGACTGATTGTAGGGCTAACTGCCTCACTTCTTGCACAAGTAGAAGGTACCTACATTCCAGAGAGCCATCAGGGGCAAGTGCAGATTTCACAAGAATAAAGGTCTATTCTGTTAATTGGAAAGAGGACACACTACTGACACCCAGACTCTGACTTGATCAAGCAGACAAATAGAAAGAAAATATCCCCCCCGCCCCCCACAAAGAACCCCCACAACTTTTCATAGAGAAACTGAATGGCTTACACAAAGGCTTATAAGTAGTTTGAGCAAATCTTCACTAAGGTAGCAAAGATGTATTTCTGGGATAAGCCAAAGACATTCCAGAAACTAATAATGCTTTTCCCTTTTTTTTGTCTTTAAATTTCAACTGCTTAAAAGCTTCAAAAGCTTAATTGAAGTTAGTCTGAGAAAGACATCCAGCAAGTAAAGTTTCAATCAGAAAAAACACTATATTTTTGCAGCTCTGGAATAACTTTAGAACAGGATACGCAACAACCCAAACAGGTGGTACACCTATAACTGCAGATAATGTACTAGAATCTCAAAATTTGGCTTGCTATTGTACTGTCTACATAGCTCAGGCTGTATAAAAAAGTGATGTAATACAGAATTTCAAAGTCCTACCTTAACAAGTTCCTTAAAGACAGCATGCTGAATCATTTTTCTTTTGTTTAGGCCAGATGCCATCTCTTCAAGATCAATTGCAGACCTGAGTTTAAGAAATGTTTTTAATAAAACCAAAGCCATGAAACACCATATAGCTGAAAGCATAATTTCAAGCTAAATATAGATTAATTCTCTGCAACTGGAGCAGCACTCTGATTTGCCTTGATTTTTCAAGTAGAGTGTATTTTTAAGAAGTGACATGTATTAGAGACATTACTTTTGTGCAGAGGACAAAAACAATTTACTAGAATACTTGCATATTTCAGACCTGCCTCTATTTGAATTACACATCTGAAAATAGTCAGGGTAACAGTACTGATCATATGTACAGACTATTTATATGCCGCACAGAACATGCAAAGATGCAGTCCCTAGAACTTGTCTATCCATTATATCACCCAACTGACAGCAACTTTTTTTTTTTTTTAATGGAAACAAGAAAATAACAGCAATAACTGGCTAACTTATTTTGGAGGAAGATTCTTTTGATAGAACTGGCTAGACATTTTGTCAAAACTACATTTTCCAGTTAAAAGGGAAATAGAGTCTCGAAGGTGAGCTGGGTTTGTAAGAAAACCATATGCAAGCTAAAAGTTATTCTTCTGTAACCCCAAAATACAACTGTTACAGACTTTAAAAGTCAAATTCATTATTTTGATTATTTTACTTACTTGACGTTTTCTCTGAGTTGCTTCACTAGTTTGATATTAACATCAGCTTCCAGTAATGCTGTACATACTTCTTTTAACATAGCATTTAAAACCTTCGGAGTATAAGAGAAAATGATTTTACAGTACACTGTATTGGCTAGCTTGAAAGGAAAGTGTTCAAATATGATCAATTTAACATATAATCAAGGCTATGAATTAAATGCACATGTTCCTATCATTATATTGAGTGACACATAAAAATTAAAAGTCTACGCATTTGTTCATGTGCAAACACCACTTAAGTTTGAAAGGGTCATGAAAAAGGAAGGTCCTCAATCTGTAATATGCATATTACAACAAAGTAACACAGAACACTTCCTAATGCGTTAGGAACAATGGCAACTTGTAAGGCAGCAAGACTTCCTAGACTTCCCTAGAGGCAAAAGCGTACTTACTCTTTGAAGACAGCTGTAGCAAGTGACAGATAAAGCAAGTAACAGACAGCCATGCAATAATCTCTTGACACCATGCAATCTCTATAAATAAAAGTATTCCCTGAATGCAAGTCGGGCATACCGCTATCTGCATTCTCAGTGGAAACTGGACTACTGCTCTTGGGTATGCCATTCAGGCAAACAGGTGCCTTACTTAGGAACACAGTTTAACAGTTATAAGACTTTTGAACATGGGACTTGAATGGAAAGATTTTTTGAAAGCATTTAACACCTAAATAAATGGCCTCATTTACACAGCCTGAGGTCTTGAGGGAGAAAAGTTTGAACTGCTGGAAATAAAAAAAATGCATCAGGCTATATTTGACTTTGTTGAGATTTTGTTGTCTCCTACCTGAAGACTTGTTACAAACCTTTCCCTTATATACAAGCTTTAAGACTATGCCAACACCACTACAACCCTTGATAAGCCTACTTTCTAGGCACTTTAAGCCACAGATCATATGCCTGCCTACTTAAAAAAAAAGTTTCTAGCAATTTATTCATTCCAGGGGCACTTCTAAACCATCCCATCAGTTAACTTTTAATCTTGTTTTTTAATCCATACAACACAGTGTGCTTATTTATCATTTTAAATTTTTTAATTACAAAAWATGGACTACACCAAGTCAAATGGCTTCTAGAACCACACACCATATTGGCTTGAATGCAAAGGCAGCATCAAACATAACCTTCACACTTCACAGGGAAAAGCTTACACTAAAAGTTATTTCTTTTCTGACAACTTCAGCTCCTACTAGCCTACTACACATCCACATAATCCAGCTGAAAACATGCCTCAGAGCGCTCTATATGGTCTCACAGCCTACCCTCAACCCAAACTTAGGCACAGATTTTGGTTCATCTCCTAGGAACGCTGTTCTTCACCTGTACAGCCACCAGGCTCTAGGACTCTCTAGCCATGGAACCACTATGCCTGAGGTGATAATACATGCCTAAAACCAGTTCTAGGTTTTGGCAGTACTAGCAGGGAGTTACAAATCTTTACGTAGAAATTTTACCTATAGGAAGAAGAGGTTTAGAAATAACATCAACCTACTTCAAACTTCTCGTTAACTTAACTTGGAGAGCAAGATCAGCCTAATCTATCAGCATTTCTGCTTTCTAAACGTTATAGCGCAATCACATAGGCGTATTACATACCTCTTCATTGATAATTGTAGCATTGCTCAGCGAGCGCAATGCTGAAGTTATTTTTCTTCCAAGATCTGCTAGAACCATTTTGGCGGCTTCAAATACAACTCAGAGGAATCTGGAAAACATTTAAAAAAACAAATTTAAAAATTGTTTAAGCTATGCCTTCTCAAATGAATTATTCCAGTATATTTTGGGTTAAGAAACCTGCTTTGCTATCCCTATCAAGGGCTGCACAGAAGTTTTACTTTTTTAATAATTATTTTTAGCAAATCTTGGCCTGAAGTTAATTTTAGGCTATCCTGATGGCCTACTTAAAAACAGAAATAACATACTGCAACTAGGAAGCATTTCACTGTATGGTATACTCGTGCACCCAGTTCGCCATGAAAAAGCAGTCCAGACAGACTTCCAGACAGAATGCTAATTGCTTTTTATCTTCTTATCAGCAATATGTTTCATGATACAATGAAATCAAGCAGGATAGCCTAGAAGCTCTGCATCCTGCACAGACAATATGATCAGAAGCAATACAATTTGCTAGCAAGGTTGAACATTATTGATCTGTTCTATATCTATCCTATTACAAATCAAACTGGATTTCTCATTTCAATAACCCTATGAACATGCTCGCATTTTTAATAGTCAAAATTCATGTGCTATCTTAGGACTCACTCTTACAGGGAGTCAGACAGTTTTTGTTCATTGCAGACAAATCTTCCATACCAGCTTAAAGTATGCCTCAACTCATAGTTAGAAAAATGACAACAAAAAACCTAATTTCTGAAAGGCATGCATAATCTAGTCAACACATGAAACCACTCAGCCTCCCTTCAGCCATATATCTGTTTCATTGGGAAGCAAGAAAAAGATGATGCAATAGCCAATACATACTATTATGAATTATCTACATAAAAACTTAATCTGTAGACACAAAAGAACAAATGCATTTTAAAGAAAATCCAAAAGAAACAGAACATAGTAGTGACTGCAAATGGAGTAATTCCTAAATTAGACTTAAGTGATAGAGAAGACGGGGGGTCATTAACAGAGACAGAAAAAAATGAGCAGAAAAATGGAGGTACAGCCTATGCAAGGTGACAAGATACTCAGAAGAACACATGACAGAAAAGCAACCTAAAATTCTGAAAATGGGCAAGCCAAAATTTGTCTGCAGAGCACAGAAGTCGCAGTGAAGTAGTTACTGCTGAAACAGTGCACTTCAGAGTCTCCTTATCTTCTGTTTAATTTCACAGTTGGTTTCTCATACCTAACTGAAACTACTCCCTTCTAAACAACAGAATTCAGGTTTAAGTTCTTCCTTTCAGAACTGAAAGCAAACTTACAAATATAACTAAAGCTTATGTAATCAAAGTAGCTGACATTTTTCTTTTTTCTTTTCTTTTTTTTTTTTTTTTTAAGAGGGGTAAGGGATGAAAACAGACAAGAAAGCCTGGTGCATTTAGTAAAAAGAATGTATCATTAGCTACACTTTTATCAATTTAAGAAAGGAGGCTACAAACAAGATAGGATGGAAGAAAGCTCTTTATGTACACTCACAGAAATTTACTACCTGCACTACAAGCTCTAAAAAGCAAGGCTTACCAGATATTTATAAATAAACAAAAAGATATATAGTACACTAAATAAAACAAGTCTTCCATGCAAGCTGGCCTCCTGGGTGCTTTGCTTAGCTGAGAGTTAATATTGACATGGAGTTATCAGGTTTAAAAACAAACAAACAAAACAAACCTCCAATAAAACAAAAAGAGACAGCCAATCCCACCCCTCCAATATGGAGGCTATAATGCAGAACAAACCCCCAGAAGCTTCAGAAGATGTAGGATAAATTCAGCCTAAGTACTGGCCTCAGTTGTAGCAAGTGATGCAAATACATATACTTACATGCTTTACAGTTAATGTATGTTGTACGTACAAATGATTCAAAAGAGACATACATTATCATTAGATATTATTGATATCTAATATCAAAAAAAAATTGCCTATCCTTTATTAGGAGCTTTRCCTGCAAGATATTTGCAGATCATTAACAGGACTATTAATTTTCCCCAATTACTGAGAACTTTTGACAGGAGAGTTATCGCAGCCCTTTCCTCATCTGATGTCTAAAAGCTCTGTTCAGAATGTTTTCAAGCACTTTGTGACTGCACGGTCCAACTATTTTGTAAGTAAACAAGAAAAAATATGTGAGTTTGGATGCTAAGAACCACATGAAAAATACCAAGCTAGTGATCAGTATAACTTCTATAGCCATTTGGTGAGTCAGCCAACACTAGAGATAAGTAAACCTTACAACATGAACCTCATTACCTATCAACAGAAACAGTGTAGAAAATTCATTAAAAAAGATTTATATATAAATGGTCTATAAGATCATCTGCAGCTCTGATGGGGATATTCACCTTCTTACTTTGTTGGAAGAGGACTTCTACAAGACATCTGAAGTGGGAAAACTCAGTTTTCCTTACTGGGCATATTTTTAGAGTAATATTGAGAAGTTCCTTAGCATAAAAATAGCACTGTGCTTCAATAAGCTTTGAGTAGACAGAACTACAGCCATGGACAAAATTTATCAGTATACTTGGGTGTGAAAGCTATGAAGTTTAATGAGATGACCAACATACGGCAAGGTAAACACCCACAAAATTTAAAATGAGTTTCCACAATCCTATAGATCTCCAAATACAGAAAGTTAGATTACTGCCTGATAGATAAGTGTTTTCACTGCAGAACTACAGAAAATAATTTAACATGCTACTTCTAGCAGTCTTAAAATAAGAATAATGCAAATACTACACTAAGAGGCATGAGTTGGTTTAGGCGTTTTAATACAAATTGCTTTTGCTAGCATATTAAAGATTTATAAAGCATCAGAATTACTAAGGGATGCCAACTACTGAAATTAATGTCATTTTTCAACGTACAGTCCATCCAGGTTGTCAGTCATGCTACAGATGAAGATACATAAGCTGTCTTAGCAAGTAGCCAACTTGAGTTGGGAGATAACCAAAAGGGCATTAGCACTAACTGCACTGCAGAATGCATATATACGACATTCAGAGCACCTGCAGTTTTGGGAGAGCTTTCCAGCTTTGATACAGCACTACACAAACACACTGAACAAGTTTAGATCTGGCATTACATCACAGTAAATAAGCCTGCCTGTGCCACGTAGGGCTAGCGCTGAGTGAAGCAATGAACGCTACACAATCCGAGCTACCTTCTGAGAATCAGCCTGGACACCTCAGCACTGAGCTCCTGGACTACCGTTCTTCTGCATGAAAACTGCACCACGGAGAGGCTATTCTGCTTAGGACCCGAAAGCCTC
>NW_020451182.1:2551336-2555373 GCF_003343035.1 Apteryx rowi
GCGGCGCTGAAGGCCCGGCCGAGCCGGGGTGCCCTCGCCGCCGGCGGCCGCCCCGCTCCCCGGGGCGCGGCGGGGCCCGGCCCGGGGAAGGAGGGGGGTCACCTCCAGGCCTTGCTTGGAGTCCGCTTGTAGCTAGGCCGTCGGCTGGGTCCCGCCCGGGCACTCGTGCTCACCAGTGCTGGTTTTCGTCACCCTTAGTATGGTCAATTTGGAGTTGTAAGTGTAGGTTTCTCAGGTGAACTCTGTCAGTTTGCTGGGACAAGTAAAGGGCTTCCTGATGCTACCTGTCCTCTCCAACTCTAACCAGATGTTATCACACCTGTAGCAGTGTCAGTTGAAGCAGGCATGTGTGTCTCAGCTGCCATAGTTGGTGGACTGTCATATCTGGTGGACTGAAAATGATGGTAGCATAAGTGGATGCTTTGGGTTATGAGTATAGTGGCTGAGGTACAGGCTCCTGTTCGTTTTGCCAGCAGTGCTGCAGAGGCAGTAACTTACAGCAGAAGAGCAGGACAGACAGCTGGGGCCATAACCTCTTAAACTTTCCAGAATGAAATGCCAGAGGTTATATGGAGGCACTCTGCTCCTGGTATATCTAAAGAGTTTTATACACTAGTCTTGTCTTGTTCAGCTTCACACATCTTCACAGCAATCTTTCAGCAGCTGGAAAATAGTGGTTTGAGCTAATTTGCAAGTACTTCTTTCCCCATTTGATGTCATTTTAAGTTAACATAGCTTTCTGTCTATTTTCTTGTATGTGCCTCGGTGTAATTTCATCAACATGCTGCAATCAAGCATCTCAACACAGCTGAAGGAAGGAAATGTGGGTCAGCGTACAAGCTGTTAAATTTTGCAACTGCACAAATAAAAAGATGATATAGAAAATATGAATATACAAAGTGCACTAAAGCTGTAGGCATATAGTGCTATGCTGAATAAAGTGACTAAAATGCTGCTTAGTCTGTGGTTATACTTAATTTTTGCCATTGCAGATGGGGGTCTTGAAAGCCCCTGAATGCTTTGATCCAGTCAGTGTCTCAGGCAGCTTATGAGTATATGTCCTGTTTATTAATCGTTGCCTGTTGGGATGGTAAACCCACTCCCTGGTGATGATGCTGTTAGTGGAAAAAATTATTATATGATGTGTTATGTCCTCAAGTCATGCTCTGATGTGCTAGGATTGTTATTGTTCAGTTCTTTTGTTCCAGCAGTGTTGATACCAGTAATTGAAAAAACTGGTGTATGCAGCGCCTCAGCTTTAGTGTAAAACACTGTGGAAACCGATAAGCAAATATATGGGGACACAAAGGCCAGCTGTGGCACGTGGAAGTGGCAGCTATTCACATCTGAAGGGTTGTGGCTGTAAAGTCACTTTCCATGTGGCTTGCACTTAGATAGTTTATTTGCTCCCCCAGCCACTAAAATGGAGAGTCGGGAAAGATCCTTTTGTGATCGAGTTGCTCCCTCTGCTGGCTTTACAAGAAAAGAACCAGTTAGGAACACAGAATCGATCATCCTTGGATGGCTGCATAGCTCTCACCCCGATCTGTTATCTCTTAGGACAGACGTTGTCAGATGTTTCAGAGCATCTACGAGACAGCCTTCACAGAGCATGTGATGGGACTCCTTAAGACTTGAAGGCTGAAGCTTAATGGGTTTAGTTAGTGTTAACTGCTGTAACTAAACATTTTTGTTATCTGTGTGTGTTTGTGTATACATGTATATGTATCTACATATGTATACACATAATGGCAGAGCAAAGTGCTCAAAACAGTATTTCATCCCTTCCTTTATGAGTTTTTGTCTGGATGCAGTAGCATGCTGTGCTTGCTAAATGGTGCATGGGTTACTGTAAATAATCGTGTTAGAAGTATTTTTCTTCCTTCCAATATGCTCTAATTTACAGGCATAATTGAATTTCATATGCAATCATATTGCTTGTTCATCTAAGTAAACTGTTACAGGTCTTTCTAGACTAACATATTAGTTTGTCATGTGCATATATGGCTGTCTCGCAGCTTACTGTTCTTTGACTCATTAATAGATACAGTAAAGCACATGGGAATTTACTAGTAAAGCTTGAAAATGCTGATCTGTTTCAGTAAGGAAAAGAGTGCTTACTATTTTATCCACTTTGATCCTATCATCAAGCTTTACCTTTTATCTACCAGAGTAATTTTTAGCCAGTGGTATGGTTTATGTAGACTTGCAGAAGTCCTTTTTCAATCAGTAATTTTTTTAATTTTTCTTTTTGTGCTTCCAAAAATTCTCATAGCTAGACAGCCTCAGTGAAAGATGAGTATGACACAGTCCCTAGCCTGTATCAGATTATGAGCCTGCAAATTTTTTTTTCCTCTGAATTTTAATGATACAAATCCATGCCCAGTCTTTTAATGAAAGGAACTATATATTCTTTCTTCATATTTACTCTTTATAATTAAGATACAAACTACAATGTGGTTCAGGTTCCAAACTTTGAATTACTTAATACTTGATGTATTGGGCAATCTGTGCCATTCTATTTTTGTATTAAGTCTGTATCAGTGCTAATTGCTATTGCTTCACTATAGGTAATCATCTTAAAACTAACATAGTGTTTTTTGTAGTTGCCATTCAATAGATTTTTAGATCATATGCTGCAGATTGGAGGACAGAATAGACTGGATACACAGGGCAACTAGAATCAAGCAGTTAAAGTAATATGTATAATTTAATCTCTGTAGCCACCTTCTTGATAGGCCAGATCTGAATCTTTATCTAATCTCATTTATACTACATTTCCTTCTCTTTTGCAGAAAAAAAATATTTTTCTTGAATGTCCTGTTTGGATGCTATTGATTTATTTTCTGAGAAATAAAGCTGCACTTTGGGCATCTGTAGTTCTTTAAAGTTTGTGATAGTATCTTGCCAAGTGCTGATGCAGTAAAAAGCAGTAGGCAACCGTATTTGTTCCTATATGTGTGGTTTGGGGCATGTGGGACTTAGGCAAACTTTATTTCCCAGAGTGCCAGGTTTGTGGAGAAATTCAGAGCCTATAAAATTTGGTCACATGCTACTGCCTGTAGAAGTTAGTAGTTTCTGAACCTGTTGGTTGTGATGTCCAAGCAAAAGTACTAACATTTGCACAATTTTTATGCTATCATTAGGTGCTGCAGTCCCGTGTCTCCCTCTCCCCCCCATATGTGTATATACATGTGCATATAGGTATACGGTAGAGGAGAGGAGATTAGAAAATTTTGTGCAGATCTGTAACAATTTCTCATTACCATCCAATTAAGATACATTTCATTGATTCATTAGGTCATTAGTCTGTTCCTTAGCCTATACCTAACCTGTTTGTATTTTTCTGAATGGCTATGTCCTTCTGGTATATCTCCATTTTCTTTTTCTTTGCACCAAGTGAGCACAGGTCTAGAGAAAGATCTCTCTCTCTTAGTGGTTTTATTTTCCTGCAGTGCTGAACAGTAAGTAAGCAGAGGTGTTTATCCAGCAGGTCACATTCCTTTATTCTTTTTGGAATTTCCCCAGAGTTGTAAATGTTCTGGGTAATGTCCCCAAAACAACACTCTTGTTGATCCCTCTCTTCATACTGCTTCTCTGAGCTGCTTCTGTGACTGCATACCAACAGTAACTTTTATTGTGGGGTTCCCCCCCCACGGAATTGTTGTGTTTGAGTAATTATACTGTCCTTCTCAGTGTAATATCTGGATGTTGCAGTAGTAATTAGTACTGGTTGGACAGAGGATGGTGAGGAGTGGGAATTGAGGTTTCTACTACTGTACCCTGAATACAGCTAGGGAATTTGGGGTTTCTCTGTGCAGCAAGAAAACAGTTTTACAGGACATGCTGAAAAGTTACCTGATCTCTGTACCACACAGAGAATTAAAAGCCCAGTCTTTGATGTAAATGGAGAAAAGAAACCAACCTCTGATGAAAAGAACAAAATTGTAGGGGCAGAGGAGTAATATTCTGAATGAGAAAACAGTGTACGTAAACAAGGATAGAATAAATGGAAACAAAATGGCATCCTCACAGAT
>NW_020451182.1:2555415-2599627 GCF_003343035.1 Apteryx rowi
CCAGCTGTCCTGTTCCTGTTTCTGTCAAGATGTTGAGCTTATAGTTTTACTTCCAGCTGAGGAGGAATGAGCATGATTCCAGTGTTAGCTATAGTCAGACTTTCTTCTTCTCTTCCCCCTCTCTCCCAAGTAAAGTATACATGGAGCTTATGTAGGCCTTAGACTAAGTTGCCCTTCTGTTGTCACAAACCCCGTGTTATTTATTTGCTTACTTAATGTTTTCTGACTCATATGCTGAATGCATGGAATGTTATCCCAAAATCTTTCCATGGAAGAGCCAGTTTACTTTTTAGTAAAGCAAGGTATCTTATCTAAAGTAAAGACTCTTTTGTACGACGTGGAACTAAGACAACATTGAACAGGTTCTCACTCTTAAGAATTTCTGTGAGTAATCTTCCTTAGTATTTACAGGAATGTAAGTGTATGCAAGATGCTATCCTTTTTCTTCTTTGTCCAAGTCCGGAATGAAATGGGCAGTCTTTTTTTTTGGTCTTGTGAATTTTAGAAATTCCAGATCTTTACGTATGATGGAAGAAGACATTACAGTTTTAAGGCAGCTGCTTAGCAGCGCTGCTTTGCTGTTTCGCAATCAGCCAGCTCTTCCCACACACTGCAGTGAAACGTACGTCATTTCACGGTGACTTGCATTCCAGCTTCTCTYTTGAGTTAGTCTTAGATCTCAAAGAAAATGAAACGATAAGAGTTGGAAGGAATAACAGGCAGGAACCTTTGGTGTCTTAACTTTTCTATAATAGGATGATTAATGCTTTAATATCCTTTTGCAATAACCATGCTCCAGAAGTTCTGGCTAAGAAAACTTGGGTGAAGCCCAAGAGCTAATTCAAACCACTTGGGGAGACCCCCCTGAAGATCCCACTCAGTTGGGTCTCAGCATTTGATGTATAGCTTCTGTATAAATGTGTGCATGCACATATCCCTCTTCCCTGCTCCTCTTACCTCCACTACCCAAACTCCTAGAATCTTCAGTAGCAAGAGAGGTGACATTTGGTAAGAATGGATGCTGGAGAAGGTAAGCAATGAAAGCAGAATTTTAACATATAGAGATGGTCTGTTATACAGATACAGGAAGGAATTGGAGGAAAACATTTGTAACTTCCAGGAGTCCTCATTTCAAATTTGATATTGAAGTCACCAAACTACTATACTTACTGGCAATTGCTGAACATTTTTACGGTATTTAGAGCTATTAATGCAGATTACAAAAACCTATCTCTCGATTCATGTCAGTGAAGTACAGATAAGGTGATTAAAAAAAAACCCTTTATTATTTGTCTTGTCTGCCAGAGGGTCTAAGATACAAAATTACTTTTTCAGCAGGGCTAAAATTGGCTGTTCTAATACTAGCTTCTATTTTTTTTTCCAGTCATGTAACTTAGTAAAATAAAAAAAACTTATAAGCTTTTTCCATTCTGTACACTTCACTGAAATCTTAGCTTTATATTTAAATGTTGCTAAAGTGATTCACTGGTCTGAATAGCCAATTGTTCATACAGTGATATATAATTCAAAACAATCATTGAATAATAAACCATCACAAATCCTCTAAGTTAAGGCTAAACAACACATAATTAAGTATGATTTCTTTTTTCTTGACCATTGACTTATGCTGGGAGTAAGCCAGCTATTTAAGAAGTTGATGTAGGATTCGGTCTTGTGACTTGGAAGTTGAGGGCAGTCAGTGCTCTAAGCTCAGGCTCTTAACAGGCGGTGAGGGAAGGCTTTCTGACAGAGCGTGGTGGGCATGCTGCGTTGGGTCTGTGTTCTGCATATGGAGAAGAAACTCTTTCTTGTGGTACTCTTAGCAACAGACTAAGTTTATCCAGCTTTTCCTATTATGTACTTTATGGCCTAGGCATTATTGTTTTTCCAGACCTACTAGGAAAAATTGTCAGGCGGTGATTTTTACAGCACAAGAATATGAAATAGTATGGAAAAAGAAAAAAATGACTCTTTAACAGGAAATGGTCTTTAATATTTCCTTTTGGTACTATTGTCATACATGTGGACCTAAAGCAGAGTGAGTCTCTTTAAAAGGATGAAAGCATGGGTTTCTGTGATGTGACAAGTACAGGTGTAATCTTTGCTCTGTGAAAAAAAGTAGTTTAGTTTAAGGCTTCATATCTAAATTGGTATAAGTGTTTTATCCAGGTAGAATACTCTTTCAGAAGAGATCAAAACTGTTGAAGAGCTGTGTTAACTGGAATGTATTTCTTTGTTAAAATGATGCCATACCCAAAATCTTTTTCACTACGCTGTGGTGTTTGATAAACTAAAATGGAATGTTACCTGTAGTCTGATGAATCACCAGTTATAGGAAGTGGCACTAATTACTTTTCAGTTGAGACAAATGATACTGCTGCAAGAGGGAAGTCTCAAGAATAACAACTGCATTTATGCTGTTAGTCATTGAAACTTTAATAATGGTGGGGAAAACTAATGATAGGTGTGTGACTTAACTAGTTTCAAATTTAACTGTGAAGCTTCTTTCAATTTCTGAGTGTAAAAGAGTTAAAGAACTAATAAACTATGCTGTGATGTGTATTGGAAAATGTGCCAGGAAAGCTGGTTGCTTTCTAACAGTTGCTAAGTATCTTAGGGGTAGAGAATGTATTTAGAGTGCCTGAAGAACTTGGTATACTGAGGTCATAGATTAGTCCTAAATTTGTTTAGCCAAAAAAGAAGGTAGTAATGTTTTAGAGATGTGGGGCCTCCTCCTTGACCTGTTTGTTCAGTATGATTAGAATAAGGTGAATGATTAAATTAGCTTTGTATTAAGTAGCATGGATACTAATATTTACTTCTAATTCTGTGAGTCTGGATTTATGTCTAGAAAACCATATGATCTTTGCTGTTATGGTTACCTTTGCTAAATCCTCTTCTTTCCCTGTGACATGTGATCTTATGTTTTCATTTGGAAATCATGTGTTGCTTCTCTTCAGTCATGTATTTCATAGTGCCAGGATGTTTAGATGTTGGTGTAGCGGTGCTTTCTGTCCAGTGTGAGGTTTTGTGATGTTTTCTTAGCTTGTGTTATATTTGCTGTAGAAAGGCTGAGCTACACCAGGGTGTTAATTAGGCTTTTTGCAGTGTGTTAATTAAATTTTATAAATGCACGTTGAGTAGATCCAGTGGAACCGGTTTTTGAAGTAAAATACAAACAGTAATGCACTCAAACTTCCTTCATAAACAAATGGTTATGATTCATCCTGCAGTATTTCATGAACTGTGCAGTTCTTTCCTCATTAGTTGTGTGTTTTATGAACACAGAATTTGGCTTACATACTCTCTATTTCATAGATATAACAGGCACTAAAATGATGTAAAAAATAGTATTCTTTTTTTATTTCTTCTTTGAAGATCCATAGTAAGGTGATACTGTGATTCTTCTGAGTGAATAATTTGTTAAACACAAGGGTGGAGTTGATGAAACTGTACCACTCTGAGGCAGAAATATATATATATTTTTTCATATTTAGCACCTGCATTCTATACTTGATGGCAATCTATAAATATTTACATACTGCAAAAATAAATGAGTTATTGTGGTAGCTGCTGCTATTTCTTGCTTTGACAAGAGTGAGGTAACTCTCAGAATCTGAGTTTAGTCATTGACTAAACATACAAATATTCTACATGCAGCTTCTGCTAAAGCTGCCATTTTGTGATCTTGGTAGTCATATGTTCAAACCCCTTTCTCTTTCTTTTTCTTCCTACGTGCTTATGCTTTAAAATATGATAGTTGGAAGGAGCACTTCATTGGTCACTTATTTTTCAGTATCTGTGTTTCAGCAATTTTTCATTTGAGCTGCTTATATGTGTTTTAAGATGATTTTTGTTATGACCTGTTTCATACAGAGTATCTACAAAGATTTTTCTGTGTCATACTTTGTTGTTTCAGAAGAGTAGCTTGGATTACAGTGTTGTGACAAGTGTTCCTTTCAAGGTGGGAAAGGAGTATTCTGGACTTGAGGAAGTTGGATGTTCTACCTGTCCTCCATATCTGAAAGTATCCATTTCTCTAGTGTACAGCTGGAATATTTAATAGCCTGTAGAGCCATTCACCACTGCTGTTGGCCAGAAAAGGTCACTAAAGCAGTGAGGGAACAGATCCTGTTAACTCAACAACTTTGGGAGAAAGGGAGCTGAAGTTCTGCATTTGCAATGTGGTGTGGCTGGCCTGGTGGTCTGTGAACACTTCCTGCATTTCATTAAACTCTGTATATGAATTTGATACTCTTAACAGGCAGTATAACAGCTGGATGAGCTCTATTACATAGTAATAGTATTGTTTTAAAGCATGTGCCAGATGTAGGGGCTTATTGCCCACAGGCACCAGTCTGTACAGCTGCTAATATCATCTTTCTACTCTGTTGTTCTGTCCATATCACTATTTTTTCCCCCTCTTGTTCCCTCAGATGTTATCCACCTCAGCAGGATCTGGCTCCTTTGCACTCTAAAGACCTGTCATACTCCTTCTGGTCTGATCCCCCCCATTATTTACTGAGGTTTCCCTAAACCTAATGTCATCAGGTTTGAGCAACAGTTTGTTCACCTTCCCCGAGCTAATCAAAAAAGTCATCAACTTCACTGCTCCTGGGACATTCATAAATAGTCTGCAAGTTGTTGGATGGATTGTGAGGTTAACAGAGCATGGGTGCTCATTAGAGGTTTCAAATTTAAATGCTGAGAAGCTGGAGCTGTTGCTTTGCGGCTGTTTTGTTTATGCTGCTGTTGTTGCAGCTACCTCCTCCATCCCTATGCAAAGCTTGCACCTCTTTGGCAGCTGAGGTTCTGGAGATCTTAACTATGAGCTCCCTTCCAATACTATAACAACTACCAGTCGGTTTACAGTGCCAATTGGGGCCTTTGGGCATTTCTGCAATACATTTAATAAATAATAAACTGAATACACATTAAGGGAGTCCAACTGATTTAAAGGTCAAGTATAAGCTTTGTGCAGCTTAATGTGGGGGATTCGGGATTATCTGTTGGTGTCTGTCTTGGGACTTGTTGGAAGAACCATTTACATTTACACCTTGTAAGAAGAGTGTGTCTTGCACTAATGAATGATGGTTTATTTAACCATATTATACTCACTGAAGTGCTTAAGCAAAAAGCACTTCAGAAGCATATTGTRTTTAAAATTATAGTTTAGCTGGTCTCTGCGTCTATACCAAAAACTTTTCACTCTTCCTAGCATTGCTTGTGCTCCACAAATCATAGAAAGATTGAGTGTACTAGCATACACAACTCTGGCATGTCTTACAGATTTATTTTGAACCTAMTTCCAATCAGGCTTGTCTATACCAGTGTTCCCACCTGGGACAGCAATGCTAACAAATATTAACTTTTTGTTTTTTAAACACCTAAAAAAGACATAAGATCTTCTTTTGGTAAGTGATATACGTATATCTGAACATGAGGAAAAACTTCTTCACTGTGAGGGTGACAGAGCACTGGAACAGGTTGCCCAGAGAGATTGTGGAGTCTCCTTCTCTGGAGATATTCAAAACACGCCTGGATGCAATCCTGTGCAATGTGCTCTAGGTGACCCTGCTTGAGCAGGGGGATTGGACTAGATGATCTCCAGAGGTCCCTTCCAACCTCAACCATTCTGTGATTCTGTAATATGTAAAAAAACTCTCTGCCCAACATGGTGGCAGTCAAAATAGAACAAGAAACAAACTAGAAGCGGGGTGGGGAAGAGAGGATGAACATGTCTATGTTTAGAAAAGAATCAATAGATGGGRTTGAGGCATTTTTCAGGGTTAACGTTTGTGGTTGCTTTTTGTGTGGTTTTTGTTTCTTTTACAAGTATGTAGTTTTGACCTGAGATGTGCCTTTGTTTAGAAGCAGTTCAGTGCCCTCAGAGAACTGAGATACCCAAACAAAAGAGGAATTTCATCTAGTCCTTGGTTATGAAGAAGGTGTAAGGGGAAAGGAACAGGGTGCCATACAGCAGATCTCAAGCTGAATATCAGTTAGGCACATCATGCTGTGGGAAGAGGGCTAACATGAAGCTGGGAGGTTGCCTGCAAGATGTGAAAAGTCTGTTTAGTGCAGAAAAACCTTTAGTTGGAGTAATATGTCTGGTTCTGAATGCTACAGGTCAGAAAGGATGAGAGAGTCCATAAGATCTAGAGGGGAGTGATGACAGCAGAGTTCTAGGAAAAATGCAAGAAAGGGCTGAATAAGTGGGTCTTGTTTAGTCTAGAGAAGAGATGACTGAGGGGACACAAGTCTTCAAAGTAGTAAAAAATTACTATATACAGGAGAGGAACAAAGTTTGCTATTTCCATTGTGAGTAGGACAGGGAGTACTGGGTTTAAATTGTGGCAAAGGAAATTTAGATCATTTATCAAGAAAAATGCTGCTTTCTAATAGTGAGTTAAGCACTGGAATAGATTGCCCAGGGAGGTTGTAGAGTCTGTCATTAACAATATTTTTAAAGAATACTCTGAAGAAGTAGTGACACTTAGGATTGATTCTGCCTTGGAAGAAGAGAGGATTGGTGACCTCCCAAGTTTCCTTGGAGGTCTGCTTTCTAGATGTCTAAATCAAAAAGAAGAAAAAGGGTGTTAAGGCAATGCAGGGGGTATCCTGGGAAAACAGCAAGAATTTACAGTGTGTCTTTGCAAAAACGTACTGCTTTACATCCATTCCTATTTTCTTTCACATTGGAAAGTTTGATAGTTTCAGTTGTTTAAGAAGTATTGTAAGTTGAACTGTTGAACTGTGCATTATCCCTGATGTTTTGTAACCACTTTATTAGAAAGATGGTATGTATAAAAAGAAACTTTTACAAAAAAAAAAAAAAACCTATGTACATTCAGGCAACTGTGGGTTTTGTAATTTCTCCAATAGTTCAAAAACATCTTTGATGTTTTTATATCTTAAGCTGAAACAGTATCACTTCGGTGGCAGCCCAGACCATTGTATGTGAGTTATAAATTTATAAATATGAAAATAATTTGAGATTCAAAGTGCTATATTTATTTTAAGTGGCAAAGTTATTACAATCTAAATCTGTCATTGGCTGGAAAAAAATAACAAAGACTGAAAAATGCATTTCAAATAAAATCCCTATCCATCTGGTATTGTTTATTTATTGCAACTATATTGTACTGGTCATCACTTAGTCCACATGATCTACATATGATTGTTCAGGGTTTTTTGTTTGTTTTGATTTATAGATGACTTTGATGACCTTGTGGTGAATAACAATGATGTTGTGCTCAAAAATATTGCTGAAGATTTGCGGAATCGCTTACCCATTGAGGCAATGTTTAATTCAGAACATCTAGCTATTCAGAAAGTAAGCGAATTGTTATGGGCTCCATTGCTGAACCACATCATTTATTTGGGCACTATGCTGATTTCAGTTATTTCGGTTTTACTAGTAGATACATAATAATAGAGGATGAGCACTGGGTTGAGATACAGGAAATCTCAGTTTGGCTCCCAGATCTGTTGCTGCATAGTTGTGTGACCCCAGACAAGTTGTTTCACACTTCTTAATACTTATATCGTAAGTTATTTGGCATAGCTTTCATTCTGTGTGGTATGACACTTGTCACAGTGCTTCTTTAGCACTAACTCCATGACAGAATCTGACAGCCCCCTTAATAGGACCAGTGTTTTGCTGTTGCCATAATGTGGGCAGCACAGAAACGATTTTCATTTCTTTTCAGATTCCGATGGCTCAGAAAGAGGTGGGCTGTGAGCCCTGTGGGAGGGGAGGGCACCTTTTCTACTTGAGCTGCCAGTATAGGTGGAAAGTCAACACATTCCCCAGAAAAGTGGTATGTGGCTCTTAAATGTAATAGAGGATTGGCCACATGCAACAATCCTGGGAGAGGGAGGAAAGAGGAGTGGGAGGATGAAGATTATACCCCTTGAAATGATGAGAAGGCAAACATCCCAAGTAGTATTCTTTTGACTGAAAATGATACATTCATTAATCAGGGGTGTTTCTAGATTGAGGCATAAAACAAAAATGACAATCTTTAGACAGCTGAAGTTAAGAAGCAAAATTGCCCTTTCTCCTAAATTTAAGTTACCCTCTCCTCATGAAAGTTGAAAAGAAAAAGCTTCCATTCCTGTGTACCAAAGCTCTGTATTGCCTCCTCTATACCAAAGCCAGCTCTAGGGAGACAGAATTCACAGCAGGTCTCCTGCTCAGCTATCCAAACCTTCAGCTTTCTTTCCATTGTCAACTTTCACTTACTGGTAATTTCAGTGGAATTTGATCTAGTTTACATGTAGGGATTCTATGGTTTAACTCCGTTAATTCTTAATCAGCATAGTTAATCTATAGAAAACTTGTTTGGACGGTTTCTTAAACTGGCTTGAGAATAATTAGTGCCAACTTTGATCAGACCAGCCATGCCTTCTGCAGAACTGTGAAATACATTGAATTTAAATATAACTAAAATAAATAATCTATACAATTAATATTGGACTTGGAAAGACTACTGATGAGGAGGAACTACTACCACACAATTCCCAGAGTTCTGATGTGTAATTTTTGACTAGGGGGAAAACTTGAATGTCGGGGATTTGAGGAAAGGTAAGATGGTGGTCAGATTACCTGTGTAATAGTATAAGTGAAATTAGGAGACTTCGTTATCCCTTTCTTAGGTTTTGTTCCTTTTCTCAGATACACCAGCATCCACTGCCCATGATTCATGTTGATGCATTCCTTTATGATGATGATTTTGTTGATTCATTGTGTGAGGAAGGGAAAATGAGTAGGAACTACTGCACAGAGTGTGGCTCATACAAGACTGCATCTTTAGGTAAGTGCTTATCTGGGAACATGAGAAACAAATTCTGTTTTACTAAATTGGTGTGTGCAGTCACTCAGCTGGACAACAGAATATCCAGCTGATGGAGGACCTTGTTCAGACTGGTGCAGCACACAGGCCAGAACTATTTCCCATAACCAATGGAAGGAGACTCCTTGACACATAAGCCAAAATAATTTGCAGTGTATGAGTGACACTAGTTGCTCGCAAAAAATGGGCAGGGAAGAGTCAGGGCTGTGTACCACTGAAGAGGAAGATGCAAAAGGAAGACAGTACCATAGCAAACCATGCAGTAGCCTCAGTCTCCTCTTGCACATTGAAAAGCAGTAGGAAATACCATGTTAAAGCTTGTGTGTGGTGTGGTACAGATCAGTGCTGTCACCAATATAGCACAGGCATTGAAGAAGAAATAGTTTATTTTAAGAACGTTCAGTTCTGTAAAATCTTGGAGTTGAAGTTTAAGCCATTAATATGTCTGCCCATGAAAAAGTTTGCATGAATTGTGTTGAGCTTTAGGTACTATGTTTCTACGTTTACTTAAATGATTCCAAGTTACTGTATCTTCTATTCTTTAATATATGTCACTGTGCAGACAAAGGTAATTCAGTTTCATGAAGGATTTCAAAATTCTCCATGTAAGGGAATGAATACCCAGCCTCAGGACAGTCGTCTTGGCAGACTGCCTCAGATCTGCAAACCCTGGTTTTCCAAGGTCCCCAATACTAGTTTAGTTAAGAAACCAGACAGATTTTCAGAGAGGATAGCTCTTCAGATTTATATTTCATTGATTAATAACGCGTTAGTTAGTACTGCCCACCCAACACCTTTGTTTTGTTCTTATTTCCCAGAGTTTATTTCGCATTCCTTTTCCCTCATGGAACTGAAGTTTCTTTATCAACATGTACTGCCTGACCTGACAGGAAAGGTAGTGGTTGACGTTGGCTCCAGGCTTGGTGCAGTGCTATTTGCGGTAACTTCCAGCACAGGAATTCGTATTTTATTACTGTGACATACATTTTCCCTCTTCTCTGACTGCCTACTCTCATTACTCCATCTTGAACAGGTCATTCTGAGAGGCATCTCTAGCCTGACTGAACAGTATAAGGGGCTGTTTACTAGTGATTTCAGTTCTTGTTCTGTTCCCCACAAAAGGAACTCCACATGATCTTGCTTGTGGAGAGGAAAAGTCTGTTGTCCGACAGGGTAGCATATTACCGTCACACATGCTGCTCTTTTGCTAATTATTGCTGTATCTCTTCTTCATAAGTAAGCTTGGCCTTTATGTCTTGACCATGTCTATATATAGATCAGTTATGTTAAATTCCTTTATGAAGCTGACAAACTGTTAAATTATACGAAGGAAGACTTTGATATGAATTTGTCTCCTAAAACATATTGTCCTGCTCTGGGTTTTAAAATGCATATAAAATACTTCATTGAGAAACTTGAGTGCAATTTTGATTGCTTTTGGCATGGCTGGTGTAACATATGGCCAACAGCAACGCAAAACACACGTTACAACTTTCGTACAAAAGTCAATGGCTGTTTAGGGCTCAGTCTTGGAAACACTTGAGCATGTAATTTTACTCATCTGAATAATCTAATTTTGGGACTACTCAAATGAGGAAGGTTACTCCCATTTGTAAATATTTGCAGCATCAGATCCTTAAATGGTAACACTGTTGCCAGCTATTATATTTGTTTTGAAGTACTTAAATGCTTGTATTGTTATAGCAGAAGATAGTCTCAAGATGCAGCAGCAACAAAGTTTTTAAAAAAGAAAGAGTTCTGCTTTTCATCATATTCTTGGCTTCTATTGGAGAAGTGGTGACTTTACCTTCACAGGTTGCTTTTCTACCCTCAGAGTTGAATGCTTTCAGAAAACTTCAATAATTAGGTTGCAAATGGAGATATCTCTGACATTCTATACATTTAACATTGTTAGTTTGTCTTTCCCATTATTAGCAAACTGTAATTATGGTGTTCATTGGAGACAGAACTGTAGTTAAAGTTAAAGCAATATCCCCATTAGCCCCATAGACTGGAGTGCTTGTCCGTTTCTCTTTTTTTTTATTTTTTTATTTTTTTTAATCTCCAACAAATTTCCATAATCTCAGTCCAAAACTGAACTATTTAAGCATTTGGGGTTTATTACTGAGGAATAATATATCTTTTTTTCCCCTTATGTACCTATTTAAGCACTTGAAAATAGTAGTAATACAGTGCTTAGAGGTGCTGACAAAGATTCTGTCCTGAAATATAGCCTTATATTATGGGTACATTGTTAGCCATTTTCACTCACTTGAGTGTGTAAAATCCTGGATTTTTTTTTTTTTTTTTTTGCTCTTGCTATTTTCCTCTTCCATTCTTACAAGGAAAAAAAAGGTACAGAGTGTTTAAAGACTGAGCTTCTTTGCCTTTCACAGTATTTTTATAATTTAGTTTGTAGTGTTTTTTTTCTTCTTTGGCCAGTTTACATGTTTTGCAATTGAAGTAAAGTTGCAGCTCTCCTTTTCTTTCTATTATTTGATCTGTCAGCTTGGATCTCTTATTAAAATTCATGAGAAATCAGTGATAATTGCCAAAACAGGGGCTTAGCTCTGAAAAACATGTAGCATCCACTATAAGACATTTCTCAACTTCCTGTTTTAAATGCTTTCTTAATCTTTTGTTTTATTTTTCCATTTCAATTGAAATGTTTGAAGTCACTTTAAAGGCATCACAGTTACTAAATTTCCTTTTCCTGATGTAGGGTTATCTTTATAGCTCAGCATCCCAACTGTATGGAGTAGAAATGAATGCAGACTTTTGCCAGTTGCAAGAAATGACAATTACCAAATACCAGTTCATTGACAGAATAAAGGTAACTAAATATATGGTTCAGTGTGTATTTTTAACCARCCATGCAGTAGGTATCCTGTTTATTGGAGTGACTGGTAAATCAGCATTCTGAAAAGAAGTCTCTGCCTTTGCTTGTTTTGGTCTTAAAAAAGGCTTTTTGTTGAAAAAAGAAAATTCTCAAAGCAGAGAAAGACAGCAGTTATCAAAATATGATAACGTGTTGAATTGCTTCGCCTTTTTCCTGGATGGACTTACCTGGTGGCTCATGCAAAACAGCTACATCCTAGCTTATTCTCCCAGTGAAATCAATGACCGGTTTGCCACTAACTTCTGCGAAACTGACTGTATAAAAAGTTTGTATCTTGAATAACAAAAACAGATGGCATCTGTGTTCATTAATAGAATCTCTGTGTTTTGTTAATACTAACAGAAAGATTTTTGTAGGATTTGCAAACACCTAAAGGACTTCAGGCTATTGGTGTATGTTTTCTCAGAACATTAAAAAACAAGATGGGTTTCAAACAGTCTGATATTATGGGAACCATTCCCCTACTCCCATTATGGGAATAACTACAACTATTTTAATGAGAAAAATGTTTGGGGTTTTGGGGGTTTTTTTTGTTTTTTTCCTTTTGGTGGGATACAATTAGTTTTAATACCAGCAAAAGGTGGTGGGCAGAATATGTTCAGTGAAGTACTGGCTTTAATCCTGTGTTATGTGCATATGCTTTTGAATGGATTCACACAAACTGTTGAGTGCAGTAATTTCTTGAGAATTAAAATAACCAATAAAAAGCTGGAAAGAAATAATAAATATTAAAATATTTAACACCTAGTTAAGCAGCATCACTGGGTTGCCCAGTTTAATCCCAGCTGCTGCCATTTTTATCCATAACCTTGTTTTTTGCAAATGTTTTGTGTTCATACGTGCATCACCTTGTGATGGGACTGAAGGTGCAGACAAGAACTCTGTCAAGTTAATTCAGTGGAGCTGGAGATGTATGTACATGCTTTTCAGCCTTGTGTGTTCTTTACTGTAAGACTTTTTTGTTCTTCCTTCACACCTTGTAATTATGATGAAATATTCATTTCAGAGTAAAGATAAGAAGATAATACACTTTCAAAGTAGTGCCTGAGGACTTTACTATTTGAGTCTCATTAGATGTTTAGTCATGTGACTCCTGTTATCACATTGCTTTGAACATTTCGTTCTTAGATTTTTATTTCGCCCCCAAATTAATCCTCTCCAGAGATACGCACTGGCTTGGAAAATAGTCAGAATCCAGTTACTGTTAATAATCTGTGTCTCAAAATTGAAAAACTTTGAAGAGACCCTTCTTAAATAACCATTGATTTTTCAGGTATTCTGAATTTTTATTAGAATATTATTCCTGAAGGACAACAGGTGAAATGATAGCTGTAATGACTAAATTTTTATGAGTGATTCTTGTGTTCCTTTGGTCAACATTTGATTTGTTAAAGTACATAAAAATTGCTCTGTGTTGTTTGCCATTTGGGCAAACGCTTAGATGCTGGGAGAAGAGTTACACAGTTGAACAGATCTTGAGAAACTTCAGACCTCAATTCAGAAGTTGCCTGTATTCATCAGGGCTCAGTGTGCATTCCTGCTGGCAACAGGGCTGTTTTAATCGGTTGCTTCCCCTTCTGTCGTGCCAGCACAATCCTTTGTGCGAGCACATAGCCAAACAGGTCAGGGAACTGATCCAGCTGAAAAAGAAGCCAGCAGGAAAGGGGTGTTTCAGCTGGAGCAGGATCTGGGTCTAGCTCATGATGCAGCCACACACATTTGTGCTGTCCCAACAGAGGGAATGATGCAGCAATGGGAATGGGTATGTGTTTGGGGAGAATGGGGTGCTTAGATCAGTTTAATCAGTACAGACACCTACTCTATAACTACAGTCTAATTTTAAGTTAAGGTTTCAGTGTTGAAAAGTCAAGAAAACATCAACAACTCTATACAACTCAAAATTTCCCAGGTGTTAAAGTGTCTTTCTGAATTGAGGCCTAAAATGTTAGGAATGCCATTAGAAGGGCATTAAGAAAACTTAGTGCTAACCATGACTTCTTGTGCTGCTTATAGATGGATGACCTTCTCCTCCCTCAAGTTGCCATTTTACAAATCCCTGTTAGAATGGTCCATCAGTCATTTGTGTTTGTGGTAAAGGATTACTGTCTGTTTTTTGTACAGAAATTCAGTGCTGCTGTTATTTTAGTCCCTTGAAAAGAAGGGAATAAAGTAGAACATCTCCTTAACCTTGGAAACTGCGATTTGAGTATCACTTACAGTTTAGGTGCACTCAAAATTATGGAATAAATCAGGGTTCTGATAAATGAGTTCTGGCAGAGGTAGCTGTGGCATGTTTTGCCTGTAGCTGTCTGTCCTGCCCCTCTGCAGGAGGCTGCTGTCTGTGCACTGGGACAGCAGCATCAAACCTAAATCCACACCTCTACTACCCCAGTTTATAGTGTGTCATTACATCTACAGCTAGCAGTGGCTTTACGTGGAGGACTTCAGTTGACAAGCAGGGCCTACCTTATTTAGGATTGCCAGTGGTGATACTAGCCTGAGCTGTCTGTCGTGTTTCTGTGCTGCCTGGATGTTTGAGCTGTTCATTACTCAGCTCCTGTACTGCTACAGTTTACACTGCAGTGTCTTAAGATAAATTATCACCTATTTTAGTTGTCTTAAAAAAAGCTCTAAATTTCAGGAACTAATAGATAAATAGTTCAGATGTCCGCACACTAGAGGTGAAAATAGTAATTTGACCAGTCATTCTGTCAGCTAAACTGTCCCTATTCCTCAATGAGATAGAGCCTTCAAACACTAACCTGTCAGTTCTGGGTGAGGTACAAGACACAGTTGCTTTCTTTCCTCTCACTACAAACAGTGGTGGACAACTCAGCATGGTAATGTGTTTAATGAAGTAAAGCTGTTTGTTTTACTGAGTCGGAGCCCTCACAGAGAACCCATGCAATATAGTTCCCAAAGATGAAATGCTGTGATGTCTAATTTTTACAAGCAGTAGTTTTGTTTCTGTTATAGCTAATATTGAAATACTTGGCTAAACTTGCTATAGTGCATTCTGGAGTTACAAACTGCAGCCACTCATTGCCTTTTTCCCCACTTGAACTCCTGCAAGCTGCATGGGTAGTATCTGTTTCCGCTGGCAATAAGAACAGCATGCTTTTGTGTGCTCTACAAGTATCGGTATATTGTCAAGTGGGCAAAATAYGTTTTTCAGCAGATAAAGTGTCTTGTCTTCTGTACAAAGATTCAGCTTTCCTGCCAGAATCGTGATTTCTCTTTTACATCCATCCAGTGTTGGAAGAAACTGACAAAAYGAGGAATTTTGCATCTATCCAGTTAGTCTCTTCTCAGCACAACCCAGTAATAGGTAACACTGGAAATGCAAGAAGTTGTTCAGCTTTCCTGACCATTTTCAACATATAGGGATGTACTTTCAAAAAACTGGGGGGAATGCAAGTAACATTCAGATCAGCATTCTCTCCCTCATTCACTCAAAAGATATTCCTTTTTATGTTTCTCTTCAGATTTAGGATTTGATGTATTTCTCCCTGTTTAAGAGCAAATCAGAAGCATCTTGTCAGAGTCTTAATGAGCATCCATATTCTCCCTCCACTATAATATCACCTGTTTGAAAATGATATGATGTGCTAATATCCTTTTTGGTAGATGAAGGTAGATGAAGGACTCTGAAATTCAAATCAGCACCTGTGCTGACTGGAGAAGTAGTTGTTGAGTAAGATAAAGCACTTTCTGTCCTCCAGTGCCATAGAGCATGCTGCCTTTCCAGCATTCCTAGTGCCAGTATAGGTAACAAGAATTCAGTTGTCAAGCCTGGGTCTGTCAAGTCTTTTCTAGCTGTGATCCCRTAGTAACCCACTGTGCCTGTGAGATGCCTTTTGATAGCCTCATAAAAGCTTTGGCTGGCTTAAGTCCTTTACTGAAAACAGTAAACATTTGTGATTAAAACATAGGTAAGTGAAAGGTAACAGACATCACATACATCAGCTCCTTTTCTATGGTACACAGCGTTCTAGATCAAAAGTCAGATACAGCATTTCACATAACATAACGAATTGAGTATTTTAATTAGGAGATTTTTTTAAAAAACTTACTCTGGTTATTTTACTTATGTTTTTATCTACTACAAAGTCAGTGAAATATCCCTTTTTATGACTGGTTCAAAATGGTGGTAGCAGGTGCTGTATTATGTTGACAGGCTTCTTGTCTACTTGAAGTGTGTGTTTGTCTCTTAAAATAATTTATGCCTTGTGAAATTTCTCTCCTTCAGGTGGTTCATGCAGACATCTGTACTCAGGCTTCACTTCTTCAGAAGGCTGATGTTGTTGTAATGAATAATGTCTTTGAATATTTTCTTGACAGACTGGAACAGGCCAGGTAAGCTATGTGTCCAAACAAGTAATCTATTTCTTTGGCAATGAGCGTGTAACCTTGTGAGCTATGGAAAACCTTAAGGTTGTGCTTTCTGAAGTCACATACATAAATTATATAAGGAAATTGTTTTAAACTGCCTGCATTTAATTGTTATACTTAACTGTTAAGTTGTCATGGCAGTAGTTTGTTGTTAAACCCACTAAACACTCTTCCTTTGCTTATCCAGACCTTTCCTTTAATCTTTGCGCTGAACGGTTAAAATAGCATCTAACCATTAAATGGTTTGAAATTACTATGCCAGCATGCCTTTACTATAACTTTAGGTTAATCTTCAGAAAGAGAACAGGTTGCTCTGACTTTTGGATATCTGAGCTTTAATATATATGTATTGCAAAATACAGTTAATGGTATTTCTAATATGGTCATAAGTAAGTAATAACAAACAGATACATCATTAAGGTTGTCACTGTCCTTTTTCTGATACAAGACACTCACAGATGAGCTTTTGCCGATCTAGCTGAGTTCATTTAAGATGTAAATAACTTTTACTTGATGACATTACCGTGCCTTTAGCACAGGCAGCCAAAAGGAATGGATGCCTGTGTCTCAGCCCAACCAACAGTCTGACATTTGCTAGCAGTTTAAGCTAAGGCTTGTCCCACTGCCCTTGATATCAAGCAGTTAATGTTGAGCAGAGAGGCAGAATGCATGCGTGAAGGGTAGTGGGTATTTCAAATTGCCAGGAGATTTGTTTCCAGGTACATGAGTGAGAATTCATCCGATTCCTGAAGAGCTCAGGGGTAGTGGTTTAACGTTGCGCAGTACCTTGAAGACAAATGATGTCTAAAGAATACTAGAAATTAAATTCTTTTTAGTCTGAATTGCCATGCTATGAGAAATGATCTGACTTGCAAAATTAGAAAAAAAGGAATGCTGGCAGCTATCTTTAAATACTGCCATTGCTAATATCTTATGTGAAGCATTTTGTCACAACTGCAACATAAGCATGTAAAGAGCAACTTGTTAATGAAACAGTGGAATTGGGGACTGGATTTTGTTCTTCAAAACTAAAAATTTATAGGGACAAAGTACCAATGTTTAATCCTAGTCCAGAGTGAAGGTGTTGACAATGCAAAATGGCATGCAGGCATGTGTCAGAGTGAAATAGAAGTGTTTCAAATATTAACATTTTAAGATGATGTATTCCCTGTTTTTTCATACGCCACTTGATTTTGTTCATACAAAGATATTTGAGGTATTAACAGATAAACAGATAAATCAGTATTAACTGATAAATATGTATAGCAAGTCTTTTAAGCTTAGTCTATTTTTAGGTCATTAAATTTTAGAAGTGTTAAATTTATTCTATATCAAACATGTTTCTTTTCCTAAAAACTGGTGACCTACTTTTAAAATGTGTTTCAGAGCTTGGGAATTTATTGCTTGTAATGTAAGGAAAAGAGGGTTGTTACTAATAACAGTTCCAAGCCTTAAAGAATCTCTCTCAAAGCTCCAGGTAAGTTCTCTCAGCCAGTTTTAGCCAACATGTTTTGTTGCTTTCTCTGAAAGTGGCAGTTCTGTAGTTGAGGTTAGCTGTTTGCTAGTATTGTCATGAGGGCAGGTACGTGATCTTGTGTGTACTGTAGAAGATGTAGTACTCTCTGAATTCTGTTTCTGGGTTGACCACCAGCTAATCTTCCTCTGCTTTGATTGTCTCCAGCTGTCAAATGGAAACCCCAATCTATTTCAATAGGCTGCATGAATTATTGTATTATTATATATATTATTAACAATACCTTAGTTGTGAGGTTAAGAATATAATATTATTAGCAAAGCTGTATTATGATGTTAGTAAGTTATGTGATAATTATATCCACTCCTTTCAGACTACTTCCAGGTATAGAGAACCTATAGAGCCTTAGAAGCATAGATGTATTTATAAACCTCTAGTTAAAAACAAAACCTTGAAATATTTTCTCTGTTCAACTCTGCACTTGCACGTTGCCTTGAAACATGACAAACTGTTTTGCCAGTACAGAGGGAGAAAGAATTGTAATAAAGAACTGTACCCTGCAGATATCCAGTCTTCTGACCTGCTGTTCGCATAGAAAATTATTCATAATATGCCAATATGAGCTGTTAGAAGTACAGATTAGGGAGAGATGTGATCTCCATAACCAAGTGATTACCATTGGGTGTCTTGGATCAGTGACAGCTTTAAATTGCTCTTGGAAACAAACAGAATGACAGTGCAACTTTCAGAGGTGTTTAATAGCCTGTGCTGGTGGTGGTGTTGAAGAGTACTAACCGCTTCTGATGGGGCAACCTCTGCTTTGTGTCCATTCTGCCATAGGTTTTCTATAGGTTACAGTTGCTGTGTGTATGATGCCTAGGGAAATTATGTGGGCTGGCTTTGGTTGGGAAACAAAACACTGATAATACACGACAAAGCTATTTATAAAGTGGCTTGCTGGCCACAGTAGTCTGCTTTAGAGAAATTGAACCACTCGTTACTTTTATGCTGGTGGGTGAAATACATTCTCAGCCCCAGGAGCAGCAGCAGTGTCATTTGACCTTTTCTTGGAGCAGGCAGTAGTTATACAACAGCTGAGAAGCCCTTTGCAGTCTTAATACAATACCCTATGGGTGTAAAACAAGAAAGTACCTGTGATTCTTCCCTGCTACAGTTAGCTGCTCCCTCACCACTTCTATCCAAATGTTGCCTTCTGATCAGGATGCTTGAGGCTTATGCAAATACAAATGGAAGGCAGTTGTAACATGCTAGCAAAATATCTAAACTACTGACTGAGATAATTTTAAAAAGTTATCTTTAATTTTCTCCTATCTAGGTTAAATGACATTTCCAGAAATGAATTATCAGTACTGCATGATTTGGAATGACTAATCTCTCTTATTATGTCTTGCCTTCTTAATGTTGTACTGACCTTGAAACTCCTGTTATGTTTCTTGGAATTGTGTTAATTTAAGGACCTGTTTTCATTGTTTCAGACGGATATACAGCTCAGCCAATGGGTAGAAGAGATACAGCTAAACTATGATGTGTACCTGGAAAAGGAGGTGGACAGAGAAGCACTTGAACAAATACATTTATACAAGATTCTCTAGTACCTGCACAAATTTACTAATATTCTTGTAAAATCATATATATTTTGAGTCTAAAAAGGACTCCAATTGATTTGTCTGAATAAATCAGCTGAAAAATCTTATTGTGACTAATCTCGGAAGTCATAGCTGTGGTTTGTAATGAAAAAGGGTCTTTTGAAACAGGATTTCTTGTGAAGGTGTTCTGTCTCAACGGAGATATCCTTATGGTTTCATTTTGTGCAAAAATGTTTGAAAGAATGTCTACTTATGCTAAAAGAATGTTTTTGTGCACTAGCATTGCACACTGCTAATGTTTGTTAAATATATCAAATCTAAGAATAGTGCATCACTAATAAGGTGAATGATAGCAATACATTTAACATAATTTTACTTAAAAGCTGTAGTATATTAGAGTTTGCTGTTTTGTTTTGGTATAGACCATTTTGCCATATTATCTTTACTGTTCCTCCTATGGAATTTCTATTTTTTTTTTTTTTTCATGGCTTGCTTGATAACAAGAGAATCTGCTGGTTTTAGTTAAAAGAAAAAATGAGTTCTTCCGTTCAGTTACTAATCCTTAAGCTGGCTGGTAATGTAAAATACTTGCACCTAAGAGTCATTCAGAATTAATGCTGCAAGTCCAGGATGACAAAATTCTGTTCCACGTCCTGGATTTTTGATGAGGATTCTAGGAAGTATAATAAGGGGTTAAGAAGCTGAAAATTTTGAACAGGTGTCACAGCTTAATGCAGGCTTGGTGGTGGCGTAAAACATTGGAAATTCGTAACAGAGCCTCCTCAGAGCGAAAAGATCTACATACGCCCACCACATTTATATTTAGATTTTATATTCTAAGGATATAAAGCTTTTAGTCGGCTGAAGAATATTTCAGCTTTTAGAAAACATTGACAATCAAGTGCAAAAACATTAACTTCAGGAGTTTGGGACTAAGTGCATTCTCAATTTAGAAGCAATGTTAGTGTCTAAAAGTTTGCTGCACAACTTATGTCTAGTGCAAATGGAAAAACTTGAAATTGGATTTCAGTCTTCAAATGATTTCCAGGTCAGTGAACTTTGTAAATATACTGTAGGCAAAAAGGAGCAGTGGCTATTAGGCACTCAGGAACTTAATTGGTAAATGGTACTGTATAAAGTATATTGAGTTTTAAACAGTCATATTTTTAGTGGTTTGTTTGGAGTGGAGGAGGAAGTTTTAACTTGAGTGATGTTGAACCACTGCCCAAATACTGTGTTGAATCTATTCTTCATGCATTTAAAAATAACAGAGATGGAAACTTTTCTTTAAATGTTTTTTTTATTAAAGTAGAATAACTAAGCCTTTGATTACTTAGTTCTCAATGAAGCAAATGCACTAGAAAGGGAACCTAGAAGAGGTTAAGCAACAGAGTAATACAAGGTAATACAAGGCTGATAGATCTGACAAGGAGAGAATAAGAAATGAGAAAAGAAATGCATGTGCAATTCAGAATGAGGAAATGAGCACTATAGTAATCAGTACAGTCCAGTGGAAGCTGTGACCGAATTTGGAGTGTATAGACAGGATCCTATAAAAGGAAGACTGACTGGTTCTTAAAAAGCTACTTCATAAGCCTAATATCATGTGAAAAGAAAACACCAAAGTGGAATTTTGCTTAGTTGTTTCAGAGGTCCTGCAAGATTTCTCCTTAATCAATTGTCAGGACTTCTGTCTCTCATTACTGGGTATAATCTGTGACCTGAACCTTGTTTTGGTAATAAGGGAGCTACAGCTTTCATTGCTGTTGTTTCCCCTCTTCATGCTGAGTCTTCAAATACCTTTTTAGTGTTGATCTCAGATTAAAAAAAAAAAAAATTCAATAGACTGGAGCAGATCACCAGCATATTTAATGACATCTGTATCCTCTGACTCTGGAAATAGCATGCGTGCATCTGGAGCTCATATGCAGCAGAGGGTACAGGGGAAGCTCCCCCTGTCTTTTTTAGACATCAGGAGAAAGTTGGTGGTGAGTTCAAGCTGCTGAAACTTCTGTGTTCCTCTCCTGCCCTTAATACGTCCTTCATTTAAACCCACACACCTAAGAGTTTACAGGAAAAGGTGGTGGTGATTGTTTGTTTTTGTTAAAACTGATGCTCAGAAATACAATTTTTCTGTCCTTTTATGCATCTCTTCTTAAATTGGCTTTATAGTGCCTGAGCGTTTCTTAAGGATGTATGAGTTGCTTAATTTGTATACTGAAGAGCTAGAAACAATTAGTGCGTGAAAGAAGGAGTTAATTGAATTTGTCCCTTCTCCAACTTTAATTTTTGTTATCTGGCTCTGTCTAGTCCCATTATAGATTCTCTCCGTTATCCTATGCAAAAAAGAAGGTAAAATGCAAGAAGGCTTGCAAAACCCTGTGTGGTAAGTGGGCAAGTCTGTCCTTGCTGTACACACTTAAAAGGCCCAGGATGTCTGCTCAAATTCTCCTGTGGATGTGTGTGTTGCATCGGCTCAGGTTTGGCTTGTTTGGCTCTCGGAAGCTGCCAAGGGTACATGCAGCATGCTGAGTCCTTGTTCTCAGTTCTGTGACTGCGGTATTGCGTGGTGTCTGGCAGGCCATTGAACTTTTCTCCGCCTCGGTGTATATAGTGAAAATGGGAATAACAAATCCAAAATCAAAGCAAGGTTGTGAATTAATTGAATATCAATTGCTTTGAGATTGTCATATAAAAATACTAAACAGCCAAGCGATTCTTTGTAAAACTGACCTAATTTAAGAAACCTGAAAGGCAAAATGTAATATCAGTACTTCTCAAAGGTAACTTTCTAGCCCTTTTCTTACAAGACAGGATTGAAAGGAAGCCTATATAAATGACACTTCAGTGTTAAAAATGCTCAAATAATTCTTTTCTAATGCCCCCAACTTTTACAATCTCCTTGCAGTTAGATGGCCACTGGATTGGGGAGGAGGGGAAGGCAGAGAAACAAAACCCGGTTGGTATCCAGATTTCTGTTTTTGTGTACTGGGCAGTTGTGTTACAGCTACCACAGATGGCACTGTGGCTGTTGCAAGCTGCCAGCCCATTAGCTGCTTGCTGCCCTAAACAGCTTGTAGGCTATGCAGCCAGTGCTACATCCTCCTGTGACAGACAGCTCTGTGTGTGACCTGACAGAGGAGATAACCCCAGCCATGACACCAAAACCCTGTGGTCATGAGCAACTCGCAAATCATGAAACTTCACATTTGTAGGCTTGAATTAAATCAGAGGGAGTTATGCATCTGTAGTGTGTTTTGTAATCACCAGGATTTTCTGGCATGCGTGAAAACAACTCTGCCCTTCCCTAGCAGCATAACTTTCCATGTAGTACTCTGGCTTTTGCAGAACACAACTATCTGAAATTTAAACCCATCAAGAACTACTGCAGTAAATCAAGGAAGACTTTTTGGATCCACTAGAACAGAGCAAGAACTCCAAGCTGTTAAAATGATAGATTAACTTTGCAAACAGAAAACATTGCAAATATTATCATTTGAGATAAGGTCTTTTTAGAAAAACATCAAATGTCTGATATGGGCAGCCTGGCTGTCAAAGTGAGTCACTTTTTGTGTATGCTTCTGCCCCGCAAACAGTATCGGAAAGAGCTAATGACCCATGCTCGGGAAGGCTCGACAGTGGGGCAAGCTGGAAAAAAAACAAATGCAGCCCCTTCGTTCCTCATCATCTATGTTCCTCTCTCCTTTTGCCTTTCTTAGGTTTCTTCTGTCTCTTGTTTCTTTTCAGCTGTTTTCTTTCTCCCCTCTCTCAGTGGCAGGCCAGGCCTGTGGTGCTGGAGGAGGCAAGCAGAAGCTCAGTCTGAGCGTGGCTCTTGCCTACATATCTGTTACTGGAAGACAACAATAATAGTGAATGTAGCCAGTAACTTTAGCTGAGGAACTTTTAAGGGTCAATGCTGACTGAAATAATGATGGAAACATTTTTAAAGGGCTACTTTGCGCTCTCCAGGAATTCCTGTTCAGGCCCTCAAAGCAACAGGCAGACCCAGCTCTGTCTCATCGCCGTGAGAGCGACGGCCCCAGTTGCAGGGAGGCAGGCTGCGGCTCCCCCTCCGCAGTGAAGCCGGAGCTCGGTGTAGACAATGCYGCCGCTCATTGCCAGGATTTTAACAAATGGCCTCTCAAAATTTGCCCTTGGGCTGTCACAAACCCTATGCAGTAGAGGGGCATGTGTTTGAGGAAATCAGTGGAGAAGGAGGCAATGCTGTTTGGCCAATAAATGCATGTTAAATGCTCTTTCTGGAAATGTCTATACTTGTACTCATTTGAGAACAGATCAATGTGGCACAGTGTTTTGGGGAAGGAAGAGGTTTGGTGGTTTTTTTTAAGCATGATGCTTAAATAATTTTTTAATTCCTTCAACTCTGCAGCTTGAAGCATTTAAAAAAAAAATGAAATATTTGTGTGACTTCCTAGGGCCAAGTCTTTTCTGACGGGAATGACTTAGCAGTATTCTGAAGGGTTAGAGCTGATTGTGTCAGGAGTATCCCATAGCAGATCCCCTACGTTAATGCACTTGGGACTCTTTCACCATTTATCTCCTTCAGGAATGCCAATCCCCAAAATAAAGATAAACAAATAAATCTTAAACTCAAACCCAGAAGTTCTATATTAGTTGAAAGGTTTTTTTCAACTAAGCATTTTGCATCTCCCCTGCCTCCATTTCTGCTGCATGACCTGTGCTACATCCCTTCTCCTCCTGCACCTGTGGTGGTACTTTTACCTCTAGGCCCTATTTCTGAGGGATTTTCAGATTCATTCTTCTGATGAGGTCCCTCTCCTTTCTCTTTTTGGGACTGAAAGAAGAGAGGAACACACTTTTTTTTCTTTTTCTTTTTTTTTTTTTTTTTTGGTCACAGGGCGCAACAGAGTCCTAAGCTCTGGGCTCTTCCTGATTTGCCCTTTTTTTGAATGAAAATGGTTCTGGAAGCTCCCTCTTTCATTACCTGCTCCAAAACCCACCAAAGGCCCTGAGGGCAAGTGGGGGAGAGGGAAGGCTCTGCCTCTCTCCTGTAGCATTTCTGCTTAACTGTTTTTCCCAGGTTTGTGGGAGTGTGGAAGGCAGCCAGCCAAAACTGTCAGCCTGGGCTAGAAATAGCATGAAAGGGGAAAGTCGGCAAGAGATTTCATGCAAAAATTTGAAGCTGAGTATTTTCACTAGGGCTGCTAAAGACCCCAACTGAAATCGGGCTCTGATTGTTTGCAGAGTGTGTATTGTGTATGTGTATGCATAGCCATATACAAAATGAGACTCTGCTTATCCTCAAGAGTGTATTATGCACATAGAGGTAGAAGAAAGGAAATATTATTTCCTATCTTACAGATGGGACATTGAATTATGTGTTGTTATTGTGATTGTGTAAATGAGGTAGTTGCATACACATGGCCTGCTGTATTATTGGTGAGTGCACTTTTTGTGGTCGATACATAAACTGAGCTTATAATTGTGAGCATGGAAATATGCACACATAGCTGTTAAAAGGAATAGTTTCTATTTTTAAAATGTCATTAAGAAGATGAATAGTACACAATGGAGGGAGGAAGGGAGAGGAACATCACTGGCAGGTTCCTGGCAAAATGTTTAAGACGCCAAACTGATACCACAGATGAAAGAAGCAAAGACATTGGAGAAATGAAAAGAGTAATTTGGGTGGAGCTGCCAGCTTTACTTCCAAGTGCTTGAACAAAGAAACAAATAAAGGAAAAATTAACAATTTTTGTAATAAGTTAACAATTTTTGTAATAAGTTAAATGGAAAACTAACAAAACATGAGGCTTAGTGGCTAGAAAGTAAAATAAAACAAAGCAGGATGTTGCACAAGTGCTTGCCCAATAAACAGGGCTAGATATTGAGGAGCAGTATTCTGTACTAGAGCTAATAGATGCCTGTATATTTTATTTCAATCCTACTTAAGGTGTGCAAGTAGATGGTCTGCATAAGCTCATAAATTTTCTGGGGAATTTTGAAAGCATTTTGAACAGGAAATATATTCAGTTATGAACTACCACAGGCTAGGAAAAAGACTACCTGAACTTACCAGCATGCTGTGCTATGTATACGTAGCAGAGGCATCTCTTTCAGAAGTCCGCGCTGATAATAACCTTTTAGTAGTGCCTCAGAACTTCTCACGGATCCTCTCCCACTTGGACATTTAGAAAGACTGGATCAATGACTAGTAGGTCATTGTCAGAGCTCTGATCCTGCCAGGGCAAAAACCCCGCAACTAGAAGGTCATCATCAAAAATCCCAAATACAGCCAGACAATGACTAGGTCATAGTGGGAATTCAAGGATTTTATAATCAAAAATAGTGCACATGTATGTACAACATGCGGTGTTGCAATAGTCTGAGTCTGTAATTCTTACGCACTTACTGGAATTAGTAAGGAACTCCACTGCCTAGTTAAAATCTGCATTTCGTAGACTGATTCTCTCTATTTCAGTGTCATGAAGGTGTCAGCCAAAAATTCTGCAGTGGCACTAAGATTTG
Source organism: Apteryx rowi (assembly GCF_003343035.1). Classification (NCBI taxonomy): domain Eukaryota; kingdom Metazoa; phylum Chordata; class Aves; order Apterygiformes; family Apterygidae; genus Apteryx; species Apteryx rowi. Next base: position 2,581,156 of record NW_020451182.1, read on the forward strand.
CTATGGAAGAGAAGACTCCAAAATATGTACAGCTTTTGGCCTCCTTTCAGGAAGGGGCTGATTGTGGAGTACAGTACACGTTGTTGGGCTTTTTTTATTTTTTAATGACTCATATTTTGGACCTTATTGCTGTCTGTTTTGCAAAGCCAAACAAATTGCTATTTAGGTCAAACTGCTGTTTTGGTACTAATAGAAGCAGACATTAGTTTTGTGTATGGATTTCACAGCTATGCATTTTTCAGAGTGAAGTTCCCTCTCTAGGCTACTACTGACATTTAGCTGTGTTGGTGTTATTCCAGCTTTCTGGTAGTGCTACCTATGCCGCATTACTTGTGCATGCACAGTTGTAGCATGTAGCCAGAGACCTACCTTTCAGATGTATTTCCTTTTTTGTTCGGATAGGCTTGGAGTACTGTCTTCCAGTTCCTGCTTTTGGGCCACCTCCTGCTGCTGCCTCACCATCCTGGCTCTTTGCTGTTATCCTCTTGGCATTTCTTGCCCACCAGCTTGATCCTGCCTCTTTGGCCCATCCTCAACCCCTGCCAGCTCTGCTGTGTCCTGTCTCTCTGCAGTGCTGTTCCCTAACCTCTGCTCCCCTAACCTCTGCTCCTTGGGCTCTTGCTTATTGCTTCCTGATGAGTGCCAGTTTTGGAAAGGAGCCTAAACTCGGGCCTGGCAGAGCTTTCTAGCTTGTGTGCTGCTCCATGCCTCCACTCTGACACTGGTGTGGCTCCAGAGTGAAGCATGCTCCATCGGTTCCAGGGAAGCAGTGCCTTGGAGGCGTGCACAGGAACTGAAGACCTGTTGGTTCTAGTGCCAGAAGAAGTCTGGCACCGGCACAGAGGTTTCCACACGCCACTCATCCATCCTTGGCAGGTACCTGAGCATCAGCACCTCTGAAACAGAGGCCTGCACAGTATAAGAGTTCACCTTACAGCAGCGGTCGTGACCTATCCGAAAGTGCTGAGAAAGGAAATGGTTAGATAAAAGTAACGGGGAGTGTGCTGGTTCAGATGCCCACTGGTGAAACTCCATGTGTGTAAGACTTCAGTGAATTTCTTTCAGTTCTTATCAGCTCTCCACCTTTAACTCAGGGCATTGGGACTTCAAAAGATAAATCTTTAAACCTATTTATGCACAGATTTCAGATCCTGAGCTACAGCCAAAGGTGTGGGCTGAGGGAGAAAGTACAAAAATGGCTTTAAGCTACCTTTGAAGTTCCTCCATATCTGCATTATTTTGTTGCTCTAATGAAAAATACTTTAACTTGCAGAATAGCCAAATTTGTGCTGGCTAGTAGTTATCCCAAAGGTCTCTTCTACAAGCTAAGGTCTAGGAGGCCAAGGACAGCTTTTAGGGCTACTATTTTCTTCCCTCCCACACTCCTCAGGCTTTCCTGTAGGTAAGAGGAATCCAAAAATGAGTGGTTGTTTAGTTCTGAGAGGGCTTTGCATGCAGGAACAGCACAAATAAGCACTGCATGAGAATTAGATTAATTTTTGCTTATATAGATGGCAGGGTGGCTTCTGTGAAATTTTCTAATCCTTTTCAAATTGATCCTCTTTTACAGTACGTATATGACAATCCAACACTGCACTCCTTTTTGTCTGAGCTGCTGTGGTCTGCCTGTCTTGCTCTTTGTCTTTTGCTGCTGTTTTTTGGGGGGGATATGGGAGTGGGGGCAACTATTTTGCCCAGACTGTATATTCAGAGCAGTTGATGCCACCCTGAACACTCTCTGGTAACAGAAGGATGTTCTTACATGTTTTACTATTTTTTCTTCTTACCACTCATCAGTTTGAGTTGATATTCACGCTCTGAATTAGCAGAAGTTAATTGCAGCACCCACATTTCATCATAACTGTACATATGGTTCAGCTCACACAAATAACAGGGACAAGTTTTTATTTAGTAACTAAGGGTATTTTCCTGAGGCTTGTAACCAGACTATTTAACCTGTAAACTACTAGCCTTGCAGTAGCACAGACTGTTTTTCACTGTTCTGTAGAAACTACTGCCTTACAGTATTTGACTCTGGATTTTTCCTTTGTCCTTCGTGTAAGTGGCTACAAGAGCGTGAAGGAAGTGGAAAAGACACACAGCTGGTCAGAAAATAATCCCCCCTGTGCAGGCCTTAATGTAATAGCGATGAGTCCTGGCATAGAGGAGTGCAGACCTGCATCTTGTATGTGTGGATGCCATCCATGCTCACAACCTAGATTAACTGGCAGAGCTGTCTAGGCTGTAAAGCAGGTATTCCCAGCCCATGAGGCTCATCTCACCACTGTGATCACAGCACATGAAAAACCGGGAGCAAACTTCTTGGCATCCCAGAGAAGTAAACACTGGTATTTGTCTGGTGGGAAAAGCGGCAATGTACAGCACAAGGCTTTACAGAGAAGAGGAAAAGCCTAACACCCCAATCATGAGCTGAGCCTACAGATGAGTCCTGCTCAGTTTTGGCACCGTGGCCTTTCCATCTTCTTTCAGCCCTGAAGAGCCCAACCCTGTGCTGCTGCGGCCTCTGGGTTTGCCAAGTCTCCCCACAGATCAGCCTCCCACTTTGTTTCTTGTGTGACCTGGCCAGTTTTCTCTCTTCTGCCTGGCAGAACCATCCCACCTCTCCCAACTCTGTTCTCCCCTTTACTCTCCCTACAACGCTTTGGGAAATCCACCCGGGCTGTCCCATCACGCCTCATCTCAGTGCAGGAGCAGGAGTACAGAGGTCAACAGACTCTGGAACTGCTTCCTGCCCAAACTGGTTCCCCTGGATATGTGCGTGGCAGCTCCCTCTGTGCAGCTGGTTCCTAGCCAGCCTCCATGTGAGATGGGAGAGCAGGAAGGTGAGAAAGAAAAGCAGGAGCAGCAAGACTTGTTCCGAAACAATTAAGAAAAACTGCTTTGGGCAAGTGAGCTACTGTAGGCTGTGGTTTCTGCTTCTGTCACCAGGAGCTGGGGTGATGCACAGCTGGCAGACAGCCTCCTCTTCCTTTTCAGGGTGCTCTCTATTTCCAGAGCAGTTTTAAAGCACAAGGAATGCAATGCAGAGGAAGAGGTGGATTAGGGAGAAGGGGAGGAAAAGGAGTGGTGGACAGGAGAAGTACTTTGCTAACAGAGGGCTTTCAGAGACAGGCAGAACCTTACTTGGAAACAACATGGGATGGTCGCTATTAGTTCTCTTTCCACTTGTAACAACCCTCTTTTAAGTTTCTTCCTGCTCAGCTTCCACATTATCTTTCCACTCCCTTGTGCTTATTGGTCTTCACCTGTTACCTGTGTGTCTCACAAAAATACAGGTCTCATTTGAGATTGGCTAGCAAGAAGACCTTGTTGCCATCTCCCTGATGCTTTTACATGCTTGCCTGCTACTTGAAGGAACCCTTTGTGGGAAGCCTCAGCTCAGCCTAACACTTTTAACCACCCCTAAAGCCACTGTTTTCAGAAGTAGTACTTATGGCCACATATAAATTACATATAGCTTGCTTAATTTGCATAGGTGCCAGACAGAGAGATGCACAAAACTTGGCAGATATGCCCAGATGCAAGGGGTGGTGTGTTGTGAGTGGGAGGAGACAGGGCCCGTGTTCATTTTGCTGTAGGCATTGCTGCTGGCAGGGGGAATGGGTTTACTGTAACCCAGAAAATTACCCTGGGCAGCCCCAGATCAAAGCTATAAAAGGGCTGTTAAATCTTTTATGCTTTCTGCTTGCACCGCATCTGCACTCTCTTATGCTTTGCTTTGAGCAAAACTTTCACTGTGGTTAAATTATTATGCATGTGAAGAAGTTGTCTGTATGAGGACACTGCAGAAGATTTTGGCAAATCGATTGAGTGTGAGACATCAGGGTTGGACTCTGTCAGATTTAGCAATGACAGTTAAATGTTACCTTCCTGTCCTCTCCTCCATCGTACTGCCAGAGGTCGTTGTCTCTGCAGCAGCGGTGGCGAAAGCAGAGGCTTGCTGCTGCAGGCAGCGCAGTGCCCAGGCCRGGATCCGAGGTGAAACTGCCCTCACCAGCATCCGCTCCCCGTTCCCTGCTCTTGGGACAGGCAGCACCGGGACAGGGCCACGGCAGCCGCTGAGGGAGGTGCTGTGCTAAAGATTGCTGCTGTTTGGTCCAACAGAGCCCATCGGTTGGAGTCCTTAAAATGTGTTCAACCCCAAGGTGGAGGTTTCCATTTAAACCATTTTCAGCAAAGCTGACATTCAACAGGGGATATCTGTTAGAGCTCTATACACACTTTGCTCCCAAGTGAAGGCATCTATATAGGGTTTAAGATGCCTTAAATTGTTTGTGTTGTCTTCATGCCTTTAGCTGATCCATCTTAAATTTTCTAAGTGAAGACATGGCAGAAGTTTGCCAAAAAGTCAATGGAAATTTTGCCTGTAGGCCCAGGACAACTATGAGTAATTATCGTGAAGGCACCTGCTAACGAGTGAGGTTACTACATCCTCTTTGTTTTCATCACTTCCCTTTGTTAAACAGAGGCACGTCGGAAATTCTGCTGTCTGGGGATGACAGCACATTGGGGATGTGGTTATCTGCCTCCACTTGCAGCACTCTGAACTCAACACTCCCTCTCAGAGGCTGAGTGGGATGGCTAGAAAACAGGGAGGATGTGGTTTCTGAATTCTGAATCATGACAATTTTCCCCCAATACTCTTATCTGTAGTAATTAAAAAATTCCAGTCTGGTAATTAGACTGTATCTGGTCTCAGGCTCTGTGGGCCTTGACACTAGCTGCTTAAATTTCCGGACTAACCAGAGTAATCAAATTAAGTTTTTTAATTAACAGTTCTACTAAACTGATACTAAATCAGAGGCCAAGCTGAGTAACAGCATTTTAAAAGTCATTCTATTGCTTCCATTCTTGTTTGCATTTCTTCCCTGAGGAGCTGTAAGTGCTACGCTAATTCTTTTTGTAAAACCTCGCAGCAGTCAGATACAGGCTGCACACTAGAAATAGATAGTGTGAGTGAAGATATGCCAGCAATTTGATCTTTACTGTTTTAGCCTGCCTTAGGATAGAAGGTGGAATAGATGACCTTCAGAGAYCCCTTCCAGCCCTCTTTTTTCCAGTAGTCATAAAAATGATGGGAAAGTGATAATCAAAAAGAGGTGGGTGCCTCTTGCTTCCAAAGATTTATTTCCAACTGGTGAACTGATTAACTGCATGTATAGTTAAAAAAATAGTAACCTTAGGAGGCAAGCCTCCAGGACCCTAAATATATACCTCAGAAAAGCCGAGCTTCATTTTCAACAGTAGAGACATGATTAATATTTCCTCTCAGATCAGGCTAGATGAGTTGGAGGCAACTTGTCACAGTTTGCCAGTTTTTTACCTTAGTCCTACCTGGCCAGGGGTCATCTGCCAACGGGTACAGCTGGGGCAAAGCGGGTGCCTGGTCCCTGCCCCAACGCCTCGGTGGGAGCGAGGGACGAGAACTGAGAGTGATCAGCGCTGGGCCCGGCAGAACCCTGCGAGCTGCCTTTCGGAGATCACCCGGCAGAGTTCACTTCTGCTCGGGGATGGGATTATCTCGGTCCTTGATCAAGACCAACCAATGATGAACTGCATCCCACAGATGTTCCCTATGAGGAACTGTGCCTATGGCTTGCAGCCCTGCTGCGCTGAGCACTAACTCTGGCAATACGCACAGGATCAGATATTGCAGCAATATCTGATCCTGTACATAGTTTGACACCAAACTCCAATTCATTCATACATTTAAGCTTTGCTTAGTTTAATGGCGATCTCATCCTGTGTTGCCTCAAGTTAAAGATAAGCTGACACTTATGAAGTTGTAATTACTATAATATTCTTTTTTTCTAGCTACTGCTCAGCTTGTCCCTGAAATTCATCTTCAGATTTTGAGCCACCTTTACCCTGAAGGCTGAGCAAAACAAAAATGCAACAATATCAAATTCTGTCAAAGCAAATCTTGAACTGCCTACACCTCATGGAAAAATCTGACAGATGCCTTATTTAGAAATGCTTTGGCTTAGGTATGTCATTCTATTTTGTTTCCTTAATACGTTTCTGTGAAAACAGGGTTATGGTTCAGGATTTAATCTTCTGTGTATTCCTGACTTCAGTCATAATCTCTGTTCACATCACAGTTAGCTGGGACATCATCTTCACGGTATACAGCAGATTTGAAGATGATCTTTTTATCATTTTTTTTTCTGTAAAGATTTAAAACCTAAGCAGAAAAGTAATGAAAAGAGCCTACCTTCATTTCACTGATGTGTCATACTCAAAGTTTTCTCGTTCTTTTAAAATTATTCTTAGGCTGAACTGATTTTGCGGTATTGATTCTAGGAATACTGTTTGTAAGCAGTTATGTTTCATGCAATATATTAAATAGCAAAAAGGATTTGGGTGCATGTATTTATAAAAATATAGAATATTTTTTCAATACAATGCATACAATGGTAGAAATTCAGTCAGTCAGGAGGTAGTACTGGTTACAATACTGCATTTGCTTTTCAATTCTATGTTGTCACTAGAAAGGATGCTAATGAACCTGCAGATGCCTTTTCCAGTACAGAAGAGCATATAAGTGTGAAACATACTGGGAAAAAGCAACCCATGAATTTCCATGAATAGTTGGAAAAGTGATTAAAGAAACTTGTAAAAGATACAAAATACCAAACTAGCAGCTTATACTGCAAGTTATATATTCACTATGAGAAAACGGTTTTAAATATAATGTCAGAACACTGTCATTTATCCTAGTTGAAATAGTGCCTCATGTTATGTTGGTTTTAAAGAGATTGTGTTTGAGCTACTGAAAAAAAAAAAGAAATCCAAAACAAGCATATTACTCTTTCCTTGGAAAGCTGCTTATTGTTCCATGCTTCAAAAGGATCCAGGAAGCAGTGGGCATATATATACCACAAATCAAAGACAACAGTGTGATTAATAGGCTACCTGACCTTTCCCAGGAAAAGATAGCAGAGCGTGCTCGAGAGGGCCTGCACGGGGAAGAGCCGCATTGCTTCATGGAGCTCTCCGCAGTTTGGGCAAGATCTGCATTTATGAATCTTTCCAGAGTAATTTCTTGACCAAGTGTTCTCCAGTCTTTTATGAGTTATCTGCTAGTGCTTAAGGGTTCACCTACATACCACTTTTTGGATCAATGTAACTGTAGATCAGTTCAGAACGCGGTAGCCATATGGAAACGAGCTGTAACAACAGAACTGCCTTCAGACTAGTTCAACTGCACCCGCTCTTACAGGGAGTGCAGGACCTTAATGATATCTGTAAGTTTAAAACATTACAAAAATATGTTTAAAAGCATCCCTAAGAGATAAGATTACAGATGAATAAGCTATATCACAACGCTTGCTGCAAGACTTTAGTGATAACAGTGTTAGTATTGGTACTTTAAAATAATCTGCATTATAACTTAAAAATAATTTGTTAAACCTTTCAATTTACTATAGTGGTATTTATGTCTTCAGCTGTTTCTTTGGCCCTCTTGTCAATGTGTGGCTGCTTTACAATAATTAAAACTGAACTTTACCAAATACATTTATCCAAAATGATTTATTAGAATTCTTAGATTCCATAAATTGCTTTAGCCCACTCGGTATTGCAGGTCAGGACTGATCTGCCTAGCCAGGGTGAAGAGAAAAGCTTAGGCTGTTTCACTTGAGGTCTTGGTTAGCACTTTTTACTGCCACAAAAAGCACTAAGAATTAAAACATGACAGAAAACTCCCTCAAATCACATTTTAAAAAGCATTTTCCAAAAGTGACTATGTTAGTAGACTTTATTGTCACCAGAAAGCCTCTGTTAATCTTACAAAGCATCTGCAATGAATAATCTTCCCCTCCCCCTTTCTTATTTGCTGCCAGAAACAGCTTATAAATGCTTAGTTGAAAACTCAGCCAAATTTTGCTTTTAAGCACACTGTTGTAAATAAGGACTATTTCTACTGCTTTGGGTAGAATTACTGCAGATTTACATGGATGTAGAAGAAAGCCAGATTTTGCTTGGGTCTTTCCTAATGAGCCACCACTCACTGCCCTGGTCAGCGCCAGAGCTGCTGCCCCTGGTGTCAGATGAAGTCAAGTGCTTGAGCTGAGTCTGCCATCGTTTGACAAATTATTATAAACAGATTTGAACAAATATTTCTTTACAAAACAAACTGGTCAGCAGGCTCCAGGCTCTATTCTCCTGATGCATTTTACAGGAAATAATATCAAGTTAGCTATTATGAAACTACCCCCTCCTCACACACACATAATTGCTTCCAGCTTGCTGATTATTACCCTTTCCTTAACTGATAGAGTGAGAAGAGAAATAAAAATATCTCCATACAGTGGGCCAAATCCTCATCTGGTATAAATCGACATAGCTCCATCAAAGTCAATAAAACTATGTTGATTTACACCAGTTGAGGAGCTGATGCACTATAATTTTTTACTTGCTTTTAAAAATAAAACCTTATGTGATTGTGTAACCAACATTGCAACAGAAACCGGCATTTTCTTTTGTGAAGTCAAACATGTGCCCTCGCTTTGACTTTTAAACATTTTCACTTAGATAGCTCTTCTATAGCTTTTTTTCCTCACCTTCTGGCACGATGTTCCTTGCACACTTTTTACTGTGCCAGCATCATGATAGAGGTACAAATTGTGCTGAATGAGAATCAGACACAAAATAATATGTCCACAGAGTAATGAGGATAAGGAATGAAATTGTCTCACTACCCTTTCACACAAAAGAGAGAAAAGAGCTAATGAAAGCAAAGGAAATTGGTAAGAAAACTCTTTCGTTACTGACATCCTCCTGTCCACACAACACTTGCCAGCTAATAGTACCAAACGATTAGTAATTTTTCTATCCAGGACTGACTGTATAGTAAACTGCTATTATGGATTAAGATTCTTAATTCATCTTTAATAAAATACAGTGAGACTTACCGAAGCTGACAGTAACTGTGTGCTCTGCCTGGACAAACTCAGATTTCTAAAGTCTTTCTTCAGTCTTCACTAAGGGCTGTCAAACACATGGTGGATTTTTTGGGAACACTCTTTGTCTCTTGTTCTGATCACAAGTATAAAGGAATGTTCTAGGACAGATCTTTCTACATCCATCCCTGGGGTCTATGCATTTCAGTGTGGTACATTATCAAAGAAACATCTGATTTTTCCCCAAACTTTTTTTTTTAATGGGGTGGTGTAGATTTAGAAATTCTTGATAATTTCATTAATAATCTGAAAATCTGAATAACTCCTTACAGTTAATGCTGAAACAGTTTCGTATTGGTTCAGCAAAGACTCTTAATATTAGAAAACTTTTATTAATTCTTGGTATAGCAGCATCTAATAGCATACTAGTATTTTATTAAAGTTAATGATGATGTTCATGTGAGTGTTTGTTTGTAGGATCATAGTCTTTGATTTCCATTTTCCTTTTTTGAATATTATAACAGATTTATAAAATTCAAGTAAGATGCCATTTGAGAACAATTTAAAAAACAACAAATGTACCACATCATTTATTTCATTGCTAAGGTGTAATGGAAAATTGCAGTAGTATACATATCCAAACGATTTTCTGCAAAATGTGGACAAGATTAAGCTCACTTTAAAATACATATTCAATTGTTTTGAATAACATTTTGGAAATCATGCTGTGATGTCTGGAATTCAGTTGCATTTACTGAAATAGATTCTAGTCACACATTTGGGTCTCTGATTTAACACACAATTTTAATTCATAGGTAAGTCTGAAATGTATTCAGATTTGACTATAAAGCTTTTTGTAATAAAACTTGAAAAATTCCTTATCCTATTTGGCAGGTACCACTGCACTATTAATTTTGATTTGGCAAAGATATCACAGATTGCTAGTCTGTATTAACTGTGAACCCTTTGTTTTGGGGTCCTGCTTTTATTGTAGCCTTCATTTTGGATTACAGCCTTTATTTTGTAATGAGGATTTGCCACCTGGTTGAATGAATGACTGAGATGTTGATGCAGAGAAATCCAATTCAGATCCTTCATTAGCCGACTGTTTCCATGGCAAGATATGCCTTGAAAACATGATCTAGTCCCTGGAGAAAACAGTGGTTCCCCAAGCACCCTATAAGTAGATATTTTTAGGCAGGCACACTCCAGATCTGCACAGATGAAATTAAAATAAAACACACACAAACTGGTAAACACTTTCCAGTCAGTCAAGATTGAAAGAGGGGCCCTGCCTGTAAAGAAAGGCGCTGGTAGATCTTGCCAAATAGTTCTGTGACACTTCGAGTAGGACGGCCTTGCATAACACGGGCAAGAAATATCAAGTCTTGCAGGGGACGAACCAAGTACTTTGAAATGTCAGGTCCTGTCCTCCCTGGTGCTGAGGGTGACAAACAAGTTTTTCCCCAATGAAACCACACTCAGAGGCAAGGAATCAGAAAGATTGTTTGGACTGAGCCGGAAAGCACAGCCGCTGACAAGGCTGCAGCTCTGGCTTGCTGGCTCGGGGGCTGAGACAGGATCCGGGGGGCTGCGGGAGGCTTGCTTGCAAGCTGCCAGGTTAATAACCCAGAGCCGTGAGCAGGCCGCTCGCTCCGAAGCTGACCCCGCTTCCTCCGCGGCAGCAAGGGCCACGCTTGCGCGGGTTGAGCTTTTCCTGGAAAAGTCACAAACTGCTCTTTGAGGAAGTCATGTCAGGCAGTGTTGAGATGGACAATTCGGATGCTGAGTCCCAACAAACCGTTTGCCGGGGGCTAGAGACTGGGCGATGCGGTGTCCCGGCTGGGGAGCCACCAGAGCCCCGCTGCAGGACTGCCCGCAGCCAGCCGCTGCAGCCGCCTTCGGACAAAACCCTTCAAGCTCAGTGTTTGTTTCAGCAGGAAAAGCAAATCTAACCAGCTCCTATCCAAGGTTCCCTCCCTCAAAGCATAAATCATACATGTAATGGGTGCAGAAGTCTTAGGTCTCAGCAGTGTTTTTTTAATCCATATCAAAACTTTTCCTTTATTCCAAAGGATGGTAACAAAGACCTACAAAAACCCACCTTGCTTTTAAAGCCTTGCTTTAAGCCTGATGAAGCTTTGTGGCATCTTCAGACTATGTTCTTGGCTTTTGAGACTAGAGAAACCTGAAAGTGTACTGGATATGAAGTCAAAACAGCCTGTTGCCCAACTTGCTTTCTTTCACAGAATATTGAAATATTAAGAACACAGGCAAATTACAGTTGGATACGACTCCCCTTGTCTGCGTGGGGTTGCATTTGTTTTTCTGAAGTCAAATTGGGCAGACAATTTTGCATTCTGTATCTTACCGGTGAATTGTAAGGTTCTGAAACGTTCTTATTTGAATAAGATAAGATCACAAACAAGTGAAAACATGTGTAAGCTGAAAAATCAATATGTTTCAAAGCAACGGTTGAGAGACAAATTATTCCTGTATTAATATGCTGAAAACTAGATTTAGGGATTCTGCTTTAGTACATAATATTACTAACATCTAAAGCAGTATTATAAGCAATTAGAGCTGCCTTCATAGTTAGATGTTAATCATGGCATCACCTAGCAATAAGGTACTCAAAAGGCTGACAATGGTAAACCGAACACTGGGGGGGGGGGGTGGTTAAGTTTCCCATTCTTTACATAATAATTAGATCTTAACAACTGGAGCTTTCTAATCGATCATGCTGAGATCTGCTCTTTCCATTTATCCCGAAATTTTGTAATGTTTTAGTTGAATTATCCAGCATAGGTACTCTCTAGTTAAGATGTTCATATTTTTTAATTCAAGACTCAACCCCATTGTCACTGAAGAGTGGCAAAATTCCCTCTAACTTAATCACATTCAGACCTATACCATCCCTAACATCAGAAAGCCATTAATAACGAGCTTATACCAACCAAAGTCTATTCTGTCTGTGATGACACATCTTAAAAATAGTTTGCTCTGAATGAAATCTACATTTCTGTACTGAATTACTTGCTGGAAGTCACTCTTTCAGTAACCCTTATATATACTTTGCTCAAACAAAACACTTACCGCCCTTGAGAAACACCTGAATAAGGCATGCCTAATATGATACACTTCAGGAATAATTAATTAAAGATAGTAACTGGAAACTGTAGGCTAGCAGTAATATAAATATTTCTTCTGCCATCAGAATCTGACATTTCTTCTTCCAGCCCATACTTCACTTAGGGCATTTACAAATGCTGGAGGATTCGAACACTCAGCCTTTCAGAAGTAATCCTGTGATACCACAGTCTCTGCGTCTTGCACATAATTCACTAGGACAGAATTAAACATTTCCTGTTTGTACTTCTCTCTATATTCTGGTGTCTCCTGAGTGCCGTTTTGGTCTACCAGCAAGCTATATATGTACTATAAATATCTGTGCATTTATAATACAAAATTCCCCAAATTCTCATCACCTCAACAGATGACTGATTTTTTTTAAAGAAAATACATGTGGAATAACTGTCTCATCTTCTCTACAGGTATTCATTTGGCCAGCAGATTTCTTTAGGGAAATGCTGTGTTGACAGGAAAAGGGACAGGTTGTTGAGTTATAAGGTTGTGAACCAATTGTGGTAGTCAGGACTGGGCAGCTAAGAACAGAGCAGTAACCAGGACGGGTATTATTTCAGTCCTTCAACAAAGCAACAACAGCTCAAGTAGCTTGTCAAGGTGCACCATGCAGTGACTTATCTTCCATTTATTAATTTTAGTTAATAGTTTTAAATATGCTTGGCCTGTTCATATAGAAAGTTTTTTTTTTTCCCCCAGTAAGAAAACATGGTTCTACGTAAAAGCATTCACATGAAAAACAAGGGAAAAGCAGAGTGGAGGAAATCAGCGGAACTGCATTCTCCCAGCAAGAAGCATACTAACAGTGCATAAAATGGGATTTGGACTACAGGTCTAAACTGAGAGCATGTGAGAAGATCCCAATCCAGTTTCTTAGGTTTTTATGAAGAGGGAGAGAAGTGCTGATTAAGGCAGCTCTGTGACTTGTAAAAGGAAAATCCTTACACATTATGTTAAATGGCAGAAGAAAGAGAAGAAAGAAAAAAGAATGACCTACTTTTTAACCTGTTTAACAATGACTGTAAATATTTTCATCTACATGGGTGTGAAGTTCCAACTTTATTATCTTGGAAGTTTGTACACAGCTGCAAAATCACTTGTTACTTGCCAATGACAGTATAACTTTGAATAATCTATGACCACAGCCATTCTAGAATAAGAACAGCACATTGACAGCTGAGAATAGCTGTTAAAAGGGATGTTTATGAGAGGATGATTTGGAATGAAGCAGTTAGGAGGGATCAGGGTTGAACAGTTGGAAGCAAAGGTAAGGCCAGAGATATAAGTGGGACTGGGCCATGTAGAAATGGGTAGTTGGAAAGAAGGAGCCTTACACATGTAGTGTGAGGAGCCACCGTCATTTCCAAGGGAGCAGGAAGTTCTAGCTTGAAGGAGCCAAGCCATTCAAAGGCTGCTCCGATCGTAAGAAATCTGTTTTCCACCCAATGGTAACACCATTCAGTGTGCCTCTGATACCTGCGTTGGAGCTTCCTAGACATAGTCCGTTAAAGTCCATCATGGGTTATACTATCAAATTGATGGCTAAAAAACATGTTTGAAGGCTATACTCAAAACAAAGACCAAAATACAATGTGGCATTGACTACACCCAAATGGAATTCATACAGTAATAGAGACATATAGGGTTTTTTTTTTTGCACCAAGTTTAATGTGGACCTACCTTGAAATTTACCACAATATGCATTACTTGTTATGAATAAGAAAACCACTTATGACAGAGTACTCGATGGCATCTGCCTTCACAAGTTACTTAAAACCATTCTTAAATACTATAAATATCCCAAGGAACTGTGACTTCTTTCTCTTCTGAAAACTTTTTTATAGCATCAGAGCAAGCTAACTTTCTGATGTACCCTAGTACTGTAAAACTGGATACGACAGTCCAACACTGAGTAGTGTTTCTGATAGATAAGAATGCACTTAAAGTAATACTAGCAATTTATTTTTCCTAATGATCTAAATTATTCTGGAACTAGGAATTCTTGGAAGCTGCCCTGCGTTCACAAGCTGAAAAGGGTAATGTTAACAGAAATGTTGTAACTCTAATACAGATTATCTTGTAGAAACCTAAAATACAGAAATCAGTTTTGAAATTGGGCTGTGAAAAACAAGGTAAAATTCACCTTGTAGAGATAACATTTATGTACCACTTACTTTCCTTGCAGACTGTCAAAATGGGGAGTCAGCTGAATCATCTGGTGCATAATCTTTTTGCTTATCTTTTCATGAGCCAAAGTTCACTCAAAGTGATAAGGAGACGGAGCAAATTCGGAGAGGGTGAGTGCTTAAATGATAAAAAGAGTACTTTCAAACAGATATCTGTGTTGCCTTTTAAGTTTCTGGTTGTCATGTTTTCAGCATTGTCACAGCCTGTCCTTTAAAATATGGTACTGATGAAGACCTTTCTTTGGTACAGAGTTTCATGCACCTGCAGAAACAGAGAGGGCAGGAGGTGATATCACTTATGCCAATGAAGCAGCTTTAAACTAGCTGAAATCAGCATCTCTTTCAGATGTCCTTGTCCTGCTCCCTTCCCAGTTAAACCTGGAAAGAGGCTCACCCATCTTTGGAGAGCTTGAGCTGTCACTCTGTTTTGCTAAGCAAACCTGGTAAGCTTATGGTGTCCCTAGATAGTTTTTTTTGTGTGTTACCTACTACACTTTTTAAAAGACTATGAAGCGCTCTCTGTACTGTTTGGGGCCACTTACTATAATGCCCTCTTTTTCCTCATAACTGGCATTAGCTATCTCTTAGGTGCACATTGAGCGTTCCTCCCATTACAGATCTGATTATCATAAAAGGGGAAAATACCGTTTTCTTCCTAGCCTTAGAAGTTAGTATCTGAGTCTTTGAATTAGTCTTCTATTAGGAGGACAAAGGGCCAGCTCTATCCCTTCCTCTAAAGTCTTTGTAAATAAACAGTAAGAAATTTCTTTTTCCCAAATCCTGTGCTTGGCCCTCAGGTCCATTCAAGGCCCCAAAGGGCTCTTTCTCTCTTTTCTTTCTTGTTTCTCCTCACAGAGTGTAAGACCCAGTCAGCCCCAGGATTTGTAGAGAGTTGTAAAAGGGCAAAGGTTTTACATGACTCTAGGCAACAGGAACACAACAACAAAATTTCCGTCCCCTTGCTCTAGGCAACTGCTAAACAGAGGGATTTTTTTTTCTCCTGGAGGCAGTGACTTTGCTCTTAATTCATTCACATCAACCTGGGAAAATCACACTTATGGCTGAAACTAGTTGTTGCTCAGGCCTTCATATTCAACCCATTGCTTTGGATAGTTGTTACCTCAATGTTTCCAGAGCTATCACTGTACAAGATACATCTCAACACACCCTCCAGTTAGCCTGAAAAAAGAGCGAGTAGTGCAGCCAGCTGTATAAATCAAGTATATGACTGTCAACAGATTAAAGCCTTTTGATGTTGATTATTAACAGTTTTCAGCATTGTAAAATGTTGACTCTTTTTCATTACTCTACAAATTCTCATTACTTTCTCACTAGACAGAAGCTTGAGAGCATGTTTGCATAAAACAAGCTACAGGAACTCTAAATTGKTACCTGGACTGATTCACTAGAGGCCAAGAGAAAGCAAACATGGTTGAACCGTATCAGTTGACATAAAAAACAATAGGTTTTCATTTCTGATGGTATCTCCAAAGATGAAGATTTAAAAAAAAATAGGAAAGGGAAAGTGAACATTTTGTTTATGTAGCTTGGGGTTTGTTTTGTTGTTTAAAGAAGTCATCAGCTCCTCCTGGCCTGGAGGGAGTGTTCCTGGGGCAGAAAGTCAGAGCGGCGCAGGTACACGCTGCTCATGCCATTCGTTTCTTTGCATATGTCCTGGGAGCCAGAGTTCAGAAACAGAGAAATATAGGTTGTCTCAATGGGTCTATGCCCTGCAGAGCTGTATCAGAAGTGAAAATATTTATGGCTGGGGCAGTTAAGCTGGCTCTAGAGCTGTTTTGAACTACTGGAGTAGTGCCAAGGATCTGGCTCGACCGATAGATTTTGTTTTCAAGTTGCATAAGCATAAGTAGCCTGCAAGACTTGATTATTTTTTAGTACAATGGTTAAGTTCAGATAGGATTATTTAAATAGCAATTATAATAGGACCCATGTAAGCATTTTTCACTTTACCTTAATTGCCCTCCCTAGATGCTGCATCCTGGCCTGTAGGCCTTTGGGTTCTCATCATACAGCTGCTCAGTATTTTGACATACTCAGTGTTTTGATATACTGAACACCACTGAATCTCTAAAAGTCCTGCCTTGCGTGTATTCACTTATTCCTTTACAAAAACTGTAGATCAGATTTACTCCCTGATGGAAAACCAGTGACTGTAGCCCATAGTGGTTTTTGTCAGGAAAAATCATTAGGTTTCATAATTATCCAAAGAGTAATTTTAAAAAGGTTGAGCTTATGGGGCAACATTTCCTCCTTCTAGACACTTTTTCATCTTACTGCTCACTATACTTCTGTTTTCCTTAGAAGTGTAAGCACACTGAAGAGCTTTTCTTCTCACAGACTTTTTGCAAAGGCTTTGGAATGTGTTGTATAGGAGAAAATACTTATGTCTTGAAATACATCGCTGTTGACTTTCACTATCTACAAGGAATTAATAATATTATACTTAAGTGTAAAGAAAACAGTAAGTCAGCTGATATGGCTGGATTTTTAACTTTATTACTACTGTAGGAGGAAAGCATATTCTGTCAGGTATTTCAGATACTTCAAGGCAAATCTCCTTTTGGTGGGACCAGCATACACTTACACCAGGGCTCTGATATAAAATTAGTCGGAGTTCCTACACAGCCAAACAAAAGGACAAAAGGAGCTTAATTCCAATTAATGCTAAGACTAGTGTATATACAAAGCTTGCACTGGCTCATATAGAATCATTTTTTACACCTAATTAACTAAATACCCTTAAAACCCTGTGTTAATGTGCTAATATAACTTTTACACCTTGTTTCTACGTCTTTCCACATAAAGGTTCACACCACTGTAACTAAACTGATCCCAAAACAATTCTAGTTAAACTAGTTTATGGCCTTGTCTACATGCAGGGCTAATGATATATCTAAGAACAGAATTTAGGAGTAGACCATGCAAAGAAAAAGAGGACCCAGAAAAGTTCCCTCCTACGTTCCCTAACATTGTGAAACCATAATAATTTACAGGGGCTTTTATCCTACCCTAAATATTTATGAATACATTGTTCCTAAAAAAAAGGGACAGAAAGGACAGACCGAACTTTACAATGAAGCACAGTTATATGCACAAGGTCTATATGCAATAGAAATGTTGAAGACTCGTTACATATATTAATTCTGGTTTAACTTAAGAAATAAGAACCAAACGCTCAACAACATTTTGTTGTTCAACTCCCATTGGAAGTAATTACATTTTATTACTCTCAGCCTAAGGACCTCTTAATTTCTGAAAGGTTTTATATGCACTGTGCATTAATACTGAGAGCTTGATGTTATTTGGCTGGTGTTTGAGGAATAGTGCAGCTTATGGAATTGAATCAAGTGCCACTTCTTTGTGATCTGCTAAAGGGATGGTGAAAGTCAGTGCCCATGAAGGACACGCTTCGAAGTTTCCATGTGGCTAAGAGCCAAAAGCCATTTCCTACGCACTCAAGGCGGAGACAGRAGGAGGAGGAGGCTGGGAGCGTTTCGTGGGCGGGTGACTGCCGTGCCGCAGGAGCCTGCGGGTTCACCGCGGGACGCCGACGCTCGGGACGGGACGCAGCACTGGGCTAGCTGGGGATGCTGGCCCAGCCGCCCCTGCGGCGGGACCGCCGGCGAGGCCCGCTCCGAGCACGGCTGGGCCCCGGCGCCCGCAGCCGGCAGCCGCTGCAGCCCCACGGGGTTTAACCGAGAGTGCCCCGAGGAGGTGTTTCGGCAGCACCGCCCGGGTTCGGCCAAATTCGGCCCCTCTGCCTGCTGGAGAAACAAGTGGGGTTTTAGAGGTCTAGGTGACGAACGACACCCTTTCCGCATTGCCTTCTGCCCTGTGTGCCTGCATGGGGACCTGCAAATTTCACACCTCTCAGCCCGTGGCAGCCAGGTGCAGGCAGACTGCAAGCGGTTTCTTTAAAAAGTTCCCTCCTACCTGCGTTCGCCTCCCAGGCTGGCTTGGGTTAAGCTTTAACCAGCTGCCTCATCTAAATAAAAACGCGTAGACAGCCTGTTAGCTACGAGGCAGCCCTCAACGCGCAATTTCTGAGGGAGTTTCTCGTGCGTATGTGGGTTCACTTTTATTTCTTTCAGTCAGGAACGACGCAGACGGCCGCAGTACCCGCGCGGGCCTCCCTCGCCGTGGGCCGCTCCGCGTGGGCTGCCCTGTCGCCACAGCCGCTGCCGCCAGGGGGCGCCC
>NW_020451182.1:2599714-2607863 GCF_003343035.1 Apteryx rowi
CCGGGCCGGGGGGCGGCGGCGGCGGCGGCGGCGGCGCGGCCCCGCTTGCAGCCCCTGCAGAAGTGGCTGCGGTTTGCGCGTGCCGGTATCTTGGGGAGCTCGTGGCCGGCCTGTGGGGAGGGTTCGTTTCGTTGCTGTGCGGTGCGCCCCCAAGACTAACTTGACAACATCGCGCTATTTACTGACGCTTTGCCTATACTGGGAGGCTGGGGAGCCCGAAAATGCGGCCTTCAGGAGTGACACATCATTACTGTAACGTCATGGGAAATGTGCCATCAAAGCCCTTGCAGCCCTCTTTCGTCAAGGGCCTCAAAGGTCCTTTGAACGGGGTTACGCTCGCTCCCTTCGACAGTGAAAGCAGCCTCACGCGAGGCGCTGCCCAGGCCCTGGCTCCGGAGCTCCCGGCTGCTGTGGCGACCACACCAGGCCCTGCCAGCGCGGCCTCCGGGGCCGCGTCCCGCGGGCCGGGAGCACAGCAGGCCCCGCGTAGGGGCTGCCGAAACGGCCCCGCACCTGGCCCCATGCGCGCCCCACCGGCCCCCGCACCGCAGACGGCAGGAGAGCTGCGTGCACGAGTTCCCACCAGCATGCCGGCACCGCAGCGGTACCTCAATTATTAAAAAAACCGTCTGTTTTATAAGAGATTCCAAGCTTTTTTAATACTCATCATAATCACTGAGACAAAACATGTAATTCTTGAAAGTCTTTTCCTTCCAATTCCCACAGTTAGCACCACTAACACTGGCATGTCAGCCTTTTGAGCTAATATACGCTTGGAAATGGTAATATGTGTCTAAAGCTAAAATATAAAAAGACTGCACCAAGTAAAAGTTCTCTGGAATTGTTTACTCATTAATATAGTTTGACTAAGTTTTGCTAGCTGGAAGAACGTAATTTCTATTTGCTTTTGCAAAGTAGTTTAAAAAAAGCTACAGCTTTTTATACCAACATTTTATAGGAACATTAAAAAGGCTTCATATTTGTTGGCTTCAGAAATCGGTTATAATCAAAGTCTGTTGTGGAACTCACTGAGAATTTGACCATTTACACAAAACTGAGCTTTGTTTCCTGGCATACCTTTTCCAGTCCTCTTCCTGATTTTTACAACAAATTGTCCTCCTGCCAGAAGATTCTTTAATACTGTGTGAATGAAGTATTATTTGTGGAAAAAAAGTGTTTTATTTCAACTTATGTCAGCTGTTAAACATTTTTATCCAAGCATGGGTACATGCAGTATGCACAAGATAATGCTGAGGTTGTAACTCCTTTTGCTGCTAAATTCTCAGTTGCCCTAACAGGCAAAAAAATGAGAATCGAGGTCATGCATATGCCTTGCATGGTTAAAAGCCTATGTACAAGGCAGGAAATTCTCTCACTAAACTTTAATTTTGTCTCAGACGCACAACACACCCACTCACAAGCATACGAAAAAAGAAAACAAAAATCAAGGTAGCTAAGGAAAATGATGGGAAGGCATAAGCATTTTTAAAACTGATCTGATTGTTAGATGTGATTGTTTGGCATGTTTTGATATTTCAGTTTTACCGGTCTGGCATCTAAATTGCTAACCACATATTACAGTGCTTTATCAGGCAAAATTCACAGGGAGAACAGCTTTCCTTTTTCCATGTTAAGACTCTTATTAACTTTGGCAGGGGGTGCTTACCTAGGTAAGGTGTAGAAGAGCTGTTTTGCAGCTCTTCATCCTTTTTCTCATTATTGGTTGCGTTTCTGTCACTGGACATCAGATGAGTAAGTGGTACTCAGTGTAACTAAAAGCTGTTTTTAAACAGGGCATCTAACCAGTTACATCCATTAGGGATTAGGCAGAAATGTAGGTGAAATTTTGTTTTGCCCTAAAGGTCTAGGGGAGGCTTACAATTAAAGTAACTTTCTGTTTTGTTGGAGACAAGGGGGACAGATGTGCCTGTTTTAATGTTTGATTACAGTCTTTGTCTATAAACCTAGATTTACATACAATTTTTGATGACAGTTTGTAATTATGATAACTAGGGTGGAAATTAAAAAAAAATTTTTTGACTGAAATATTTATACCAATTCAACCCTAAACATGTGTGCATTCAGAGATGATAAAGATTAATTGCATCACTAGAAGGTGCTCCTACATGACAATAAACTATAAGGATAGAAGCATTTTTATAAAATTACATCTGTGTCCATACTGTGGGGTTGTGCTGAATGAGGTCTCAAATATTGTAACATCCATATCTGAATGTGATCTTAGGATTGTAAATCTTGTCTTTGCTTTTTGTTTATGAAACTCCTGGATGGAGTTTCCTCCTGGAAATCACTAATGAAATAATTTTCAGTTCTTAATTCACAAGTTACTGAATCTTTACCAATTTCTTTCTATCAAATGTTGCACTGAATTGGTACTAAAATCAAAAGTGTTTAAATTGACTAAAGATAATTTGCTTCCTTGCTATGAACATTTGTATCCTTAGCAACTACACTATAACAATCTTGCTAACTTTCTAGCTGTCCTAAGTCTTCCAAAGCAGGCAAGACCAAAACATGCACTGGATTTTTCAACTTTTAAGTTGTTTTTTCCTTTAGTTCTGCTCTACATGCATGYGCTCTATATAAACAGACACATTTACATGTGCCTGACTTTTAAGAAATGCAAAAATTCAACCGATATCTCAATTTCCCTTGTGTGTGAGGCCCCAGCATGGGCATCGTGTGACAATGGTGTACTTCTAACGCATGCCTGTGTATGGATCTGTGTGAGGAGGCAGAATCATCATCTGGGCTGTGGCTAGCAGGAGTCCTCCTTTCAGAGGAGCTCTTTTGGGTGTGACATCCCCCTGTACAATATATTCTGTGGCTGGGATGTACAAGGACGATGGGCTGCGCTCCAGCTTTAGCACTCAACACACCAGGTTCAGAGCACTGTGCCAGCACCGTGTTGCCACAAGCAGCTAGGGAAAGGAGAGAGGCTCCAGCAGTGTCCTGCAAAAGCATTAAATCAAAAGGGTAGGTTATTTTGCTCTCCCTGGGCAAGATGTCATTTACTCCTGCCTTCATCCACCTGGGCTGAAGGGGTGGCTGGTATCTATGCACGCGCGTGAATGACGTGGCAGGGCATGCTCTGTTCCACTGGTGTATACCACTACTAGTGTGAGCCATGTCAGATGGGGAGACATCCAGATCCCAGTCTAGCCAAGATGGGGCTCAAGCAGCTACTGGTTTCTTCCAAGCTGCACTTGTTTGGCATGCACCATCAGAACAGTGCCTAGTTACCTCCTTGCCTCATTCTTTCTAAAGCTCTATATGAGAGATGAGTAGCAAGACAGAGGAAAATAAGGTGGGGGCCAAAGGAGTCTCGTATTAAATGGATGAGATAAATCAGGATACTAGTCATAGTGGTGAGTCATTACATTTGTCAAATGGATGACTCAATGAAAATCCGACATGGTGTATATTTGAGCAGAACTAAGTGTTTCAGCTTGGATCATCACTGTAATCTTTGACTAAATAATCAGGATYGGCTATTGGGCCCACTTCTGTTCATGTGCTCCTAAATAGCAACTACACTGCATGGGATGTCTTTCAACATGCAAACAGATTTGTCTCATCTCAGTATTACTAAAAAATGTTGGGACTGTTTAGCCATATAACAAAATCATAAAGTAATGCAACATTCTTGAAATTATTGGTTCTACTCAGCAGCTGGACAGAGATGTGTTCAATATAATTAATTCAAATAAGGTCAATGAAACATCTTAGTAAATGCTACATTAATATTACACAGTTCTAGAGTTCATAATCTAAAATTTAAGAGCATAAAGAATATCTTATTCAGATCCAGATCTCAAGCAGGTTGAGGCAAGATATTTAAATCTATTCTAAAATACCATCTATCACTTTAGTAGTGAAAATGTGCATTTATAGCAAAAGATAGCAAATTCACCTATCATTCATTCAAAATGATTCATCATTCATTCTAAATATTGGTTAGCAGTGAGAAATTCAGCATATTTTAGTGTCAGACAATTACAGTAGTATCAACATGCTGTATCCTGTGCCTTACAACTGAAAATAAGAAAATGCAGTACCAATTCTCTCAACAGTTTAAGCTGGTTTCAGAGACACTATTAGGAAATGAATAGCTGTTTCACAACATCATTTTATCATTTTGTAATCAGGTCAGAGGCCAATCATACATGGTCATAACTGCTGAGTAGATGAGGTCAGAGTTCCTCCTCACTAGTATAAGGTTATAAGTTTAAATAGCCTTAATAGCCCTTTCTGAGAGGGAAAAAGTAGAATATGATTAAAGTAAATCTTAAAGGAATATATCTCTTCATTTCTGGAGTTGCATGGGAATTAAGCATGCAATATCCATTAAATGCAGTGAGGACTGTATGCCTAAATCATATTAAACTGTGAAAAAAAATGAAGGACACGGAATAACTCTTTCTGTAGAATAACTCTGATGATATAAGAAACATCACAGTAGTCCCAGAGGACTTTGCTGAGGGATGGGCCCTGTTGTATTAGGTGGTATTTAACCTTAGCAGTAGGCAGAGTAGTCTCTGGCCATGACTTGTTGTCCTCTAATGTATTATAGTAAAAGAACCAAAGACTGGGCATTTGCAACTGTGGTATAGCTGGGATAAGACTACTAAGAAACTAGACAAAGTTTGAAAATACCAAAAATTCATTCAACATAGGGTTGATTCTTTATTTTTTCCTTTATTTGTGACTCATGTGAAAGCAACAAGTGTTGAATGCATCCAGCAGCTGCAGAATAAGGAACCTACTATCCTTGTGATTACAGAACTGCTTTAAAAGCGTGTTGAAATACAACTGAGCTAAAATGAAAGAAAAATGAAACATGTTGTGAAAAATTATCTGAGTATCTCTTCCCTTTTTGACTGAAGTATGTTATTTATAAGTGCCTATGTTATTAAAAACTGAGCATAGTGCTTTACAGCCAGTAAATGACAACAGACCAAATGTTACTCTTATACACAGCTGGAGTGTACTGTATTGATAAAACCAGCACATTGTCTTTGCTCACATAGTTTAAAGTCTAAATAAAGATATATGATCAAAAGAGTAAATGCTCAGCAATGTGGTGGAGAAAGGGCAAAAGGTGAATGCAAGCTGTATCAGTAAGTTGTAAAATGCGTAATCAGATAAATAAGGTGTTTTTGCTGTGTGCCTTACACTTTAAAAAAGTAATCTATGGTTTGTTTGCATTACGAAAGTAAAATATATCCAAAACAACATTCAGAAAGAAAAGCGGTGATACTATCCCCAAAATAATCTACTCAGTGCATTAAAATGAGTCGATGCTCACACATATTTGTTATACTTTTCCTCTCCTTTTGAACATTCTTCAATCAACAGAGAAAAGGGTTGAGATTATTGGTATTAAATTATGCCTTGTTGTAATTTGTCTGAACAACTCACTAGCGATGTATCATTTACACAAATTAGTTCATTTTTCAAGTTTGTCTTTTCAAATATATGTTTTTTACAAAAATTAGCATTGTGAATCTAAAGTCTCAATTGAAGTTCAATGAAGTTCTTGGAAAATTTTTCTCTGACTTCAGCAAGACCCTGAGAGAACAAAGTGGCAACTTTTGGAAGAAAAATCAACAACAAAATAGGCAAGCAAGTGGCTAAATATTCTCTACAGAAAAAAACCCTCTTGATTGCATGATAGTACAGGTAAAACAGATGTATGATTGTTTGATTCCACGTGTATGGTTTGGCTAAATATTAGTTAATCCAATATAAAGTTAGGTGTGAATTTAAAGTGGCAAAGCTATACTAAAATAATTCCATGTGTTCCACTTGTTCCAGAAAAAGAATCGTCACATATGGAATTATTTGGTAATGGTTGATCTGAATAGATATTTTGGAGTATCTCTTTGTAAATCAGCTCTTTGTGGGTTGAAGACAGGAAGATAAGGACAGGACAAGGAAGCAAATCTTTGATAAAGCAAAGAGCAAGTGAAAAGAAATAAAAAATGAGCAGAATTGTGGAGAGCTTTGAAGGACCAGTTTGGGTTTGCCCTGAGCCTGGGCCAGTGGCGTTCCTAGGAAATTGTTCTACTGTTGTAAAGCAAAGAGCCCAAGTATTTTATAAGATTTTATGTTCTCAGTACAACTGTTTTTAAAGTTCTGTGAATGAGAACTGCAACTTCACTGGCTGGAGAATTCCATTTAGTATAGCTATCAGTGTATGAATTGTATTTAAAAAACAAAAGCAATTTGTTTTTTGCCACTTTGTTACATCACTAAGAGTTCTTGTATCAAAACTATTCTTTCAGTGATGTGCTCAAAGGAACAAATTATTATAGTAATGAAATATAGTGTAACAAATACAATAAATATTTCCATGGAAGGAAAGTATATTTTTTCAGATTTCTCAGAATTAATTTCTACTGAAATCTCTATGCTACTGAGTTGACATTAGCCAGTGTCAATAAAAATTGTTGTTCCTGCTGACCTTAGTAGGAGCAGAATCAGAACCTGAACTAGTGTATTTTAAAGGATAGAGCTGGATTCAGAGGTGAAAACTAAATGAACTGCTCCTCTGTACCCTTAGAATATGAAAACATAGTGCAACCCTATTACTCAACAGGGATCTGTTCTTTGGAAAACCACTGAGAAAATAATGAGGGGGGAAGAACAAGAGGAGGAGGAAAAGGTGAGAAGAAAAGAAAGAGGGCAAGAGAGAGCAAAAAGGAAAAGGGAATTTGCTTTTGATGTCATAGCTCTATCAACTCATGCATTTTTCATGGATACCAACTAGTTCTAAAATAATGCTGTGCTGACAATCCAAGCATAAAAAAAATCAGCCAAGTTTCCAAATACCATGGTACTAGCTTAAAAATAATGACTTTAAAAAATTATAAACTAAGGGCTTTTATTTCCCTTCTGATTTATGAGCTTTGCAGGTTCACATATTCAAACTTTTCTCTCAAACTTGAGGTAGAGAAATGTAATTGTTTTTAATGAAAACTGAGGTTCCTATTTAATCACATCTGCTGAAGAGCAAGAGCTTAAAAAAAAAAGCTAAATGTTGCAAAACTTGCACTGTAATCGTAGAGTTGGCAACACTAAATGTCACAGCCATAGCATACTGTATGGCTTTGATGCAAAACTAACTAAAAATTACAAGTGTTAGATACATTAAAGAGAATTAACTAAACTTGCACTTATGCTCTTTGCTAGAAATTAATTTAAAACTGAAAGTGAAGGCAACTCACAAATGAAAATAAACTGGTAGAAATTAGAGTGACTTATGCGTTACCTGTTTTTTATCTCAGGCTTAATATTTTGTAATCTTAACTAGAAGAAATGAGCATTAACAGTTCTCAGGGCTTTTGATTAAAACCTGATCACTTTTAAAGACAGTTATTCAACAATTTGACTGTAAACATTCATTTAGGTTTTATTCACACAGGTGGTAGTAATGCAGATCATTGCCTTTACTGGCAGTGGTAATGAAAACAACCAATGCACAGGTGCAGGAGACAGCACAGGACCTTTATTTGCATGAACAGAATTTTAAGTTATAAACTTCTATTTAGCTATCAGCCTTCAAATGTTTTTCATGTGAATAATTCTACAGAATGTCTACAATTATTTTGTATGTTCGCAGGTCTGGACCTTGCATGATGAACTACAACAGATGGGGAATTCCTGTGTTCTTATGTCTTTAAGCTGGCTAGCACTCTTAAGATCAAAATTAACATCCCAATTTTAATTATCAGTGGCACTGTAAATGCATTAAAGTAATAATAAAGTAATAATAAGAGTAGTGAAAGTTAATATAGTGGTAATACATTGACATTTTCAATTAGCTGGGGAAAAGTGCAGCAATGTTTAGGGGCCCATGTACAACTCTTACACACATCTTACATATAGTTGATCTTAATTTCAGGCAAATTGTATCCCTATTGCAGTTACACTCTGATAGCACCATGTTCCTTCGCTTTTAAGGAGTGACTGAAAGAGAAAAGTCTCTTGTCGTTGTGTTAGCAAACGCGGAAACCTTTGTGATCCGGCTGCCCAGAGCAGCCCCGGAGAGCAGCCCTCTCTCTGCGGGCAGGTAGCGGGGCCGCGGGCTCTGCGGGGTGCGAGGGGAGCCCGGCGGCCGCGCGGG
>NW_020451182.1:2608448-2609658 GCF_003343035.1 Apteryx rowi
AGGGCGGGGGTGGGAGCCGCCCGGCCGCGGCGGGGCGCGGGGCGGAAAGGGTCGAGGACCCCGATCGGCACCGGCCCGGCAGGAAGCGAAGGAGGGAGATAAGCGGTCGGCGCTGCCCCTCCTCGGCGTCTGCTTGCGGGGAGGAGGCGGCGGGGGAGGGAAGTTGGTGTCCGGCCCGGCGCGCGCGGGTCAGAGGCGGGGGAAGGGGGTGACCCCGGGGCAGGGGAGCCGGCGGAGACAAAGCGCGGCGGCGGCGGCGGCCGGGGTATCCCCGAGCCGAGCACGTTGTGTGGCGCGGGGGGAGCCGCCTCCGCCTGCTGCTCGGCGTCATGGCCCCATTGTGAGGCAGGAGGAGGAGGCGGGGGGAGGAAGGAGCCGCCGCTCGCTCCGCGCTCAGTCCCAGGCAGGCAGCGGCGTGTCAGGCACACAAAAGGCTGCCGCCGCCGCCAGAGCCCGCCGTGCCGCCGCCGGCGCTTTCTCCCGCTCCTGCACCCCTGGGGGGAGGGACACGCCGGGCCCCGCTCCCTCCTCCCCGGGCCGGGGGCGCCGCGGCTCGCGCTCCCTCCCTCCCTCCGTCTTTTTCCCTCCAATTTGAAGCGGGTCCTGGGGCAGGAAAGGAAAGGAAGGAGAGCACGGAGCGGGGCGATGCCGCTGCTGCACCGAAAGCCCTTCGTGAGGGAGAAGCCTCCCGCCGACCTCCGGCCGGACGAGCGCGTTTTCTACTGCAGGGTCACTAACGAGATCTTCAGGGACTACGAGTAAGAGACAACCGCGGCGCGGCCCGGCCGAGCGTCTCCCTGCGGCGCGGGCGGGCGGGCGCGAGAGCAGCAGCAGTTTAACCCCCGGAACGGTGACACCTGGGAGGGGAGGGGATTCCCCGGCAGCGCCGCGGGGAGCCGGGGGGGGTTGGCGCCGCGCCCGTGCCCTCCCGAGGGGGTGGGGGGAGAGGGCGGATCTCCGGCCCTGGGCAGAGGGAATCCCTTCCCCTCCTCGGAGGGCATCCCGCGGCCTCGCATGAGGAGGGGGGAGCTCCTCGGTCGCTTCCTTCCCCCCCGCTCCCCCGCGGGACGCGCGGCCCCTGCGCGGAGTCGCTCTCGCCCCTGCCCCCGGCCGGCGGCGGGGAAGTGAAAGTTGAGTGCGTGGGAGGGAGCGGGCGGCAACGAGGATCTGCCCGGGGCTCGGCCTCCCTCTCCCCTCCCCCGTGGGGAGC
>NW_020451182.1:2610216-2689121 GCF_003343035.1 Apteryx rowi
CAGCCGCCCCCCCCGCGGCCGGGCTCAACAGCCATCGAGCCTCCTCGCGGTAGAGCGCGATCGCGTTATAGAATCGTCTTAAAACGAGCAGTAAATTTGAGAAATACACCTGTCCCCTCAGGATCTTTTTTTTTTAGTTGTGTTTTTCTGTCTCTCTTGCAGTCGCTCTCTCTCTCTCTTTTTTTTTCCCTTCCTTTTCCGTGTGTGAAAAGACCAATGGAAATTGCGAAACCGTTGTTAACTGTTGAAGGCTTATTTTGGGGAAATGCACCAGTAGCCCCCAACCTGCTGTCGCTTATTTATTGCTTGCAAGAACAATGGATAAAAAGTATTGAGAGAGGGGTAGTTTGAAAGCCGATGAATGCACGCCTTTTAATGCTACAGCCTGATCCAGCACCCTCCCCACCTAGAAAAAGGTCCTCCAAATCCAAACTCTTATTTTTTGAAAAAGAAGTGCAGACGAACGAGATTAAATGTGAAATACTTTTCATTTGCAGCATATGAAATTAGATCACACCTAAGTTTTTTTTCATGTTTAGACTTGCTTTTCTTACTCAAATACACTTCACCTAATAAAATTCTAAAGAGGTCGGATTAGGTAACTTTGAAGGGTAATGCCTTACTGTTTACTGCAGAATCTAGTATGTGCGCATAGGGTTAAATATTTTTTTAAGGAAGTTTTGTAAGGAGCATTATCATATAGGGCGTATAAGAACGTAACAAGCAGGAACTGACAACCTCGTGTTTCTGTAGAAATTAAGTCCCCCTCCCCCTACTTCCACTGTTTTGAATGCTGCCTTTCTAGCCACAGTTGTTGTTATCACATAATAAGATGACTCTCAAGCATTTGTGGACACTTCTGAATTATGTTTTGGGTGTATGTAGCTTTGCTAAAGCTTTACCATGAAAAGTATCTTCTTAAAACATCTTTCTGCTCTGAAAATGTTTGAAGACTTCAAAAACTCTGACAGACTTATTTATACTGCAAGGATGTTGTCATTAAGAAAGTGTGAAAGACCAGATTCCATTTTTAACCAGAGTTAATGAATTTTGGGATAAATTTAAAATTGTGTTCACACAGGCTATCCCAAAAATGTCAGTGGGTGGTTAGCACAGAAATCAGGACTAGTATGTTGTATTTGTACAATAACTAAAGTTTATTAAATCTCCTTAGACTTTGCATTAAGGGGAGAATACTGTTGCCTTCCGTGCAGAAACTTTTGGTATGCTTTTTTTTTCCCCCCTCCTCTTTCTTTGATATTGTTTAGGTTGGGTGAAAATAGGTGCTTTGATTGATCTGTTCAGTGTTTTTTACTTAGTGATGTGTTCTGGCACAGTTGAATAAGCTTAGATTAGGTGTTTGTGGTCTAATCTACTGCAGAGCATAGGGTCATCTTCTAGCAAGTTTAAAAATGTCGATCATTGTCTCTGCTAGGTGCAAAGTGATGCTTCAAATAGCTAATGTTTTTTGAAAAAAAATCTTTGCTTAAACAAGGGCAAATAGGGATAGAGAGGCACTTTTAAAAAGTTGTTTTTGCTGTTTTGTGACAGAAAACCAATGTCTAGATCAGTCTGTACTTGAGAAGACAATGCTGCATCAGTTTGTGCTTTTTTTAGTTGGAAATCTAATTTTGCAATAATAACTTGATTTTCAGTGAGAATTTAAGTACTACAGAATCAGACTAGATCATGTAGGTTGTATAAATACATACAGTAACCTGAATTCACCCCCTGCCTCAAATGCTTTAACACTTCTGATTACTATAAACTCTTAAGACTTGAATATTGTTTTCTTAGTTTTTACGGAGTACAAATTTACAAAGTTGAAAAGCTTCTTTGATGCTATTAGCAGCCTTAGTAGAGATGAGTAGAATCGTAAATTTGTGTTATTTCTCTCTGTATAAGAGAGCATGATGCTAATGCAGGGAGAATTTGGTAGACTAGTATTTTGTAAAGTAACTTTCCCTTTAAGAATGTATTTCCTCTTTAATCTGAAATACCGTCTCATAATTTTGTAATCTCTAAAAGGGGGTACAGTGAGGTGATGATGTTTCATTGTATTAATGAAGAATAACAGGAACTGAGGGAACTTCAGAGATGTTCTTAATACTTAGTTGTAATAGTAGAGCGCCAGATCTGTGGACAGATCAACAAAAGAGCCTCTCGAGCCATAGTAGCAGCTGAAAAAGCAAGTATGTTGGGATGCATGAGAAACCCATTAAATCAGTGGGATGTTGTTTTCAGTCCTTGACACCTTGTCTGTGAAAGCTAATAGCTGACTTAGATGTGCAGTGAAAATTACTATTAAAGTATGGAAAATCGTGTTCATGAAGACAGCCTGTAAGATTAGATTGTTTTGTAAAGAGACAACTGATCTAAAGAGGGCATTTGATAAAGCTATGAAAATAATGAACAGTATAGGTATAGTGGTAGGACTGTTTCTCATTCTTGTTATAAAACACAGGGGAAAAAGGGAAGGTTGGCATCTTCAAAATTAACCAAAAAAAAGTTTTGTTGATCGGCCTATGGAATTCTTTGTCAGAGTCAAAAAGAAGCTTGTCTGTTTAAAAGGCTGTTTAAAGTGTTTGTAGTTAAATGATGTGGATTGTTCCGTTTTGTGGAAGAGAAACCCTAAGTTTGAAATATATTCCTTAATATATAATTATCCTGTATATGTTAAATAATAAAAGCTTTTTCCCTGTTTTTTTTCTTTAATGTTTTGCTCATTATTTTGCAATATGTATTATTGCCTACTTCTGGATACAGGCAGAGTACAAGAACACTGTTGTGTTCCAGAATGGCAAAGTTTGTCTTTCGTAAATATCCTGATACCATAGCCTATATAGATCATATATTGGAGGCTCATAAGGGCTTCAGGATTAAAAATAATAATGATTATAAATTAGCCATTCTGCTGAATTTTTCTGCCTTTTTTCCTGTCTCTGAAATCTCACTCACTTAACATCCTTTTCTCATATTTTACATTCTCCAATATATAATTATTCTGTTAAAAGAACCACACCCCAAAAATTTGGTTTTTAATATATTGAGAAAATGAATGAAAGTAAATGACTTGAAGCAAACATGTTCTTGAAGCACACTAAAAATACAGTGGATTTTAGATTCAATACGAATACTTGTTAAGCTCAAACAAAAGCCATCTCAGTTCCAGGTTGGGTTTTTATATCCATTTGCAAGTGCAGTCAGCACAGAAACAAGTAATTTATTTCCAAGTTCTATTTTTGAATTGCCTCATATCAAATATGTATTTACTAGAAGGATTAAACTACTTTTCAATGATTTGTTGATGATTTTGCTGTTTAGCTTTCCTTGTATGAAAAACTAACTGTATAGTGTAAATGCTAAGAGACATCCTACTGAGGAGTTAGCATTAATTCCTTTAACGAATATAACTCAGTTTTTAGTCCCTGCTCTTCAAATAGTTGAGCTGATGTGAACCTCTTCACCTGGGCAGAGCATTGCAATCCCATTTGACTTCTTGCAGCCAGATGGGACTGTGCTAGAGAGCTTCATGTACTGTTTTGTATGAACTTCCTTCATCTTGTCAAGACTTACAGAGATCTTGAAGCAGTGAGAAAGCCCAAAAGACAATAAACCTAGATAAAGATGTAGATAAGGCTGTATACATGATGTGAACAGCAAATGCACTTGCTTTTGTGAATTTAAATTGAACGTGGAATGTGATCAAGTCTACTCTTTCTGTTCATGGAAAGAGTAATTATATCATTCCTGCTGCTGTTCTGTTGTTTTGGTAGCTATTGTATATGCTTTTTGCAAATCTTTTTGTGAGAACTTGAATATGCCACAGAGAGACAGGGAATGAGAGAATACTGCAAATAAGATCTGCTGCTGTACTGTTGTGTTTTTGTTTTTTCCTCTCTCAAACCAAGTTAAAGTGAAATACTTATAATATTGTTAGCAGACTAAGCCACAGATGGTTTTGACATGCTGTATGTAATGACTAGCTAAAGACAAATAATGCTGTCAAAACTGAATGGTTTTTTTTTACTTTTTTTTTTTTGCTTCCTGGTAAGTTTGTGGGGGGAAAAATCCACGCAAAACAAAGAGGAAATGAGCTACAATGAAACTAGATAAAGGATTGCCGTATGCAAATAGCAAAATGTTTTCTTCAAATATGTTTCAGTTACAGTAATCTTAGAATTTTGCATCTGTAATAATCATGTGTAAAAACTTTATAGAGAAGTTTTTTGTTTTTTTGTTTTGTTTTTTTTGTTAAGTTCAATGCTGTTGCTTTAAATAACTTGACTGCCCAGTGTCCCCTCACAAAGAATAACAGCAGCTCTTAAAGGGACACTGTCTATTTTAATCTCCTTCTGCTCCCTCCATAGTCTCTCTCTATTTTTCTTTTTTTTTCCCCCCCTTTTACTTTGGTGTTTTTCAAAAAGTATGTCCTGATAGATTTTTTGAAAAATTCTTATGGTGGTATCTGTTTCCTGACTAAGGATAACTCTAGAACCTCTTTGGTAAGTGAGACACAAAAATATATATATGTAGAGACACACAGCTGTATGAAGATTCTAGTAAATGTTTAATTTTAAGTAGTCTTATTGACTTCAATGGATAAAGTATTGTGAAGATAACACAGAAGTAATGAAATGTAGGGCAGAAAGAGACCTGAAGAGATTGTGTTGTACATGTTCCTTCACCTTAAAAAAAAAGCCAGGTGTCTAACCTGTTCTTTAAAACATGTGACTAACTATTCTACACCTTTAAAGATGCCTAGTTTAATTTTTTGCCGATGTCTAATCTGATTCAACATGATTGACAGCAAAAGAGGATGTTCTGCCCTATCCCTAGTAGTCACAAAGAATGACTGACAATCATCCTCTTTGTATCAGTTTTTAAGTTTAAAGAATAATTTCTCTCCTTTTCTCTCTTTCTTTGCTCCTCTCCTTCTCTTGTTTAAGCAAGACCACATTATTCATTACTACTTCCAGGTTTTAGACTCATGTAGTGTCAAATAAGTAGACAAAAGTGATAGAAAAATTCTGTTACTTTATAGTTGGTAGCTATTATTCATATTATGTATCTTTTCTCTCCTTTTTCCTTTCTTCTCTTGCAGCTGATATTCTTGCTAAATCATTTTTTTCTCACTCTGAGGAATCCTATGCTGATATAGAACGGATTATCTGAGCCAGGACCCTCCATTGTCCTTAATCCGGAGTTTCCATTTTCATTTACAAAATATTACGGTTGCATCTGTCCATCTGCAATGAACATCATCATCTGCATCAGTGTAACTGATGCACATTTGTCTGCTTGAATTTGCAGGGAGCCTGCAAGAAAAAAAAAAAGTGTGAACTGTCCAGTTCTCTAACCCTCTTGCTAGAAATGATTTTAAGATATTTATACTGAACAGTTCTAGGAACACTGCATAATGTAAATATTACTTTTTTTTTTTTTAAGGAGTTAATCTTCAGTATAGCTATCTCAAGTAGCATGCAGTGTTCTGCCAGTATTGTGTGTCCACCTTGAAATAGCTATGTTAGACTGATAGAGGGCAGAATAAAATTAAATTTGTCATGTTGTATATTGCATACATTCTGCTAGGAGTTGTAAAGGAAGGCAAATACAATTCGTTGTCTGAACTGGGGCACACTGAAAAAGTGCTATGCTGTCAGATCACTGATCCACAGTGTATGGTATGTTTTAACATAGTTTAGTGAATAGCATTATCTGCTTCATCTAGAAACTATTTTAACAAACCACTGTTTTTCTGATACCTGTCAAAAACTGACTGCTGCTGACTAATGAACACTCTTATTTCTTGATCCCAAAGTAATAACTAGTAGGTAAGCAATAACAACATGGTAATTTTAGCATTAATTGAAAATATGGGGAAAGAAAGAGAACCAATATTTGCTAATGGAAAACAAGGGAGGAGAAAAATCTGTAGGGAAAAAATAGCTTAATGCTTTCTGTAAGAGCAGTACAAACAGTAAAGGAATAAAAACTATTTAGAGAAGTGCTTGACATTAATTTTTTACCTCTCCCATCTTTTCATTTGGTGAGCTAAGGCACTCAAAATCTGAAACTTACTCAAGTTTCAACACGTTTTTGTGATCTTAAGGTTTTTTATGTTTGTACAGTTTTAGACCCTCCTCTTGCAAGTATGTGTGGAAATATAGGGGATATGGGGAAGATGATGACACACGTTAAACTCAGTGTGATTATTCTTAGGAATATTTATTTGCAGCCCTGTTGGTCTTGATGCTCTGTGGTTAAAATGAATGGGACTGTTGTGGTAGTCTATAGAGAGGAGAGACTTTGGTTTTACAATATGCCATGCCTAATAGAAGTGGTAAATAACCCTTGGTTGCTTTGTCATGACAGCAGTGTGCTTTAGACATACGGTAGTGATAGTATTTAATTCCATGTGGTCTACAACTTGCATAGAAGTAGAGCTGTCCTTGAACTTTAGGCTTGTGGAAGATATTTGTTGCTGTATTAATTGTGACCAAACTGTACATGTCAGCCAGAACTTAATCTTTTTTTCCCCTCTCCCCCCGCCCCCTTTCTTTTCAGTGATTTTTTTGAACGCACCATTCTGTGTAACAGCCTTGTATGGAGTTGTGCTGTCACAGGTAAACCAGGACTCACATATCAGGAAGCACTGGAATCAGAAAAGAAAGCCAGGCATAATCTTCAAAGTTTTCCAGAGGCACTCATCATTCCAGTTCTTTACTTGGCCACCCTTACCCATCGCCCACGACTTCATGAGATCTGTGATGAAATCTTCGCTTATGTCAAGGATCGGTATTTTGTTGGTGAAACAGTGGAAGTAGTTAGGAATAATGGTGCAAGGTAAGGATATTTAAAAAGTAGTATTTCTTTTTGTTTGGTATGGACACTTTTTGTGTGTGTGCTTCTCTTAAACTGAAAATCAGGATAATAAACTCCATCAAATGCACCAGAAGTCACGTGTGGTGTTTTGGCTAGCGGTGCTGCTCCTGCTCCTCGCTGCTTTAGTTAAGAGTAGGGTTGCGTTGCTGGGCTTGGTATCTCTTTACTTGGGTTAGAAGCAGCTGCAGAGACAGCACGGTTCTCTCAGGTCTTGACACAGTAGCCTTTCTGAGTGACGGACTTGCAAAGGAGTATCAGGTCCCCGGTGCGTTTGTGTGAGGAAGGTGGGTTGTTTGTTTTTTGGTTTTGTTTGTTTGCTTTCTTTTAACCTCATCACAATGCAAAGAACATACTGCGCTTTCAGTGGTTAGACATTCTTTCAGGTCAAATGAGGTTTTGTGTGACCAAGAGGTAACTAAATATGGTGTGTGGGGGAAGAGAGGTATACTGGACATTTTGAGTGTGAAGATTTGGAATGAGATTTAATTAGAAACTAGGGGAAGCTGTGAATTCAAAATCATTTGAAAGTTTTGATGAGGTCAGCCAGAGTGAAAAGTTTGGATTTTTTTTTTCCAGGTAGTAAGTAATATCATGAAGAATATTGTATTTGATATGGACATACATTCTCAGAGAAGTGAGGAATTATAAAATGTTTGCAATAGATGACTGGGATTTAGGGTTGTTTTTCCCTCTCTGGGTTTATGTTATGCT
Organism: Apteryx rowi; assembly: GCF_003343035.1. NCBI lineage: Eukaryota > Metazoa > Chordata > Aves > Apterygiformes > Apterygidae > Apteryx > Apteryx rowi. Next base: position 2,617,813 of record NW_020451182.1, read on the forward strand.
TTCTCTTGCACTGACTTACTGATTTTATATATTGTAAGCATTTTTATTGTTGTTTTCTTAAACTGATAAAAGCATTCAGTTAGAAGGTTGAACGATAAGATTGCTCGGTGAAAATTTGGAAGATTTTTGAACTTTGGACACTTTCTCATGTCATTGGTATATATGCTCTGTTTTACAGCACTTAGCTAGTCTGAGTCTTCCTTCAAGCAGCTTCTGGGAGAGGACTACAAAAGGTCCTTGTTTTTTCAAAATGAGTTTGTAGGCTTATGTAACTGAGACTTAAAATGGAAAGACTTGAACATGCTCAGCTGGGGAATACCTGCAGAATGTGTGTTCAAGCCTTCGTGGGATCAGCTGTTTCTGCTTTGTCAGAGGCAAGGTGCCAGCTTCCCCTGTTCAACGGAGGTGGCTCAGCCTGTCAGCTTGTGGGTAGCTTTGGGTCTCTGGGCAGGACCTTGTGGACACTGGGTGATGGGAGTGGGCTGGCCTGAGATGGCTCCCACTGGGCCTTGCCTTTCTTCATGTGTTAGTACAGATACAGGAAAGTAGTTATTCTATGGGTTTTTTTTCAGTGGCTGATCCAGATCTTTTTTAAAAGCAAATTTTGTACTACATCATGAGAAAAATCCTAAAAGAATGTGCAGATGTGCTGCAGGAGATAATTTGTAAGGAAATTATATGGCTATATAAGCAAGGTTGGTGCTGAACAGAATAGCTTTCCATATATTCCCTGACTTATTACTTTCAAAGGGTGAAGTCCTAGTCTGCAAAGCTGGGACAGAAGAGCTTCTGTAGAGCTGCTGCCTTTTTTTACAGGAAACCTATGTCCAATATCTGTCTGTCTTTTTCATCTTTATACTTACTTTAATAAGTAGACCCACTTACCATTAATATTAGAATACTTTTGCTTATAGAATAAGTGGGGKTTTTTTTGTTTTTTTTTTTAACCAGAAACCTGTATATTATGAAGTGCAGGCATAGTTTAGCTGTGGATTTTTACTGCTGAATGAAACACCTTTCATTTGTCCTCAGTCTTTGAAGATACTGCCATTTTCCAAACTATTAACACAAAGAATACTTTAGAAGAACAYACACTTCTATTTTCAAAAACAACCCTCCCGTCTTTCTGCTACTTTTCTAAACTGCTAGCTAAAATATTTATGCTTGTGCATCTTAGCTTTTCAAAGCTTAAATGAAAAGTAAGCATATATGCAGTAAATATAAAGTTTTTCTTGTTTCTTCATCTGATGAAATACAAAATACCTTTCACTTTTCTTTTTTCAACTGTCATAAATCAGTTTTTAAATTTGCCCAAACAAAATGGTTTCTACTTATAATGTAAGCTAAATTCTTTTCTGATAAAGTTGTTATATGATTCTGTCTCGTGAAGATAGCTATAACTTCTTTTTATTTTATTTTTTTACTAGCCTTTAATTCAGGCTTGGTTATTTAAAATTGTATAGCAATACATATCTAATAACTTTGTGTTCATGTTTTAGCTTAAATCTGACTAATGTATTGCTCTAAAACTAGACTTCTTAAGCCTTTGGGGTAAGCTAGATATCATTCAAAATACTGAAAATTCAGATAAAATCAATTTCTGTCAAAAATTAAGCTGCTAGAGGTTGTATGTTTTAAACTACATAAGTATAAACTGTGTCTTGTAAAATGAAGCATAATTTTCTGTAGCTGATTGTATGCCACTGATATTCTAGATAAAAGTATAGCAGAGAGCTACTTCAGCCCTTTAAAATTAAATACAGGAAAGAGTGCAAATAACATGATACTGCACAGGGATCTTTATGTTTAGAGATACATAATTAAAGAATATAAAGTGAGAAGAGGTGAGACACAGTTACTCTTCCACCCAAATAACAGTTGACTTTGACCTATATTTCACAGGCTGCTTTGGGAATTAAATATACCAACTCATGCTACTTGCAAATGACACTGCTGTTACTGTGGTGGGTGTGTATTTTGTGTAGCTTATCACTTAGGCTAAACTCTTGCTCAATGTATGGTATATGCAGACAATATAGAAGTTTAATAGCTCTTTTTGGCTGTGATTAGCTACATTGTCTTCATCTTTTCTAACTAAAGTAGTCATAGTCCATCTGTAATGAAATAGCGTCTTATGAGACCAACAGAATTTGGCGGCTCATGAAAAGCCAATTGTGTAGGTGTAAACAGTTCCACTGCATTTACATGTAAAGCTTTTTGCGCATATAATGTTTGCAGGATTGTTTATTCTCTGAGCTCTAGGCATCACTTAATGTGAAGCCTGCAACAAATGCATGTGTAACAAGGGGTGAATTGAGGTTGCTCAAGCAATTCAAGTATTGACATTTTATAACTCTGAACTTTGCAAATGTAGTACTCTTGTAAGAGGGGTTGTTTTGATACAGCTTTTTAGACTTCGAACAAAGTAAATGGGAGGACACCTAAACATTAGAAGGGTTAGGGTTTTGGTTTAATAATACAAATGTTTTTGTCTTGAGCATATGAAGTAGTCTGTAGTACTGTGCATAGTGGACAGTGCATCTGGAAAGGGTAAGAAGACAACTGCTTTGTGTAGAGGTTAGGCGGAAGAAGAATTTTGAGAATGGTGATTCTTGTAACCAACTTAGGTGTTCTGGTTGTTGTTTTTGTGCACTATTGCTTTTTCTGGTCTTATGTCCCTTCCAGGCTCGTCTGATTTCTAGCCTTTTGTTGTCCCCCTCAGCTTTGAATTTGGCTGCATCTGCCTTGTTGCTGAGGCTGGTAGGAGGAACTTTGAGAGTGTGGGAGGTATTTTGTCCTTTCTGTTAAGTTATGTCTGGTGCCTTAGCAGTCCTTATCAGCCAGAAAGGCCCCCCATAGGCCTATGATGTGGCTTGTCCAGGCAGTCTCTGAAAATGATGCATGCAATTTGGTAGTCTAGTAGGAACAACAAGGAACTAATTCTGTTTGCTCTTAAATCTTCAGATGAGGTACTGATTAGAAGTGGCTAGCCTTTATTGGTTTATATATGTGTTCAGTTTTTCAGGCCAAGCTTGGGCTGACTTTTCTCCAAACTGGCAGCTGTGCCCTGCTTTAAAAAAAGGAAATGTTCAGATTCCCAGTTAAAGAACTGTATATTTACAGTTCACTGTATTGTATAGGGAAAACTATTTATTTAAACAGACCTGCGAATTATTCTAGTTTTTGTTGAAAAACATTAACTCTTCCCCCCTCCCCCCAAAAAAAAGAATGTCTCTTGCAATCTGTCCATTTGGTGCTTAGTACTGTGTAATACTGTCAGTATTTTAACTTGTTAAATTGCTTTACAAAGTACTAGAATCTGAAGTCAGTTTTTTGAAACTTGGATCTATATAGTGTTGAAGGCCTAGCTGAAATGCCATCAGTGGATGCCTCGGACTAAACAGCAGCTAAATAAAACCTACAAGTACATAACTCACTCAGCTGTAGTACCTGTTCTTTTCTACTTGGAAGTCAGCAGATGGATTTTTTTTTTTTTTAATTCGTTAGAGGAAAAATTGAGTTTAACTCATGTATAAATAACTGATTGTGATTTATCATTGGTATTCTGAGAGAGGATGCTATTACAAGAAATGGTGGCTGTCTTTGTTAGGGTAAAAAACTGAGTAGTGCCGTAATCGATCAGTTTGTAAGCTTGCAGTCTGACTTGATCAGTGAAGAAATCTGAAGTTTTAGATTGGGCAACAACTTCACTAGCTCTTCAATTTGCCCTTCCCCACCCTTAAAAATAGGTTATGCGATGCCTTTGCTTCCCCACTGAGGTTTGTATTATGTTATACAGCAGTTAATATGGAACTTAATTAAACACTCAACCACCTGCAAACTAAAACAAACATAGATTACGTACAGGTAGTGTATAAGAAAAAAAAATTCATACAGAACATGGCAAGTATCAAAAGGGAATACGTTTTGTATTTAATTTGACCACTAGATGACACCACTGCAAAAGAATGATGTCAGTAAGCAAGCAATACGAGAATACTTGAAGAGAATGTAGTGTTTTTAAGATCTCCTCTCTAAGCGATCTGGTATCGACCATTGACAAGCTATAGGAAATGTCGATAGTTATGGAAGAGTTTTGCCTGTAAGTGAAACTTTTCTTTAACTCATCATTTGTTTGGCTTGTGTCTCAATGCTTTAGGACAGTTAATAGTGGATTAAACATTACATTAGGCCAATTACAGAGATGAAAACAGTATGCAAATCTTTTAAGTCTTAACTGGGGCATAGAAAGCATCTTGCTTGCTATTACTATGCCTGGCTAATAGAGGGTAGGGAGGGTAGAAAATAACCACTGTTAACAAGGTATTTGCATGTCTGAATATACAGTTGTCTGCTAAGAACGAGGAAAAGTTAATATAGACCACCAGATAGTAAAAGGCAAGGTGTCTACTTGTTTAGACTGTAACAACTTAGGGTGAATTTAAATTATTTTTCAGTCCACCAGCCTGTTTTCCCCTTTGACAAATAGGTTGCAAAACTGACTGGAAACAGAGGCACTGGAGCTAATGACTACAAAATCAGAGAGCTGTTTTTTTTTTTTTTTTTTAATAGCCATAAGGTTTAAAGATAAGCTCCTACATACAAAGGAAGTTTCCTACTTCTATTTTGGAAAGGTGAATTTGAGTTCCAGTAGCAAAGTTAGTGTGGTGCTTATGATTTAGAAAGCTGACAGTACTGAAGGAGCAACTTACCTGTTCATATAGCAAATACAGTTTGCATTCTTCAAGCACTGCTGTTTAAGGATCACTCAACTTCTGGCCTGGAAAGATCATGTCTAAGGAATTCACTTTCCACTGCCCTTAAGTCTTTTGGGATATAAATATATTTGTATTTGTTGACTAATGGAAGCTATGAGGTGATGATTTCTGGGAGAGAACCTGCAACTGATTTCTTGTAGGTTATTATAGCTGTTACACCTGTTTTTGGCTGCTGCCAGCCTCTGTTAGCCCTCATCTCTATGCACACTGTCTACCAGTGTAACAGTAAAAATTTAAAGGTATGGGTTTTGGTTTGTTTGTTTTCTGATTGTTCTAATTGTTTTCTCCTGTTCTAATTAAACAGGAGAGAGCCAGTACAGCCATTGTGTATAAAGGATTCTATTGTCCTAAGCAGAAACATGTCTCACTAGTTTCTTTGAACCATACAATCCTATCTACTATATGACTGACAAATGAAGATGCTAAAACTCAAAAACAGAAGCTCGTACTGCACTTCAGGAAGCCATTATGTGCCCCAAACTTGTCTCCTTGTTGTGTGCTTTTGTGTATGCGTTAACCTGTAACAGTTATCTTGGCAGAAGGTGTGACTTCTTCCTTCAGATCTTGCCTCACTCTTACCTAATTACTTTCAAGTGTATGAGCACTTTTAGTACAAGGATATGAATTACTGCACTTATCTTGTGTTCACTTCTTAAAAATCTTAGTCTTAAAAATCTTAAAAAGTAACAAAAACATAATAAGGGTATAGTTTCTTGGCACATATTTATAAATTACTGTATCTTTTGTGGGTTTTCTGGGTTCAACTATTTACATACTGTTAGAAAATGTGTATTTTTTATTTTAGTATTTGGAACCCTTGTTCTGCTTTCATTTGAATGCCTGTTTTCAAAAGTGCATTTCCTCTTGCTTCTGACTCATTAATCGTTGTTTTCTTTATGTTAAATATTAGCCTCAAAGTATTCCAAATTTTTTCCCTTCCACACCCCCCCCTTTGAAAAGAATCCTGCATTTCAGAAAATAATACTCTGATGGATTTTTGTCTGTTTATTGTAAAGTGTACGGAGACATATTAATTACTTACCTAGCCCTTAAAGTGATCTGCTTGCTTTTTGACTTGAAACAGAGACATAGTAGAGTGTCAGACTGTTATTAACATCGCAGTAGTATCTAGCCTCAACTAGTTCAGAAAGCTGTTGTGCAGAGTGCTGAGCTGGGGAGCAGGAAGAAGGGGTCTCTATTCTGAGGAGCTCAAGGCCTTGGTCCAGCATAAGAGCCTACTCTGCACTTGGGAAGAACTTCTTTGATTAAGTAAAACTGCCTGCATTTGCAGTATCAAGGTTTCAGCTTGACATCCTGCGATGCCTGTTACTGACTGGTTATATAGTGGAAGGCACCTCTTTCTCTTCTTCGAATAGGTTGTGTTCTTTAGCCGCTTCAGCAGAGGTAGTTGGAAATACCTATGTGTCCCTGAACCAATAATGGATTGTGTATATGCCCTTGAGTTGCTTAATTGAGTAAAAAAGAAATTTGGGAAATAAGTTATACTTGGAGACCCTTTGCTTTGGGTTTCCTTGTATCATATTCAACTTGGACTACTGGTGAGTTTGAAGTATGCACCATGTTTTGCCCAGCTATCTTGTCAGGTGTCTGGTACAGATTCTCCTAGTGTTCTAGGGCTAATATGCCCAGCTTTCAATTTTCAGTTGAAAAGGGATAGGCTACCTAAATCACTGAGCTACCCAAGGAGTTAGTGTCTCAGGGCCTCTAAATGAAGGAGGTCTTACTGCTTCTTATTCTTCCCCTGCTTCTGACTGTGGCTGGTATTTGCCCCTTGCATGGATTCTAGTTCTCATCAGACCCTTCAGTGAGCTGCTTTAAGTAGCTGATGTGACAGAAATTTACCCAGCTGTTTTTGCTGGGTTAGGTTTTTTTTTTGACATGTCAGTTAATTCAATTTAATGGCGGTCATTAAATGATACTGAGTGCCAGAGCTACAAAAAGTAAGCACTAGGACTATGGGGCTGGAAGGAGGAATGGCAAGGGAAGATTTCCCCTTTTTGGCAGTACTGGACTGTTAAGTCATCTCTGTCTCTCATGGAACAGCACCCTGAGGCTGCAGGCACTGTTAGCTTCTGCCTGCCTTCAGCCAGCCACTTCCTTACTGTCCCTTTGGGAGTGCCAAGTCCTACCTTAAGGTTTTCTGATAGATGTGTCAAGCTGCTGTTCAAACTGCAGCGCTCTCCTTTTGAGAGAGACTGGTGGAGTTGAGTTTCTGGAGTAACTATGTCCGTGCCACAGTTTCCAGCATCTCTTGCCTGATGGGTCTCCATGGGCACCAAAGGGCCACCTCGGCGTCAGAACAATCTAAAGCAAAGCACTTCAGAGGAGTTTGTGTTATATTCCTAGAATGCTGTGTAGCTTTGTAAATATGCACCTTTCAGTGTATTCTTACACCTATATTGTTTTGTAATAAAAAACTTGTTAAAAGTAAAATATATGAATATATTTAACAACACGGAAATGTTGAATACTGTATTCTCTGAGGTCTCTAGAACTTCTAGATTGCCAGAGCTGGTTATGTTCTTTTACCTGAGCAGCTGACCAGCACTATCACAAATTCATGGAAATCAACAGAGGACTTTGGGTTATTGGGTTTTTTTTGTCTGACAGATAGGGAGTTGTGTGCTGGTATTAAAAAACAAAACAAACCCCCCCACCAACATTGGTTATACCTCCTCTGGCTTTGTGTTTACTGTTTTTGGGCTCCCATGTTGTTTTCTTGTTCTCTTTCTTTAAAAGATTTAATCATGTATGCCAAGCATCTCTTGTAACCTTTCCGTGATCATGTTTAGCCTATCTAAAGAGACCTCAGGTAGCTTGGTTTCTGAGCTTATCAAAAAGCAAGGCTATGAGCATAAAGGCAATCATTGGCAGAGGTTAGAGGACCTGTCCTTGATAGAAGCTTGTGGTGCAGAAAGAGGTATGCAAGACTGATTGAGTATAGGGTAATCCTTTCCCGGGTTTACCATTCTGGCTTTTAGCTGTCAGTTCCTGAGCCAGAATTTGCTGGGTCTGTTATGTGAAATTTCATGCTGGGTCTATTCTCAATTTATCTGATCATTTTCTGAATACATTTCGGATTAGTATAGGGAGACAGGAAATTTTTTCACAATGTTTATTGTTATATGAAGAAAGTACTTCCTGATTGAGAGATGCATTTGTGTTTATATATGTATTTTTTAAGACAACTGTCTTTTTAGATTGAGGTGTCTCCAGTTCTTATTTTCAGGAAAATAGTGAGCATTCCCAAGTTGTTTTTCCCATGACCCTTATAAGACTTTCTTCAGATGCATTAGAGGAGCTAAAGACTGATCTAAAGAGCGTTGAGAAGCAACAAGTGAGTTTAAACTTGTGATATAAAAGGCTGGCAGTTAGACAAGGCTTTTACTATTAAGAATGTGAGGTCCTGGAATAATTTTACCTTAGGAGTGTATAATCGGCTCTTAAAATGGAGCTTGATCAGTTCATGCAAGGGATTATATATAAAGTGCTTGTCTGTGATAGCAGGGAGCAGGATTTGAGACTAGCCTGTCATGGTTCCATGTAGCTGGAATTAGAGGTGATCATGATGTAATATATGGAGACTGGGCTAGGGAATGTAAAAAAACCTACATTATCTTGGTATATTTTTTCTCTCTCATATTACAGTAAAATACATACAGTGTGATTTGTTTGATTTTTGACATAAGCTCTGTAAAGATCTCTTAAGCTATCCGTCTTTTTAGAAAGTATTTGAAGTAGTGGCCTTTCTTACTTCGCTTTTCAGCTCTTTTATGTGCCTTATGATATAAAATAAGATTTATAATATTTGAGCTCGAGGAATGTTTAAGGTGCTGAGAAGAAACAAACCTGCATTCTCACTGGAAGCAGAGTGTCTTTGCCTCTCTTAACCTAGGGAATCTGCTGCTACTAGCCATGACTTGACTGTAGCAAGGCTAAGAAAAGTCTTCATTCATAGATTATTTTTTCTTTAATGCCAGAAGGAATGGTTGCATCATTTTCTTTAATCTCTTTTCTATCGGTAGCCTTTAAATTTCATTGGATTATGCTTTTATTGAGCCAGGCAATGTGTATTTCACATAAGGATTCCTTCCCCAAAGATTTCTGGTAATGATTTGAATGAGGACATGAAAGATGGAGTATTATTCACTTTCCTTTATAGCTTATTCCATTAATCATTTTCTCTGTTTAATAATGATAAAGAAAGAAAAGAAGCTGTTTGGGGGATTTTGCTACTTGCTGAGTGAAGTATATAGGATATAAAATTTCTGCTCTTACAGAAGGAGATATGATAGTCCTGTAAATTACAAGACTGTCAAATGGGTAAACAGGTAAATTAAATATTGCTGAAATACTCAGTGACTAAGTATTCAAGTTTTGTCAAAGAAGATTTGTGTGTGTGTATGTGTTTAGTCTTTTTGTCCATTTGATGGTATTGGGTAGTGTTAAGTTGCGATTTAGCTTTCACGTGGCTATTTTACTACCATTGCAAATTTCGTGTGCATGCGCTCCCTCTAGTGTTCTTTAAAAGTAAACAATTTTAAAAATGGACAAGTGTCAGTAGGCTTTAACATTGGTGCTTTTAGTTATTTTCCATGAGAATTCATTTTAAAAATGTTTTTTTTAATTGAATGAACTCTCTAGAAATATATCTTACAATCTATAAAAAATAATCCTACTAAGAAAAAAAATATGTATATAATATATGTTTTTTAAACAGGTAATCTTGTAATCTTTTTTTTGGCTTAAAAAAAAAAGCCTGATAATGCAGATTCTGCCATACAGTCAGATCTCCATTATTCCTTGTGAAAGGGAGCCTATGGTGTTCTGGCCTTTGGAAAAACAGTGTTGATATCATATTTGCCATGCCTGGCTGTTCTCTCAGGATTCAACCACTGTGGTGCTGGGCCAGGCCTTAATAAGCCCCGTTGAACTTGGACTTGCTTCATGCACAGCCACTAGGATCTGTCTCCATTACATACTTGGGTGCTCTTAGTTGCTCTTGTCTTTTTTACACAGAGTCTATTTAGACTTGCACAGCTAATTAACTTGGGCTCCACTCATCAGGAAAACATGCCTTCCAGAGCAAAAGCAGCTAGCCTTGAAAGTAGGGCCAGCTGCATTTGAATGGCAGCATGCCTGGGGTTAATAAGTCCAGTGGACTCACGCTGGCTCTGCATGGAGACAATGCTGGTGTCCCCATGGATAATTAAGCATTGGTCATATTGTCACCTTTGCTCAAGATATATAAGGAGGCTAAGAAATTTTTCTGATACCATGCCCTGTTTGAGCCTCCTTGACAGACCTTGGGGTGGACAGGCCCTAACTGCTTTACTGCTTTTACTAACCGATTTAAGACTGCTTTAGTCTCAGCTAAATTCACTGAATTCAGTGAATATGACCTAGGATGTTTTAATGTTTTCAACTTTTTTTCCCTCTGCTGCCCCTACCCTCCTTATTCCCCTTGTGTGCAGTTTTTTGGATAGCGATGCTTGCTTTCATAAAGAAGTGTTTGTTGTAAGAAATATTTCAACATCCAGTTTCCTTTCGCTAGTGTTTAGTTCAGTTTAGATAGAAAAACGCTTAGAATTTGATTGTCTTAGATTTAGGCGTGATGCCAGGCTAATTCAGGTCCTGTATTTCATGTATTCTGTTTTGTTCATTTCAAATGATAGTACTTCGTGCCCAGAGGAGGAGAATTATTGTGTGGGTTGTTTTTTTTTTTTTTTGGCCTTCTTCCCCCCTCCCCCCCACCCTGAGGTTTTAGTAGCACTACTTGACATCCAGTGTCTGCAATAGTTAATTTTCGTGAAGCAGATGAAGTTTTAGGAGATTAAGCTAAAAACTATGCACCGTTGTGTTCCCGTAAAGGGTGAAAGTTAGTGGTTAAGAATCAGCTATGATAAGTTATCCAGCATTTAAACATCAATTAATTATACTTTTTAATATGTATTTAATTTTGCTTTTTATAACTAGCATTCAGCATGGCAAAGGGGTAGACTTGTTTTGTCAATTGTGTGCATGCCAGATGGAGCTTTAATATGTGTCAGGAGATAAATGGGCCATTATTAAGATTAGATGCATAATGATCATTTCAGCCTTGTTTATTTAGGTCATCAACAACAGTAGATGATGATCTCTTGCAAGTAAAATTATTAGGGATCAGAAAATCTTTTGCTCTTCTTAGATTGCTATTAAAATAAATGTAAAGGATTTGCTTGGTTTCTAGTTTCTAAGTAACAAATAAAGTTAACTTTTAAAATATTTTTCAGTTCTCACCTAAGTAAACTTACCACCAAAAATTATTCCAACAGTGACTTCAAATTTGTTGTCCTGACCAGTGAAGCTGATTGTGTTGTGTTTAAGCAGATTAATTTAATAATTTCTTAGATACAGGATAATTAACTCATGAAACAAATATTTTACCTAGTATTTCAGTGAAAAGCTCTTTTATATTTATTCAGTAGACAATGTAATGTTTAGTTATTCATGTATTCTTAAAATAACGTCTGCTACAACCTTAGACTTTTTTGCATTGTGAAAGATTTTAGTGGTAATAAATGTCTGTGTTTTATTTCAGGTTGCAGTGTAAGATTTTGGAAGTCATTGCTCCAGCCCATCASAATGGAATGGCTAACGGCCACGTCAGCAGTGCTGACGGAGACACAATTGTCATCAGTGATAGTGATGATTCAGAAACTCACAATAGTTCTGCACAAAATGGGTAAATGATACTTTTACAGTATAAAGCATTTGGGTTAGGGAAAAATGAGACTACAGCAGATGTGGCAGTGTCTGATTGAGACAAATTACTTGGCTTGTAGGGGGTATAGCCTTTGAGTATTCATCCAGCTGAGAGTGACAAGCTGAACATTCACAGGTGCCTTATGCTGCTGTGGCTGTTAATGCTATGTATAATCAACCAAAGAACTGTGCATTATGAGAAATGGAGTACCTACAACATAATCATTATTAATCTGTTTGGAATGACAGTGTCTCTGGTGAAGGATGGTGTAAAAGCTGTGTGTGTCTGTCACTAGTGCTCTCTGTGCTACAGAACTTATGCTGCTGTGTCTTAGAAAACAGTTACTTTCTGCATTTCCACAGTCTGCTACTGCTTAGCATGATGCACTACTTCACCTATATACACTTCCATTGTGAAGCTCAGAATTGAGATGGTTGTATAATAAGAGAACATGGTCTTACAGGGACTCTCTGGAGGGAATTTGATAGGCTTCATTTTTCATGTTCCATTTAAGAGAATAGTCTTTCCAGAGTCTTAGCGTGTTTGTGTCCAATATAGAAAAATGTACAAAATTTTCATTGTGTGTACATATGTGTGTACCCTTGTAGTTTATGAATTTGATTATGATTTTAGGTGCACTGTGTGTGTCTTGTCTTAAAGAACTATATATATACTACTGTAGCTTAATGATATTGAATAAGAGAGCTTGTCTGTAACTCTGGTGTTTAATTTGGAGTATCCCTCTACTGACCAGTAGTTGAGTTTATATACACAGCTTGTTCCAGCAACATAGTGCAAAGACAGATCTCTGTGCTTCACAGGCACAGTGTCAATGAAAGAAAAAAATGCCTGAAGTGGGCCCCAGTCTTGTAGCTGGCAACATAGACGCTGCCAACAGGCTTTACACAAACTGTCATTGACTTTGAGTTGTCATGTGAATGCAGCAGTCAATCTGTCATTGATTGCTGCATGAGGACTTCCATGTCCTGACATGCCTTGAATAAGTAAGGAGGAGCTCCTTATATGGCTAAGGAAATAACGTGGTATAAAAGTTTTTAAATTCTCTATTGTCGTTTTAAGGTAGTGCCCAAGTTGTTCGTGAAGCAATCCTACATCTTCTGCATTTTCTGTGTGCTACAAGGTATGGCATCTGAAGGATGTTATTCTTGGAATTAATACAAGCACGCACAGAGCTTGCTGCAGGATTGATCCCTTTATATAGCCATGGCTTCCATATGTGCAGAGCTGGTAGTAAGACTGGGGCTGACACTCTCGGTCAATCTGTGGTTCTCCCCAGATGATTACTTATTCTGGCAGTGCAGAGAAGGGAGGAAAAATAATTTGTTTTGCTTAGAAAGAGAAGTCTTGTGAGAATGTATGAATAAAATTTTGAAGCACTTTTCTGAGGCATACCTAATAAACGTCTATGCTACAAACATAAATTGCAAGCCTCTTACATTTTTTTAAAGTGTCAACTAAAAGTCTTGAGCTAGTTTTTTTCTAAGAAATGCAAGAGTGTAGTAACAGTGATATGTTTTGTGGGTATACTTTTGAAGTTTGAATATACCCAAAAAACTAATCTGAATGTAGATCATTGCAGTCAATTTTTGCATATTAGCATCTAACATTCTTTATACCCTTACTCATACAATGAGAAACTCTGCTGAACTGAATGACAGGGTTTTGCAGTTCTAATCCTTTAGGGACTGAATTTGGCTGGATGTGGAGAATATGGAGCTCGTTAGTCCTGGAACCAGAGTCGAGATGATATGCTCAGACCCAGAGTTCTCCCTCTATGTCTGCACACAAATCCCCGGGTTTTAGGAGCTGCCCTTCATGCAAAGCTGCAGTGCCTTTACACAATGGTGCAGCAGATGCTTCATGGGTTTGTGGGGTTGGGGGAGGGGAGCACATAGCACAGATTGAGCCATCTGCAAATATTTTTCCTAAAGAATCTGTAAGGCTAGAGAATCTTAACTGAAAATAGATGTCATTAGAGATTGCAACCTTTCTCTGACCCTACTCTTGTTTGCTTGGGGCAGAAGTAGCCAAGTATTCTGTGAAAGTACTGACCTTTCATATGGTGTTTTGCAGTAAAGCCTTTAGGTATATATGGAGAAAGGCAACAACACTCACACTCTCCAGCACTCCCTCAGAAAAAAAAAAGCCACCTCGTAAGGCCTGAGTTACAAAGCAAAAAGTAGTCTTAGGTCTTAAACTGTTGATACTATGCCCTAGGATCCTCTGGTAGGATCTTCTGGTCCTTAGAGTAACAGTCCTCACTGAGAGCTCTCAGCACAGACTTCAACGGTGTTCACACATTAAAGGGCTCCATTCTTGTCACCAACAGTGTGTTAGCGGTAAGGTCAAACTTGGCATTTGCTTTATCACTCAGYGGCAGACTGGGGATTCTGCAAAGCTTGTGTTGCCAAATGTATACAATATTAGCTGCAGCTTAATTCTTGGCATTCCTTCTGCCAAGAGTACAGTAATGTGAACCACAGACCACATCAGAAATATTGGAAGAAAAATCTCTTCTTGGCTTGTCAAGCTAGTTCCTGGTAGTAAGTTTGGGTGCTGATACAATCCAAAAGGATTGTATCATCTTTATTTTTGGGAATGGTTAATTTTTTCTACAAATTTGGGAGCACAAACAGAGGTAACTGATAGGTTTTTGAAAAAAAACAACAGTGGAATCTTACTATCCAGATTTTTCACCATCTTCATTCTAGTTTTCTGCCCTTATACAGGAACCCTTTTTGTAAGGGTATGTCAAAAGGTACAGTCATAGATTGTCTTTAGAGTGGTACAGGGTCTTCAGCAGCACAATTGTTTTTAACTTTAATTCATTTATTTCCTTCTTTTCTTTCTTTTCCTTTCCTTTCTCCCCCCTCATCCCTCCATCCCCTGAATCTCATAATAATGGTTATAGGCCTTAGTCCACTTTGTATTATAAGGAAGGACCAATGTAGTGGATCTAGTGTAGCTTAAAATCTTCATCAGAAGGTTCAAAGTCAGGATTTTGTTGCTAGCTGCTATTCTCTTGTCTCTAGAGCAGTATAACTAATAAACTGTTAATGATCTTCAAGTTGCTGTTTTTTCCATGTTGCAAGTCTAGTCAGATTATATAAAATATTTAAAGTTCCAAATGGACAGTTGAATTGCTCAGTATAAACCAGTATGACTTGGCTTGTCAGCAGCAACCTGCAAAGCTGTCTAGAGGCCAGCTTTTCTGTTGGATCAATATATTGACAGATTACCTCTGCATAAGGCTTGTTGAGGAGCATACGTAGAGTGTAAATGATTGTAGTATTCAGTTAACGTTCTTCAGGTGCATTTTCCTATTCCTGAGCACAGTTTTTGTCAAAGAGAAGAAGAAAAGCCACTGTGCCTTTTCCAAAGGAGGACAGAATTCATTTTAGGTGCATTCCTGATCCTGTAAACCTCAGTGTTTTTCTGTGCAATTTGTCTAGTTCCATTAATACTGCAAGGTATAGTTCGCTTCATCAAGACTCAGCGCAGATAATCAGGACACTCCTGTCCTGGACAGGGTGACTTTGTTACTCTGGTCTCAGAAGTTTCTTGGAAAAGCCACTATAAGACTATGCTGTCTGAATATAACACAGCGAAACTTTATATCCAGTTCATGTGGCCACCATGTCAAAGTAGTTGGAAGGCTGATGAGATTTATGTTTTGTCAGTGGTTCAGGAGACAGTGGTGACTCTGGCAGGTCCTAGGCACGTTTACTTGAGTGCAAATAGGAATTAGTATAATAAGGATGAGTCAGTTCCAGTTTTCAGCTACTAAGTTTCAAGGCATTCTGTATTGTTTCCTCTTTAATTAAGATCTGTGCAAATCAGTGAGCTCAGTGACTTTACTGAGAAGTATGGAGAGATGGACTTGAAATTCTGATGACCAAAATTCATCATCCCAGCAGACCTTTATGTAGTCCACAAAGCTGCAGTATGGTCTGTCAGACTTCAGACTGGAAAAATGGCTGCTGTTTTGTCCTTCACCTAGTTTTGGATCTGGTAACTTTCTTTTCCTGTGCTCTGTTTGAGCTGTTCTGTGAAGACTTTTTGTAGCGGTTCTCTGCTGTAAAATCGGTCTAATAATACCTTTGACTCTTGTGTGTTTTTATATAATGCTTTGTAAAAGCAGATGTTAATACTGTGACTTGTATGCCAAAGCATTTAAATAATCTATATATTTTTTAAACCTTTTTACATGTACTGAATGAATTTTTCTTACTCTTGTGCACTAAGCAAAATTTAGACTTTAGGATTTACAGAGAAAGATTTTAGGAATGTGTTAGCTGCTTAAGATAATGATTAAAAACTCAGAAACTAAGCAGAAAATATGGTGTGTTTGGGGTATTAGGTTGGGCTGTTACATAATGATTCACAAAAGAGGAGAGAAGAACTTATTCAAACCAGAAAGTAAAGGTTAATAATGTAAGAGTTAACCATTTGATTATTCTTTGTGTCCTGCTTTCAGTTGCAGACAATATTGGAACTGGCAATCTATTTAATATGTATAAATAAGTTAACATGCTTCTGGTATAATATTAGCACTCTTAGTTTAATATCTTTTATTTTGTGTCTGAGTGTCATATATGATAAAATTTCAATGTTTGAGTCCTCCTTTGGACTGTTAGACTAAAGGCCTGGAAATGTAGGGATGTATGGTGAGGAAACAAGTTTGTGTTTGCTACTGCCTAGGAAATCTTCTTGCAGCAGTGTTCACTACCTTTGCTTTCCTTTCTTGAGACTACAGAAGATCATGGAAGACCATGTCACAGCATGACTAAAATACAAAGGTCTTCAAGTTATGATATGTTTAGTAAGACTTTCAGTAAAGTCTTTATAAATTTTTCTTTTTAAATACAGAAAACACATTTATGTTTCTATGTAATGGTGGCTAGTCTATTTTAACAAATTTTAAATTATAGGCTAGTACAATGGCAGAAAGGTTAAAATCTTGCCGAATTGGGTATACTGAATTACTTATTCTTTACAGTTTGTCTCTGTGTGGTTCTGCTATTATGATTGGCTTTTTTTCTTTTTTTTTTTTAAGTTCAAGTTGATCTGAGTGACTCAACTTAAAACTTTAACCCAGACAGTAACATGCAAGTAAGGCAGACTGTTTATATCATAGTGCTTATCTGTAGGTCTGATAAATATGATACTGTTTCCAAGTCTGTCATCTTTTCTCTCTCTTCATTTGTTTTGGCTATGTAGGTCATTTAATCATTGAGACTATTTTTCTTTGGAAATTTGCTCCCCCATTTTGCCCCCTTCACTGCCCCCCCCCCCAAATCAACATTCCCCCCATCCCTTTTCCTGTGCTTTGCAGATACTTTTGGCTTTGATGCGGATCTAAAGCTAGCGAGCTGGAAGGAATGAATAAGTCCTGGTTTCTACTAATGGAAGTTATATACTATATTAAATATGATTGGGTATTTTCAAGAGGTCTACTCTGTGTCTATGTGTGTGTATGTTTATATGTTTAACAATATATATAAAATTTATACATATATATTTTWTATATATATATATAATTTCAAACATTTACATTAAGATTAATATTCTATGACTGTGTAGTTAACTTTTTGTTTTCTTTTTAGGAAGAAGAAAGCCATAATTGATCCCTCTTTGTTCAAATACAAAGTCCAACCTATTAAAAAAGAACTATATGAATCTGTTATAGTTAAAGCATCTCAGCTAAGGTAAAAATTAGTATATGAAAGTTAAAATTGTATTTTATGACAACTGTGTGAGTTGTATAAGTCACTGCAAGGATGTTTTTGATATAAAATAGCATTTTTAAATAATACGTTAGAACTATTAATTAGAGACACTGGAACAAAATCATGTCTTTGCATTTCACAAGCTTTCTGTAGCAGGGATTCCAAGCTTTGCGAGTATAAGTACATATACCAACTCCTTTCAAATCTRTATGATTTCACTGGCACACAGGTGGGACCAGCTGTTGCTACTAGTGCCTTTCCCTACTGCTGTGACTGATGAAGATGGAGAAAAAAAGTTTGAGAACCCTATTCTATAATGTTTAGGGACTATTGGCATTGTGAGCTCTTTTTCTGTGCAATAGTGATATTGGCTTGAAATGCTGGAGCAGGTGCTGGCAGATTGCTTTATTGCTTTAAAATAGCTCCAAAGATTCTTGTTTCTTAAATCACACAATTTTGTCTTGATGAATTTAGTGAAAAACACAACTGTTTTTTTAAGAGTAGATTGTTCATCAAAATTCTATAATTTGCATACTTTGAAAAAAACTTCACTGATTTCAAGTCACTTTAGTTCCAGCATGAGTCTTTGAAACTGAATTAGTTTTTTCATAAATTACTTCTGTGTAATAGGCAAGTCACTTGATGTATTTTGTCCTCATTCAGCAAATCATCCCTATTCTCTGGTGCATTTAAGCTCATATTTAACTTTAAGGTACTCGAGTACTTCGAGCCATATGTGGTTTCTGTAAACATAGTTATCCTGAGTTGTTTTCTTTTTTCTATGAGGTAGTGCAGGATTCCCTGGAATGCCAGGAAGCGTTTAGATGCACAGTGCCCTGTAGCAAGAGGTTCTGCAGTCTGGCCAGAAAGTGTGAGAATCACCTCTTACACTTCTTAGCTTGAGACTTGTATGCTTCATCTCCCCATTTGTGAAATGTGAATACTGTTTCCCCAAAACCATTTCTTTTTCTTTTAAAAATGTTTATTTTCACCCTCTTCTAGAACAATGGGACTTCAGTCTTATTTGCAGACTTTAAATGCCACTGTGATAGAAATGAATGTTTCAAGGATCTAGACAGAATGAATAGGCTGTGGAGATGTGTGTGTGCGTGCACATGTGTTTGTACGTAAAAGAGGATTTACCATGATGTTCAAAACAAAAATTACATGTTCATAAAACAATTATTTAAGTATTACTTGTTTGTTTTTTTTAAATTTTTTTATAAAGAAATTTAATTGGGGTTGCTGAGAACAGTTATTAGTTACAATAGTAAGGGTGTAATTTAGAATTAAAAAAATGGCAAGAAGCTTGAAATCATATGATCTGTTACATGTGTTCTTGCAGATATTGTCTACTGTATTTAAACGATAATTGAAGTAAGTTAGTTGATAATACTGCCTTTCTTTCCTAATACAGCCGGAGGAAACATCTCTTTTCTCGTGATAGACTTAAACTTTTCCTGAAACAGCACTGTGAACCACATGATGGAGTTATTAAAACTAAGGTAAATAAGATGGAGTAATATGTGGAATAGCATATTGACATTACTCAAATTGTTTTTTGTATGGTATAGTAAGCTAATATTATTCTGTTGTAATACTTTTAGCTGGAAAAATACCTTATTGTAGATTTAATTTAAGTCTCCAGTTCTTCAGTGAGACAGAAATACAGAGGAGCCCAGGTACCTGGAGTGAGCTTTGGGTGAGGCCTTAGATATTGAAGCTGTTAAGATGCATATTTTTGTACTCTTATGTAAGATATATTGTGATACTTTGTACAAAGTTCAGACTAGAGTTCACAGCCTAGTCTGTGCAGGGCAACTCTGATAACTTCTGTTTCCTTGTGCTATTCAAGGAATGGAGCAGCTCTCCTCACACTTCTAAGATAAAAAGCAGTTTCCTCTGCCATGCTGTCTATGCCACAGGAGATCATGCAGTCTCTCTGCTGCATGTTGCAGCCTTGACCCTGAAATCCTTCTTAGATTCTTGTTTTTAAAAAGTAGTTTGTTTACTACATTCTRCATTTTGTGAGGGTGTGTTAAGAGGAATTCTCCTCATACTCCTGTGTAGCTTCATTTTGTACAGGAAAGTGCTAAGAGATGAGACCATCAGTAAGAGTCTTGCCACTGAAATTTGTGGAAAATAAATGCAACAAACTTTTTAAATGGATTTGTAACRT
This sequence comes from Apteryx rowi, assembly GCF_003343035.1. Lineage (NCBI taxonomy): Eukaryota > Metazoa > Chordata > Aves > Apterygiformes > Apterygidae > Apteryx > Apteryx rowi. The sequence goes on from NW_020451182.1 coordinate 2,637,286, forward strand.
TAGCGTCTGTCTCTTTTAGAGAAATGGAAATAGAAGAAAACAGAGATGAAAGGGAGTTCAGGGCATGTTTAGACTGTCCCTTGCTTGGGCTACTTAAGAGAGGATGTTCTCCTTGATGCAGAGAAGTGGGACATAGTGTGCTGGGTCTGGTGATCTGTCAATTTTGTGTCACTTTCTGCTGCCTGATGAAAACTGTGACATTCTGCATATGTATGCATTTGTCATCTTCTGTTTGTCTGAGTTTTTTTCTGGAGCGTCTCTTTGTTCCATTGCTGATTGCCTCGTGTCTCAGCAAGTATGTGGGCATGTCCTCAGTGGAGCGTCTCCTTTGTATCCTCATCAATATCAATGGATAAGGGCAGGCTTCCCAAAGCCACAGTTTGAGGAAGCTGACTTGAAGCTTTGGCAGCTCGGAATGAGAAAAATCATAAATTTTCCCCTCCTCCAAAACTGTTTAAATGGTAGAGAATTGTGGGTTTCTTCAGTAAATTGCTTTCCCTGCTTTCTCTGTCAAAAGTCATCCCTAGCACATTCCAGTAACTTGTTGGAAAGTCTGTGTCCAGCTGTGTTTGCTAAAAGGTATCTAAATAAACGCAATTTTACCAAATGAGGCCAAATTCTTTTCTCAAACATGTACTGCTTACATTATTATCCTCTTGCTGGATTAACTCTACATTTATACCATTTTGGAATCTGTTCTTTTTCTCAGCTAACCAATTGTGAATTTAATAACTTGTATTGTCTCTCTGAATTCTTGATTCATTAATAAGTTTGTATCTATGAAGAAGTAAGAATTTCACAATAAATAGCTGTTTTCATCTTTCTTGTTAAGGCAACATCAATTGCAAAATACAGTCTAGCAGAACAAAATTTCTCCTACTTCTTTCCTGATGACCCACCCACATTTATCTTCAGTCCTGCAAGCAGACGGCGAGGGAGACCTCCAAAGAGGGCAGCCATTAGTCAGGTAAGTAATGAAGAAAGTTTTAATTTCTGATGAGGACACATCAGTGTAATCTTCTGACTTCTTCCATCTTCTCTGTGAACTTTTCTGAAGAGTTGGAATGCAAGGTTGAAACTGTGCTTCCCCCTCCTCCCCCACCTTAAGTGTGATTTGGGAAATACTACATAATTGCTATTAAAATAGATCAGTTTATGCTTAAGGGGAAAAAGAGATCAAACTTCATATTTATCTTCTTATTTTTATCTTTCTTATTTCTGTGATCCCACTAAGAAATTAGCTTTTCAGTGCGTTGTTAAGGTATATATAGTACTTGTCCCTTCCGGGATGGTTAATAAATAATAATAGTAATCTAAAAATAATCTAAAAAACTTTAATTCATACTTTCAGATACAGCTGAGTAACTTGCCTTTTTTTGAACAGCTTAATGCTCTAAATGTCCTTATTCACAAAGACAGCTGTAAGAAAAATATTTTTTTTCCCTATTGGACAGAATCTTTGAATAGTTAGTATGTTTGTGAGAAATGGTTTTAGCTTCTTTATTCTTGTTTTAGAGAACTGTTGAAAGATGGGGAATATCTGTTGCAGGTCATCTCACTGTACATACTATGCTCTTTCTCTCCACTCCTCCCACCCCACCCACCAAACTCCCTATCAGGAGGACAAGATTACTGCTAAACAAAATATCCAAGGAAAGAGAAGTAAAGGAACAAAGGAAAAGACAAGATTCCAGAGACAAAAAGAAGAAATGCAGACCATGGGTAAGTTGAGATTTAGTCCTATGACTGGCAGAACCAGTTTCTGCAGGTTTGAGAGCTGACCATAATTAGAGTGTTTTGGGGTCATGCCTTTCAAAGGCAAAAACATAATGAGAGTGCACTGCCACAGCACTATTGCAAAGTGCTCCTTTCAGTGGTTAGAACTGTTGTTTCCTGACCTCTTTTACTATCCTGTGGAAACATATGAGGCTTCCAGTCAAACTGTGCTGGTCTCTATCTCAGGTAAATAATCAGCAAAACATAATTTTTGGAGAAGTTTGGATTCTGAGGTCATGTATAATTTTTACTGGCTGACTGTATACCATGGACTTTTAACACAGAAATCAGTCTGTGGTATGAGGAAAAGCTATAAATAGAAAAACTACCTTAAAATCAAAAAGAACTGCAGTGCTTTCTAAACCTATAATAATCCTTAAGAAAATCTTATGTTGAACACTTGAGTCATTCTGAAGATGTCTTTGCATAGACACTTAAGGTATGTATACAATGTTCTGCAAGATTACTTCAAGTATGTTTACAAATTTTTCTAGGTAAAAGAGTGCAAGTCACTTTGGAGGATTTTATTTCAGACTGAATTATTTTGGCTTAGCTTTGGTCAATTTCTGGTCTCTTTAAACTTGGTTTCAAGTGAGATAAGAGGACTCACATACCTTCTGTATGGGTTTAACTAAGTAAACTGGTGTTTCTTCTTGGGGAGACAAAGCAGTGAAACTTCTCCTTCCTCAGACAAGGAGATGTTTTCCTTAATTGAAAGCCTTTCCTGAGGAAGAACATCATTGCTTAAATCTGTGAAAATACCTTGGTGAACTTTCAGTTTCTACCTTTTTATTTCCATTATCATATGATCATAGGTTGTTTTAGGATGTAAGGGACCTCTGGAGCTTATCTAGTCCAACCTCATGCATAAAGCAGGACTAACTAAAGTTGCCTGCGGCTGCTCAGGACTTTGTCTTCAGGGGAAATAGGGACATTAGAGTATAACTAGCTCCACTAAACTTCTTTGCACACATAGCATCTTTTTCTTATGTGCTGGAAATGACAGCACAGAATAAGATAATAATGCAACAGTATCAAAGCTGCTTCCTTTCTTGAGTGGTACTATCTGCAGCTTTTAGGAGTTCAGGTAAGGCATGCTTTGGCTTAATTTTATTTTTGTGTTATCCTGTTGCACCCCACAATGCAATGCCCTTAAAACATCTCGTTTCAAACAATGAAAGAGCAATCAGTCTTGCACTAAGTTGCTTGATATGGAGATCCAAATGTATTCTTTAGATTTTCTGCCACCTGGCTAGAAAACTGCCGCAGCATGTTAATATTCAGACTTGGTAATAGCTTTCTGTTTCTTGATGGGAGATGCAAAATAATGATGAATGCATGAAATAAAAAAAAAATGCTGTGTTGTTACACTTGTTCTGTGTGTTCATTTTTGGATCAGTGTTGGCCCCTGAACTCTGAACTACTTTATTTTTTTTAAGAACAGCATCTTTTCATATACTGAAACTGAGTATGATCCCATCCATAAAATAAACTTAAAATTCTATGAATGTAATTGAATATGAAACTAAATATATTTACATGTAAATAATATTTAATTGGAGTGGTAATTACTAACATTCATACAGTCTCTTCAAAAGAGCTGCTATAATACTTTACTAATGGTGTGCAATGGCAGTAAAGTACCTTGGAAAATCAGCTTTCTCAGGAGACTATGGGGGATTAGCTTCACTGCTTTTGTTTTCCAGGTGAGAACCATTGGTGATGTGTGCACCAGCTAGCTGTAGAAACTATCTTGGCCATTTTCAGAATTTTCTAGGGAAACTTAAATGATTTAATACAATCTTTTTTTTTTTTTTTTTTTCCCTGGTGTCATCCCCTTCATCACTTTGAATGTCCTCTGTTTAAAAATTCGATTATCGTACAACTTTACAGGTTAACAAATTCTGATTTTTTGTGATTTTAGCCTTCAGTTAAAATGGTAAGTCCACTGACCCCCGTTTATTTGTTAGCCTATGGAGGGAGTTTCTTCAAAGAAATCTGGATCTCCTTGGGCAATAACATTATTACCAATTAAAGTACAGCTAAACTGTGTAATGGAAGTAAAACTTGCACAAAAAACATTGAAGTACTACATTTTCAGTAATTCAGTAATAATTACTTTAAAAATCACTTATTTAAAGGTTTTTACTAACATAAATCTTTCACAGCTATAGGACACTGCTAATTGTGACATGCTTTTATTAAGCAGTCATTACTAAATACATTGCTGTAATTGTACGTGGTCGGTATTGATTGTCATCTTTAAATAATTTTTTTAGATAGAAAACTATAATAAACAAGAACTTCTGTATACTCATAAAACCAGAAATATTTAACTTTATTACAGTGATGGCACCCTTATAAACCACGTATAATATGTTAGTGCTAAAATTCTGATTGTCTAAAGAACTTCTGAGTGATTACTGGGTAGAGCAGAACTGAATTTCTGGTTGGCATAGAAACAATTCAGTCTTCATAACAATATCTTTTTCATATGGTAATTATAAAGCAATCAGTCTACCTATTTAGCATGTTTACATAAAATTAACATTTTATAAAAGAGAAATAACTTAGGTTTGTTTGTATTTCTGTGTAGCTTTTGAAAAAGCTAAATTAAAACGAGAGAAGGCAAATGCTATAGAAGCCAAGAAAAAAGAGAAAGAAGATAAGGAAAAAAAGAGAGAAGAATTAAAGAAGATTGTGGAAGAAGAAAGGATGAAGAAGAAAGAAGAGAAAGAGAGACTCAAAATAGAAAAGGAAAAAGTAATGCATTTGTAGTATGTGCTTCATATGGGAATATCGTAATGCCTTTCTAGCTTATTTGTTTCTTAGTTATTATCTGCCCTAAGTTATTTTCCATTAACTTTTTCCAAGTTCATAAGACTTGCCTTTTAAAAGACTATGTGTTTATAAAATGTGACTGTGCATTTGTATTCCTAGATAACATTCTCTGTTTTATACATATTAGTTCACAAAATGTTCGCTTTGAACTTGCTCCTGAAGTAATAAACTTTTTTTGCCAATAATGCATAATAGTATTTGATGTGACAGTTGTCTTCTGCTTCAGAATTAGAGACCCTATACAGTGTCAGCTACCACAGTGTATTAAGTTATTGTGGAGTTCCTCATGATTTCCCTTTGGATGAGAATTGCTAAGTATCTTCTTGTTGCTTAGGCATAATATGAAGAAATTATTTATCCCACTATATTTTACCACATCCACCATCTATTCTGGTTGTCTTCTGCTATGACAACTTTCATAAGACTCTTATTTTAGATATTTTTCCTCAACCTGCCTCTGTTTAAAAAAGTTCATGACTAACACAAGAAAGAATCACTGCAGTTATTTTTTACTTTTGAATGTTTTTATCAGTATCTTATACAAAATAAAAATAATTAGATTATTTTGTTCTAATAAAATTTTTGTTTTTCAGTGTTATTGAAGTGGTAGATGGCATGGTTCTAGAAATTGTAATAGGAAGAAATGATCGTTTTATTTACAGTTCTGACTTCTCTTTCTCTCCTCCCTCCCTCCCTTCCCCACCCACCCTCTCCAGGAAAGAGAGAAGCTGCGAGAAGAAAAAAGAAAATATGTGGAATACCTAAAACAGTGGAGTAAACCTAGAGAAGATATGGAGTGTGATGATCTTAAGGTATGACTGAATATGCATTTGGAGTAGTGCAGGCTTAACTTGTACTTTACAAGGTCCTCAAGGCAGTTCCCCTCATGCAGAGGCAGATCTAGATCTGATCTGAATGCTAGGGGTTGTGTGTCAGCAGCAGTCATGTAATATTGTGCAGAGTAATCCCAATGATGATGTTAATAGGATGGACAGCATCTACATTTTCACCCTCCCAAAAATCTTGACTGTTTTTTCAGTCTTAATGTGGAACAGCGTGTCCTCTACCCCCCACCTCCCCCCGCCCCAAATTGTTGAACTTGCTGAGCAGAGGGCATTGCATATGCCTGACTTTTCAGTTAGATATACAACATGAATTTACCTAGAGTAAACCTGACTGACTTAGAAGATTTCAGTAATGAAGAAACCAATTTTTGGATGCAAAAGGTAGAAAGGTAGAGAGTGTTTTTGTTCCCTGTGGCACTCCTTTGATTTAAACTCTAGCGATATCCTTGCTTAATGATCCTCTTTCTGGATGATCTTGCAAACCTGTAGAAAGTAACAAGAATGTACCTCCCAAAGAACTTCATGTTCTAAACAAGAATGTAGTGGGGTTCCACATAAGATTGTCTAATATAAAGTGTGGTTAGTTACACTTGCACGCACTTTGTTATGATTAATTTTGGCAGTGAATGGCAAAAGAATGAGAAATAGTCAGAAGTACGTGGATAGGAGTTTGAGAAATACGCAGGGAAACATGACAGAAGCAAGACAACAAATGAAAGTTTGAGAGTGTTAATTGAACTGTTAGCGCTGGGTGGGAGGAACATAGGAAAACTGAACATACTTGCAGGGTGAACTGTATAAGCCCATGACAGTAAGGGTGAAAACTTCTAGCTGTGTATTAGAAAAGGAGAAGAAACTGAAGAAAAGGAATAGATTGTCAAAATGAGAGGAAGCTGTGCGAAACAGTGCTGTTGCATTTTGAATGAAAAGACAAGGGGAGGTGTGGAAAAATGGCATCATAACTACAGTGAAAATTGACACACATATGAATAAAGATGGCTGGTGATACAGGTGAGGAGGGAAGAAGAAAGATCCATCTGTAGACTGCAGTTTCTCAAAAAATATCCTCCTCAGGAAATATATGACATATCTTAACTCTGTTTTTCTGAAAACGTAGTATTGACCAGTCTTCTCATTCATGTTTATAAACTACATTCTTTGTGGAAAGGAGCCATCCTTTTCTGACAGGAGATAGTTTGGCTCTGTCTATTCAGAAACATTAGGTGAAGACAAATCTTTAAGACTTCCATGAAGATATTAATTTGGAAAACAAAATCCGTGTTGGATATTGTCATCTGTGAATTCTTGGTTATATCTCTGTTACATGGTCTTGATCAGCTAAGTCAGCTGTCATAACTGCCTTACCAATGCAAAAACGCAAATGCCAGACAACTACATATTCATCAGACATGACCTCGCACATCCTAATATTAGATATGTGTGTTTTTATGTGTATGTGTTGGGTTTTTGGTTTTTGCTAGCAATGCTGCATAACTTTTTAAAGAATATGTGTATTTTTGTTGCTTATCTGGACAGTTCCAGCAAATTTAACAATTCTTGTGGACTAATACAGGTTTAAAAGAAAAAAAACTTGACAGCCTATGTTATTAAACTGGTAGTGGATTTGAGTTCCTTAAGGCAAAGATTAAAGTTTATTCCGTATCTCCAAAGATTTACATCTGCGTTGCATGCTCTTTGGTGTTTTAAGTTAATACTGCCACAGATATTACCATACTAATTGATTGTATGTCTTACAGAAATATTTTCAGTAAAATATAATGAAGCCCAATGGATATATTCCTTAGAATGATAAACTGTTTATGTTTTTAGTCACTTGTGTACTCTGCTGAAACCAAATACAATATTAAGTTGTTCTATTTGCATTGCAGGAACTTCCAGTGCCAATGCCAGTGAAGACTAGACTTCCTCCTGAGATCTTTGGTGATGCTCTGATGGTTTTGGAGTTTTTATATGCTTTTGGGGAACTCTTTGATCTTCAAGATGAATTTCCTGAAGGAGTAACTTTAGGTAAGTTGTCATCTATAGGGCAAGATGCCCCAATTTTGTGGTGCCCCTTCTCCTCCCAAACATCTTAAGTGTATGCATTTACCAGTACTTCAGAGTTTTCTGTGCAGTTTTAATGTGGCAGTGCTTACACACACATATCAATCAATTTTTCTTTTCACAGTCAACTTCTGCAGTATCAGTAAAATTAAGATTAATTTCAATGTAGAAACTATTAATTTACTTAGAGTCTACCTGTATTTTTCTGTTGCAGTTATATATTATACAAAGGATATAGTTTTGTCAACATTTTCTTTCTGACGGCATCACTTTGAGAATATTTGCAGTAAATTATGGAAAAGTAACTTGATTATCATACCTGGAGGAGAAAAAATGTTTTCATTCTTCAATACATAATTACTTTGCAACATTGCGGCAAAAGTGACGCTTCTTAAACTTTATTCACAGAAGTTTTAGAAGAAGCTCTTGTAGGAAATGACACTGAAGGCCCGCTATGTGAATTGCTGTTTTTCTTCCTGACTGCCATCTTTCAGGCAATGGCCGAAGAGGAAGAGGAAGTGGCCAAAGATCAAATAGCCGATGCTGAGACCAAAGGTCAGATCTTAATTTTACTATTTAAAAACTGAAATTCCACTGGAATTAACTTTAAAATGCATGCATTATGGCATTCCTTTGTTTAACCTTGTCTTATTATGCATGGATAATGCATATAAATGGACTTGTTTTTTCTGTTTTATCTGGAATAAAAGTTTTAAACTGGGCGTGGAGGGCAGGGGAGGGAACAGAAAAAGCAAGCTTGTTGCTACTATGGTTGTATCCAGCAAAGCATAATAAGCATTTAACAGCACTGCTTATGTTCTGGAGGTGCAGGAAACCTGTCTTCACCTTCTTCCTCCTCCTTCAGCACTGTTAGATGTTTCTCCTGAGGGTCAGGAAAAGAGGCATTTTCCTAAATCTTCTTAAAGGYTTTTATCTGCAGCTATAAAAAAAATCTCAGGGCCTAAACCTGACACCAGTTAAAAAACTAAAAACTCTTGAGTACAGCTATAATGGAAAATTCAATATTTATTGTCCTTCAAGACATGTAAGTATGCATGTTCACTCCCAGATACTATTGTGTTGCTGTGCTTTCTCACTAAAGCATCTTGCAGTCACTGTGCCTCTGGGCTCTGCTCTAAGGCTGAAGCTGCCCACGTTTTCAGAGGCATTCAGTATGCACTAATCGGAAGGAAGCTCACACTTGTTCCAAATTTATGTGATCAGCAACATTATGTGTCTGTCTTCATCTTTAATAGACTGTTTCTGTTTTGCATTCAGCCAGCTTAATGATTCAGTTTTTAGTCTGTGAATGCTCTATGCCTCTTTCTGCAGTGTTGTACCTATGAGATCTTACTGGTGCTACAGGGAATGCTTTAGAGGTCTGATTTTTGACTGAGGCAATGGTTTCATGATACAAAGTGTTTGAAGGTTATACCAACTCAAAGTATTCTGTGTCTCCCTTTGCACACTTCTGGATATTCATGCCCTCACAAGGTGCTGCTCCCTTATTTGTGCTTAGCTCAGCTATTTATGAAACCATGCTGTGGATCAGGGAACTGATTTGGCTGCTTTGTTATGCTCATCCTTTATCTAGGGATGGTCCCTCAAACACTGTGTTCATGCAGCTGAGGAGGCAGGAAGAAGCATCAGACCATGAAAACACTTTAAGAAGTTACTGTTGCATGAACCTTCTGTGTTTTGAATCCACGGCCTAAGAGTTCTCTGGTTGTCTTGCCTAGTGCAGTGCTTGGTGGAAAGGGAAGCCAGCTGTTGCCACACTGTTGTTGTCCAGTGTGTCCTCTGCTCATGGACTGCCAAATTTGCTGACTAGTTAAAGGAGAAGCTTTGACCCACCCTTCCTGCTAGTCTTAGATACAGGAAGATTCCTTTAATTTCTCCTTTGAACCCTATGTGCTCTCATGCTTAAGATTTACATCCAATCTGTAAAATGTCAGTGCAATGTTTTACATACAATCTTTAGCAATAGATGCTGCTCATGGTAAGTGAATAGCATTACAGATTTGGTAGAGTGTTAACAAATTTAGAGTGTTTTACTTATTGCTGATTTTAGTTATCATAGAATAGATTCTTTATCGTTCATAGAGCTGACCAGAAAAAAGGCAATGTAACTTTCGTATTTTAATTTGACCGTGTGGGGTTGGCAAGTGCAAAAACATACCATTTCACTTCTAATTTTGCGGAGTTGTGGGCAAGGCAGTTTGTCTCTTGTCTTCTACTTTCATTTAAAGCCTTTGAACTTCCATTTTTGTCACTCTTGTTCAGACAGCTTCTTTCCTATGAAAGAATTAGATGTTCTTGGCTTTGTAATTCTATGTAACGAAACTAGTAGTAGTCAGCATGCTTGCTCACTTGAATTCTATGCAGGCGATTTTTCTGTGGCAGAAAACATCATGGATGTAGGGTTTTGGTGTATAGTACTTTCTCACATTGTATTATATAGATAAGGTGAGAGGAAGGAAAGTGCAGGGGTTAATTTTTCAATGCCTGAGTAAAAATTTTCGAATGACATCAGTCACGATGCAAGAATCTATTGTGAATTTTGCTTTTATTTAGTCTTGGTTTGCATTTGTGCCTCTCTCTTTACTTGGTGACTTAGTAACTGCTTTATGATTTGGACTAGAGTAAAGTAAAATTGTTGAAACAGTATGCAAAACTGACAAAATTCTGCCAACCCTCTGGAGAAATACCTGCCAAGTGCTAAGGAAACCTTTTGTCCAAGAAACAGGAGTTCTGCTATTTCTCCCTTTCATTCCCGCTGCTGCACTGATCAGTCTGCTAAAGTGTGATGCTCCTTATTAAGTGCAGATGCTTCTTTTGTTGAAATTTTCTTTCTTTTTAATGACTTACTAATCATATGTGTGCAGAATGAGTAAGTTTATATCCAAGTCAGATAATAAAAATATATAGTGAATGATGATAACCAGTGTCAAAATGTCTGATTAGTTTGAATAGTCTTTCCTAAAAACAAAAATATAATAGGAAATAACAATTCATTTGGGGGAACAAAGTACAGGTGTTCTTGCATTTTTATTTATTTTTGCTTTCAAGTGTTTCCTGATATTTTTTCCACTGTCTTTTATGTTGCCTTTGTGCATGTTTTGTGCATTGTCGGTTGCTTTAGCAGATTATATGTAGGGAGAAGAGCTTGTAGCATGTGTTGCATGCCCTTAATTTTTGGTTGGGTATTTAGTTGGATTTAAAGATGTGTAAACTTTAATTTGGGTGTTGAATTTAGTTTTGAATACATTGATGTTTTGTGAATATCGGGGCCCTTTTTCGCTTTCTCTGCAATTTATATAAAAAAAAAACAACAGCTTGCTTTCCTCCCTTCCACAGCACAAGTTTTAACTTGCACTAGAATAAAGTGTTTATTTCCTTAAAGATTTAACAGAGGCTTTGGATGAAGATGCAGACCCCACAAAATCTGCACTGTCTGCAGTTGCAACTTTGGCAGCTGCATGGCCCCAGTTACATCAGGGTATGTGTGGGTTTCACTTCTTGTTTTGTTACTGTTCTTATTTTGCTCTGTGTTTTAAAGCACATTTATATAAATATTTTTTGATGTGTATGTAAAATAACTGTTCGTTCTTCTTAACTGTAGGCTGCAATTTGAAAAACTTGGATCTTGATAGCTGCACTCTTTCTGAGATTCTCAGACTTCACATTCTAGCATCAGGTGCTGATGTAACATCAGCTAATGCAAAATACCGTTACCAGAAACGAGGCGGGTTTGATGCTACTGATGATGCTTGCATGGAGCTGAGATTAAGTAATCCTGGTCTCTTGAAGAAACTTTCGAGTACCTCAGTGTATGATTTGTTGCCAGGTAATAAAATAATTGTTAGAGATGATTAGACTGTTCTTCAAGTGATCAGTTTTGTAACTGTTTCAGATCAATAGTGATCAGAAGTTACTATATCATAGAATAATTTAGGTTGGAAGGGACCTCTGAAGGTCACGTAGTCCAATTCTCCCCCTGCCCCAGCAGGTCCAACCAGATCAGAGACTGCAGAGAGAGGGTCTCATTACCTCTGGGTAGCTTTTTAAAATCAAGGTAAAAAAAAGTGTTGGTTTTAGTGGCAGAATGGTTCTTTGTGGGAGCAGCATCTTGAATGTTTGACTCGATCCATGCTTTTTGTTCTTCTTCTATGTTTTGGTTTGCCTAAGTTATTTGAAAATGGAGAAAAGATGAATATCTACTGTTCTGGCGTCCCAGATTTGGAGGCAGTATTGCCTTTCAGTTCTTACATACCTGTTGACTGCAGTGACCAAATTCTTCCCAGAGTGCTAAGAGTTAAGAAAATAAAAATAAAGGCTTGTATCTCTAAGCAAAGCAGGTGTTTTAGCCATTTCAAGAAATGCCTCTTTGCAAGTGCGAGCTGATACTGTATGTGTTTGACTTTTCACTGTTCACTTTTTCTTTACTGAGAAGCTATCTTCAGTCTGGAGTGTGTAACAATAAGGATTATTTATCAATTGTATAATGGAATATAAACATTGGTGTGAATTTTATTAGGAGAAAAGATGAAGATTCTTCATGCCCTCTGCGGGAAACTCCTGACTCTTGTTTCCACTCGAGATTTCATTGAGGACTCCGTTGATGTATTACGACAGGCGAAACAGGAGTTCAGAGAATTAAAGGCAGAACAGCATCGCAAAGAACGAGAAGCAGCGGCAGCAAGGTAAAACTAGAATATGGCAAGCTAAATTTTGTTGAAACAAAATTGGACTAATTCCTTGATTACAAAAGGCACATGAGAAAGATAATTGTTCTTGAGTTCTATGTGGTTTCTTGAGGAAAAAGAAGCAAAACCTCATTGTGCTAAGCATTATACTTTCCCAAATTACTGTTATTTTTAGATGATGCTGTAGGGTACAAAGGAAAAAAGATGCAGCTAGAGTAGATACTAGATTAATTGCAACTGATTTTCTGTTTTCTTCCTACTGTTAGGATACGTAAGAGGAAAGAAGAAAGGTTAAAAGAACAAGAACTAAAAATGAAAGGGAAGCAAGAAAAGCTGAAGGAAGAGGAGCAAAGAAATTCTACTGTAGAAGTAACTGTTGGGTATGATAAGTTGTATTACTGCAATACATACAATTATGGGCCTGGTTTTTAAATGGCACTTTCAGTGTATGTGGCCAGAGCTTGCCTTTTTAGTTTCATTAACTTAAATGAAAGTATACCTTGTTATATGGTCAAGTATATAGCTCTTAATGTTGATTTTCTTTCTTCTTCTTGTTTCTAGAATTATTTTATGAAAACAATTTTATTTTTTAAATCAGTTTTATTGTACTCCTAATACTAATGCAAGCATGACAGCTTTACTTAGTGACAAGAGAAACTTTCAAAATTTAATTTGTATTTTTGTGTTACATTTTGTTTGTATTGATTTTATATCTATGAATATCTTCATAATAGTCCATTCTAGGTTTTCTAATTTGAAAAACTGATCTGATTTGAGCTAGATAATACTGACCTCACATAACAGTTTATGAATCAAATTAATAGCATTTTTAAAAAAATGCTGTGCTATCCCAGGTGATTTCCATAAACACAAGATTTTTTGTTCTATTAATAAAACTGTATGGTTTCAGGTGGTAAGATTCATGCACATGCAGCTGTACATGATTCCAGAAAAAAAATCAAAGTGTATATACAACACTATATCTTTACCTGCTTGAGGAAGGGAGTTAGTTAAATAAATCTGCTTGCAAGAGGTGAGCATGGGCCAAAGACAGATTTGTGCTATGTTTCTGAAATTATAATTGAGAAAAAATCATAAATGAAACGTTTTCCTGTAATGGATGTGTGTAGTTCTTAAGGCTGTTAATTATATTTACTGAATGGATAAATGTATAATAATCTTTTTGTAAAACTGCATATGTTTTGATAAGGAAACTTTATTTTTTTATTTTTAGTAATGAAAAATAATTCAGCTAGTAGATAGACTGTAGAACAGTAGTAGAATTAGTAGAACAACACTAAGATATCCCCTAAAGGAGTCTGATTGTAAGAATGTTCTTTAAATGTGTGGATGATACAGTGAATACCAAAGTGCTGGGTTTAGCGCTTATCATGGGACTTTTCAGTTACAGTACAGTATTTTTGCCTTGTTTCTTGGAAAATATTTTCTATCATTTGAAGTTAATTTAATAAAAGCTATGTAGTGTTACAGATCTGTAACTTAAGTACTTCAGAGAGAAAAATACCATTTGAATTAAAGATCCCATATTGTATTGTGTATTTTTTCATTACATTCAATTTTTAAAACATGACTGATCGATTAGTTCCCTTTGTTTATTTTATCATATCAGGGAGGAGGAACGGGAAGACCTTGATACTAGTACAGAGAGCAAAGAAGTTGAACGTAAAGAGCAAGACATGGACACGGTGACAGAGGATGAAGAGGACCTGGGACCAAACAAAAAAGGAAGAAGAGGTAATCCTTTAATGTAATGCTATAATGTGTTTGTTTATGCGTATGAGCATACACCTACGCATGCACATACCTGGGAAGCTGCTGTTTTTTGTAGTAAATTTTTATAAAGTATCAGTCTTCCTTGTAAATTTACAAAGAAGAAATGACCATGATCATAATGAGCTATTAAGGGCATTGAGCTGGCCTGATCTAGTTCTAGCTGTCAGCTCTGTGTGCTTTCACGCTTTTGTTCCAGTTGTCTTCCATACTTACTGTGTTTGAATTCTTCTTTTGTCTAAAAATTAGGCTGTTGCCTGACAATCTATCTACAGTTCTGAACAGTGTACCTCGCTGACTTTGTGGGAGTCTCATCCAATAGTGTATAATGTGGTTTTGATTCTTTTTATTAGGAAGTTGCAAAAGCAACAGGTATTTTAAAAGAAAATGTCCCACTGAGTAGTTGGGTTTCGGTTTGGCTTTGTTATGGAGCAGCATACCTCCTATGCAAGAATGAAACCAGATTTATCCCCAGATTTAATTTCCTCAGGAGCAGGCTAGCAGAAACTGCAGTGCAGTGAATGGCGCAGCCTGCTATCTGTAACTAGATACAGAAATCACTAAAGAAGGATGAATTGTTGATGACTTGTGGTGCTAGCTCATCTGTTTCTTTCTCTCTTGAAGGCTTTGTGGTAGTGTCTATGCCAAATGAAAGCTCTTGGATGATTTTGGACTTTTATGTTGCAAAACTGTACAGTTCATAACAATACCTGGAATAGAAATTCTGAGTCTTTCAGTAATACAGTTTGGATGTTTTATGATGAAGAATGCTAAACATTGAGGTCTTTAAAAATAATTTCAAGTTTCTCCAATTCTCAAAAAAATAAAGTTTGAGACACTGCCTGTAGGGTAGACAAGTGTTTTTCACTCTTGGCTGCAAACAGAGAAACTGATAGTCATTCTGGAAAACTGAAAGCTGTGAATGCTGGCAGCATATTTCGCAGTCACACGTTTCAGTTAAAAGACCTCCTTTTCTATGTAAATATTGGAGCCAGACTCTGGCAAACTAAAATGTAAACTGGAATGTCTTCAGCAGGGTGGAAGGGGAATAATAGTATATGAAAAGATTTTTGGATAATGTAATGTAACCAAGTTTGCAATATAAGTTTTATATATGGACTGAAATCTTGGGAGGTTTAAGTTGAACATTTTGAGTATGGTAAACTGAGTCCAAAAGGTAGTTTATATTTAATAATGAAATTGCTAGAATTTTACTGTCATGATGGAAGATAATTTTATAACATACTTTTAAGTTCTTAAAATGTTCATTTTATGATGTTAAAAATGACGTCAGTAAATGAGACTTGGTCTGTTACGCTAAAGTACAATAAAGATGGCTTCCTTTTTATTAAGGGAAGGGAGGGTTAAGCAGTTTGAATTTTTCTTTAGTAGAGCTAGTATTGTTCCTTGAATGGGCTGATGATCCTCGGCAGTATAAGTTTAGATAATCTGAAAGGGAGAGAAGCAAAAACTGCCCTTTACTTGGCTTATTTTAGTTAAATAAAAAAATTACAAGAATGTTGCTGTCACTCTTCCTCCTTTAACTTTTAGGAAGGAGAGGGCAAAATGGATATAAAGAATTTGCAAGGCAAGAAGAGACCATTTCCGAAAAGAGTGAACCTCTTACTGCTGAAGAGGAAGAAGCTTTAAAACAGGAGCAACTAAAGAAAGAGAAGGAACTACTAGAAAAGATTCAGAACGCAACAGCCTGCACAAATATCACCCCTTTAGGTCGTGACCGTATGTACCGACGCTACTGGATTTTCCCCTCTGTTCCTGGATTGTTTATAGAAGAGGACTATTCTGGTCTCACAGAAGACATGTTGTCGCCTCAAACCTCTTCCTTTCAGAATAGTGTACAGTCTTGCACAAATGAACCTCAGGTATTCAGTAAAACTGGAGAGTCTTTGAAATCCTCTGAATCTACCTCCAATATTGACCAAGATTCACACACCAGTGTTGTTGTAGAGGTGCCAAGGCCAGTATATAAACCAAACCGTTGGTGCTTTTACAGTTCTCGGGAACAGCTGGACCAACTGCTAGAGGCTCTCAATTCCCGAGGACATAGGGAGAGTGCCTTAAAAGAAACTCTTTTACAAGAGAAAAGTAGAATATATGAACAACTAAGCTGTTTTCCTGTGGAAAAATTCCATATTCCAGGTAAAAGAAAAGTTCCTGATCTGTGTTTGCTTCCACAGTTGTAATTTTAATATAAGATTCTAGTAACCTGTAATCCTCATTTAATTGCAATTATTAAGAAGTAAGAATTATTCTTAAACATTGTTTTGCTCTGAGAGACATGGTTCGAGGATTTTGGGGGTATTTGTTTTGCTGATGGATATTAAATTTTATGGTGTTTTATGCTATTAAAAAAAAAGCAATAGTTACTCTGTTTCCTCACTGCTTAGTAAAATCAGATTTGCTTTTTTAAAAACTTCCGTAGGAAGTAATTTGAGCTTTGGCCAAAGATTAATTACACATAGTTTGGGAATAAAGATTATTACACGTTAAAGGTAAATCATAGCATTGATCATTTGATATGTCATTTCTTTCCTCATACTGAAAATGAGGACAAAGTATTATGCCTTTGGAGACACAAACATCATGAAGAGAGGCAATTACTATTATGTTGATTTTTGGGTAGGAGGGACATGTCCTTTCATAACATTATAATACATGAAATTATTCAAAAGCCTTTACAGGCCTGCATATTGTGAACAAGGGGAAGGTGGCATGTTGCAAGGTTATACTAAAACTTTTGAGAGGAAAAAAGAGAAATTGTGCAGTTGCGTTGGTTGCTCCATGGCATACCATCAGTGCAGTGGATTCTGTGACTTTCCTTTGGCAGATGTTCGTTACAGGAGGAGGAGGCATCTGCAGAATGTTTTCATGAGTTCAGAATGTAAAATGTACTTACAACCATCCTAGGTTTAGATTTTAGGGTTTTTCCCCTTTTCTCTTGAGCAAGTGTTTTGCAAATTATCAGCAAGGCATTAACTCCARTTGTGCATACACAAACTTGCAGCTGCCTTGTCTGTGGAGTGTTGGAGAGGAGATGTTACCAGAATGAACCTTAATAGGGTAGTGCTTAAGAAATTGCATTTTGTTTTGAATCAGACAAAGTTTCTGCGAGGTTTTCAAGTTACCTATCTTGGGGCATGCAAGAACTATTCACGGCAGAGTTGAATTCACTTTTACTGCAGTGCCTACGCCAGGATGTGCCTCTAACGCTCCATAGCCTCCTGAATCCATAGTGGATCTTCCGTTTCTCTTGGTGGAGACTAGCACAGCACAGGGCTTTTGCCCAGTAGTTAAGCTTTATTTGGGGGTCTTATGGCTATGTTCTCGTCTTTTGGTGAGAAGATCTGTATCCTTTTCTGCTACATACCTTGTGGTCATAGTGGGGTTGTTCCCTTGTTTTCCTGGTTGCTGCTTCTTTAGCTGTATTTTGTGTGTTGCTTTCTTCTCTGAAGCAATTGTGTTCCCACACACATATGTTTTCTTCTCTTTCTATGCTGAAATTATAGAATAATGTTGATAAAGTGTCATCTTTGGACTTCAGATTTTTCATTTTAATAGCAAGAAAATTAAAATGCAGCAGTTCAATACCAATGCTTCCCCTGCATAATCAGTAGTGAAAAGTGGCCATGTATAATCCTACTTAGGAGGGAGCTTTACTACAGTAGAATTGAGCCGCCTTATTTCCTTTACTCAGATGACAGCCAGGACAGTTGAAAACTAATCTGTGATTTTTTTAAATTAAAAAATTTTTTTTTCCCTCCTTGTGCTGCAGACTACCATTCTTTTTTTCCCTTTGCACTTACAAGAAAATGGAAATAAAACAAAAATACGCTATTATGTAATTTTAAATATTTACTCTAGTATTTTTTACTCTTTTTAATATCACTTGTTTGCAAGCCAGTTGCTACCATTTCATTTTTGCTCAAGAAAAAGCACTTTATTTCTGCTGCTTCTTTTAAACCAGAAAGGTCATTTCCCCTACCCAGCCATCACTGCATGCTAATATCCATTTTGAGAATATTTACATAATTACTGTCAGTCACAGGGAATTGTTTCTGCAGTTAAGTGTGATGAAATTCACCCTGTACTACTTTGACAGCAGCTTTAAGGTATTTTTTGATTAGATATCTCCAAGTTCTTGTGTATTTCTAACCACCACTCTTCGCAATTACCTTAATCGTATGAACAAAGACAAATGCAGGTTATACAAAGTGTAATTTAGTGTCTGCATGCTTTCAACTCTTCCCTGTGGCTTCTGAGCTTGTGCATGTGTTTTCAGTTGTCTTATGAAGAGATCTTTTGTGTGGTACCTCATCATCAACTCTTCCTTTCCCCTTCTTTTTCATAAATTGTCTTGTSTTTTTTATATATATATCTGCCCTTAAGTTGTTCAGTTAGTTTTTGTTTTTTACATTTGCACATGCTTGTTTTAAATGTTGCTATGATAGAGATCCATGCAAAAGGGAAAACTGAGTTCTGTTTCTTCTATAAATTAAGGGCAGTACTATCAAATATGCAAACATACTGTCAATGTGACTATCTTCCCCCCTCCCCCTTGTATTTATAGCAGAGAGTGATTGTTGCTTATCTACTACTTTAGAAATTATTGAAAGACAATGATTTTTAAATTGGCAAGAATTTCTCATCCTGCGTTTTTGGAGGCACAAATGCTAATCTATAGGTCTTCCTCTAAAAGTATACTTTGCTTACTTGGATCAGATACCTTAGTTTACATGGAGATTTTGGTATTGACTGCTCTCATTATTGGAAGAGAGTTCCAGATGTTGAAACTATATGTTTGGTTTGTTCTGCCCTGTACCACTTTCCCTCCCTCCACACCAGCTACTTTAAGGAGCAAAATCCACTAACAAAAAGTTATTTGGAATTATTGCAGACAAATCTCAAAGTGACATTAGACCTCCTTCAGGACGGGGAAGAATGCAGAATGCCCATGATCCATCTCAAATATCTGCAGAAAAGCAGCTTGAATTGAGACTTAGAGACTTCCTTTTGGACATTGAAGACAGGATCTACCAAGGAACATTGGGGGCTATTAAGGTATCTGTGAATTGTAGAGTACCTGGGAACCCAGTGGTGCCGCCAAGTCTGTAACTTAAATGAGAACTCTTGCCTGTTGTGGGTTTTACCGAAAATGTATTTTAATTAAGTGTGTACAATAATTGGTACTAAAAAAGTTTGTGGTCTTTCATTCTTTAGAAACTTGCAATTTGTATGTTTGCTCCAGGTTACAGACAGACAGTCTTGGAGAGCAGCCTTAGAACATGGGCGGTATGAGTTTCTAAATGATGAAAACAAAGAAAATGGTATAATTAAAACTGTGAATGAAGAATCTGATGAAATGGAAACTGATGATCAAGATAAGTTTATTGTGAAAGAGAGGTAAGAGCTATGATTTAAGTAATGGCTCTTTTTTGGTTTTATAACAGTGCTCTAGTTTTTTCACCTTCAAATTATTTTTACCCTCTATTTCTATGTGTTGATATTTATGAACAGGTAAGTTTTAAGCTTTGAATTGTAAAATGTGAAAAATTTTTTTTACTATGTTTTATGTTTTGTAAATTACACTGTGCTGTTACCAAACAAAACCAAGGCACCTGCAAAAAAATTTTGACAGCTTCTACCATTCAGATATTATGCTGCTCAAAATGAACATTCTTTATTAAATAAGAAATATGTGAATTCACTTTAAAATCATTTAAAATGCAGAGAAAAATTATTCTGGCAATTATGTTCTGCTTTCTGGAATAAACACTTTTTAGAAAGAGTGTAACTGTCAAAAGGAAAACTGGTAATAGTAATTAATTATCTGGTGAACTGCACAGTGTACCGCTTCATGAGTCACAGTAAAAACCATCAGCACAAGAGAGTGTGGTCTGAATTAGAGCCTTTAGCACTACAGCAAGACGGTGATATAATTTAAATTTAAGTAACAATGATCCTTTTATAAAGCAAACTGCAACCCAGTACAAGAGAGAGAGCCTCAAATTGTATGTTTTTGCGCCTATAATTTTTTTTTTTTTTTAACCTAACTTTTGAGAGAGATCTGGGACTTCCACTAAATCAGTGTTTCTTCAAAGTATTGATATTAGGGATTTTCTAGGAAAATTTCTAAATATTTCATTCTCAGTAGTTACATTTTTTATTTCTGAAAAGCACGTATAATATATATATTTTTAAATTATATGTCTTGAAGTGATGTAAATGATGAAATGTTGCAGGAAAAAAAATCCATTAAAATGAATCATTGTACTAATGTATTGTTTGCTTATGTGTTCCATGAGGTTTCCTGCTAGTAGTGTCTTTATCTTATGGATAAGCAAGTAGGATTTTTATCTTATGGAAGCAAGGGCCTTTTTCTGACACACTCTTAAATCCTGTATTTTGTGAGAATTTAAGCTTTAAGGTTTTTCCCTTTCTATTTCAGTTTGCTGAATTAGTACTTTCCTGTAGGACTCCCTTTCAGATTTGAGTTCTCCAATTGTGTGCAAAATGGATAGGTTTATCTCTTTGATATCAATGACAGGACTTACGGAGATTTGTGTCCTGAAAGCCCCAATGTAGAAATATCCCACTGTTTTAATATATTAAGAAGCTAACATTTGTCTGTCTTCAGTTATCTCAGGCACTTGCTTCCTTTGCTGACACTCAGTTCCACTGCAGAAGCTTGTTGCTTCGTTTTTTTCGCCATGATACTGACTCTTTCCATCAAAAGTTTCTGAATTGTTGCTACTCCAATAGTCTTGAATATTAAAATAGAGACTATGGGATTCTGGAGTCATATGACAGATTCCTTTTGATGCTGGGCTTTTTATCTACCTCAGAGCAAGTGCCATTTCATTAAGATCTTGGAGTTTGACTAGTGAAATGTAAATAAAGTATGCAGCTTTTTTCTGTTTGCTTTCAGGCTGTCTAAATGTATGTGACTGCAAAATATAATGAACAGCTTTTAAGTGTGAAAAAAGAACAGGGACAACCAAAAGCATTGCTCATTCACCAGAACAAAGCAGAATCCAGACAGTCTTAATTAGTTATGTTTCTGATAAACCCAAGCAGAAATTGAAAAATTCTTTTTTCTTTTCTTTTTTTTTTTTTCCATTAATGTGAGTTGCTCTCCTACATTCTGCTTATGTTTGTGGTTAAGGAAGATTAACTACACTTTGAAATGATTACTTAGTCCTTGGTCAAAGAAAGCTGTTTTATTGGAAAACTACCTTTATTCTTGGTTGAGGATTTAAAAAAAAAAAAAAAAAAATCCCACAGCACATCCCTTTCAAGGCAGTGTGTTTTGCTGTATACAGTTGCTGAAGCCAGGATCTTTGGTAACATACATTCTGAGGCTGAAGAATCTTATGTTTAAAGCTTGGGATAAACCATATACTTGAAATGAAATCCTGATTTATTTTCTGTCTTCATCTGTATCATCTGAAATTATATAGCTTGCTCATTTATTCATCCTAGAGTTTTAAAGGGAGATTTTGTGTAATGAAAAGATCTGAAATAGTTTTAAAAGGCTGTTGCTGTAGATGTTAAACCTTTGAAGTCTCTTTTTTATTGCTATGGAATTTTTTTCTTGTTTTTATTTCTTACATGAACAGTTAGTATTTTAGAGGAAACTCTCCGGGGAGAAGAACATGTAACTTAGTTCAATGTACTGTTGTACCATGCACCAATGTACCATAATTTCTGAATCTTGTTAGTTGTAAGAAAATATGTAGTTGAACTTCTGTAGACAGAGGCATTCTAAAATGCTACACCTTACCACTGGCAGAGCTTTTACTTAAAAATTTTGAACTCTTTGAAGTTTCTCATGAAGTAGCTGGTGGATATTGTGTCAAATCTTCTGGAAATCTTAATGTTTATAGTGAGCTTTATCATCCACATTTCTTAAAATCTCTTAAACTCTGTTACCTAAGGATGATTTATCTAGATTAACTAGATTAGTTATCCCAGTTCTCTAGTTTACTAAATAATCACACTTGAGCAGTATCTTTTTATGTCCCTATCCCATGCATGTAAATAAAGTGAAAGTATAAATCCCCTGGATACACACGTGGATACAGATCTATACAGATATCTTGGTGTTGAATTCAAAATATCAAAAATTATATTTACTACATTTTTATTTTAGACTTGTTGGATTAAAAACTGAAGTTCCAAGTGCTGCATCAACAAGTACAAGTACTCCTCAGCCAGTTAATAATGTGGTCCACTGCTTGGCTTCTGCACTGCTTCAGATAGAACAAGGAATTGAGCGCAGGTTTCTCAAAGCACCTCTTGGTAAGCTTCCAGGATTAAAACTGTATGTCTCTAGTTTTCTTTAAGATTTCTAACATGAATAAACATTTTTTTTGCTTCATTCATGAAGACTAGATGTTTTAGGGCATTGCATTGGGGGGAAAAGGAAAAATAACCTATTTCTATATGAAATTGTGAAAATTAAAAAATGTCAGATTGTTGTCAGATTAGAAATCCATAGGTCATGAAGAAACACTCATGTTTTTTTCTTAATATCCTGCATGTCCTGCATAACATGTATGGATTAAGAGTAAAATGCACGTTAAGTTACTTAAATACATGCCTATTTAACCTGGATCGTTATAGTGATATTGTTGACAGCATGGCCCCACAATTATATTGATGCAGTGGGAGGAAAAACTGTACCATTAGGCAGAGGTGGATTAGCTTGCTGGGGGAACGCTGCTTAATTCAGCATTGCTGTTGGGGTCAATGTATCAGGTAACTACACCATGAGTTCCTTTTACATGACTTTAGTATGTAAAAATGTACACTCCTTTTTACATTGTTTCTGTGAAACCAATACAGGCCTGGTTTGTCTGGATCACCTTGTTCAGCAATAACAGGCTATTTATGGTAAAACTTAGTAAAGATTTATATCACGTATTTTAAGATCCTCAGGTGTTACACTTGCACAGTAAAATGTGGAGATAAAAGATTGCAGAAAAAAATAAAACAAAGCATGATTATAGTTTGACTCTAGCAAGTCTTACTTCCTTGAATTCCTCTGACATGTTCTGGCAGTGAGAGCTGGAATCTGAAGTTCATAAAATCACATTGTTTTCCAGTGATCCCTCAGGTCTGGATTCCTTACCTGCATCCTTTTGGGGTTCAAAACTTGTGTTTCATCTTGGAGTTATGTGCGTAGGTGATTTATCCTTCCAAAGGCAGCTGTCTCAGCTAGGTTTTCCATTCCTGGTGTGATGCTCAGGAAGAGCTGTGCCTTGTGCCTCAGCAGGACTGTTTTAATTCTCATTCTGAAGAAGGTAGCGTGGTTAGCAGTGCAGTGCATACCAAGGATTCTTCAGAGCATGAACTGTTATACATTCAATTAAACTGACCTTCTCCTAGAATAAGGGCTACATACAAAATCCTTAGGCTCTGACAGATTTTGTTGCAGCAGTTTAAGATGTTAATGCCACTCAACCATGCATTTTCACAAGAGATTACTGCCCTGTGGCACAGCTGATGTAGGACTGTGTCTCATGCATCTCCTGTGTGCAGTCTGCTGTCTTAATGTCAGTTGCCACTGAAGGTGAGTTTTGGATATGTTTATACTGGAAAATCTGACACGCATAGGAAGATCCACAAGCTGGTTTCATCAGCGTGGTCATGTCCAGCAGAGCAATAAGTAGCAAATGATTGAGATGGAAAGGGACAGCAAAGTACTAGTTTAAACAGCAGCTGTTTGAGGGCCTTTCTTGGTTAAGTGTTAGGTCAGCTCAAGAGTGTCCTCACTTTCCAAACCAGGCATGTTATAGCTTATTTCGGTAGCCTGCTTTCCTGCCATGTGACTGGATTTACAGCATTTACATAGTACAGTTAACTGACAGTACATCTAGTGTTTCTCTTATTTACTCTGTGTGCACAGGCTGTCAATGCATTCTGCACGTATGCCTCCATTTCCAAACTGTCCCTGAGAAAGGTATTTTGGCAACAGCATCTTGCTGGCAGTCACCAGTCTACCACAGTCTGCCCTTAAGGGGGAAAAAAAACAATCCTGGCTGTGAGTAGACTCAAGGCTGTAGATTGGCCATCCTGAGTTAGATGCAAAAGTGCTAAAAGCAAAAAATGTCCTTGAAATATTGGAGAAAACTTTCAGTAATCCTAGTACATCTCTCTCTCTCTTTTTTTTTTTTTTCTCTTCACTGATCCAAATTCTGTCCTTATCTAGTGATGGCTTGTGGGTTTTTTTTTTTTGTCTGACCTTTTGATGATGATGTTTTGTTCCTGAATATAAAGAAAGCAATCTTACACAGTCTACACTTAAACCTCATGTGTTTGTTTACATTACCATACTGCCTGGACCATCTCTTCTGCTCTGAAGAATGATACTGCCTTAAGATTACTGTAACATATAGGATTATATACATAGTTCAGGGAGCAGGAGAAATCCTATGTCTAAACTGTTCTGGCTGACTGCCCTAATCGTTAAGCTGCARTGTCAGCTTCCCTCCTTCTTGTTTTACCTTTGCTGCCAGGTGTCTCGTGTTTGGTTGCATAGTGGCCTACTTTTAACAAGAGATGAGAAGAACCTGAATGGAGGCAAGGTTTTCCTTTTGTGGTTAGAGTACTCTTTGAGGAGAAAAAGTTTTGAATGGCTCTTTATTAAAGAAGGTCTAAAATACACACGTATTTATTGATGAATTTTTTAACTGTTAGGCAATTATATGAAAGGCATTCTCACTTGAGAACTTTTGGACATGACCAAAAGGCATAACTACAAGGTGTCAAGGAAACCTGTGTATTAGGGAGGCACCCAGCAAATTCGGGCACTTCAGAGGTCAAGCAGCAGTTTTGGATGCAGCCCTTTCTGGATATAACCTTTCTCCATTTCAAATGTGTTTAAAAAACCAAGAGTACAGAATTTGCAAATTCTGATCTTCAGCTTAAGCTCCCTACTGGAAACAATGTCTTTTCATGTTACTAAAGCAAATTCTGTTTTTTAGTTTGCAACTTGCATGTGTATACTATGCAAAAAAGTTCTCTACTTAGCTTAAAAAGGAGGTGTTAATACTATTACTAAACATCTTTAAAAAGTGGACATTATGTCTTTCTGGGGGACTACTTGTTCAGAGATACGTTCTTTTAGTGACATATCTGGGAAGTGACCAAGAGTGCTGTGAGGATAGAAACTGACTTTTAGTATATAATATGTAACCCCATGGTTTGTGGATTCTTTCTTTACCAAAAAAAGGTGTGTAACAGAGATTTCTCTTTATATCTGTCTCCAGCTGCTTAAGAGAATTTTCCCCTAGACAAAATGCCCGTCTATCTTTAATACTAATTAAACCTGCCAAACCCAACTTCTTAAGTTAATTTAATTACCACTGAAGTAAAAACATTGACTGTCAAGAAAGTGCTATGAGTTCTCTTGGCTGTAGTACAGGAGAGTATTTTTGGTAAGATTAGTCCCCTGTATTTTTGTTTTAAACCAAACTAAATCTTGCTTTTACTTCCTTGTTATTTCTGTCATTGCCTTCACTATGGGTTTTCTTTTCTTTTCTTTTCTTTTCTTTTCTTTTCTTTTCTTTTCTTTTCTTTTCTTTTCTTTTCTTTTCTTTTCTTTTTTCACTATATGCTCTCTTCCCATTATAGAATGGAGGCACACTTGAAACAATTTGCAGTGTTCACTCTATTTACAGCTTCAAGTATTAAGGAGAGCGCAGTGAAACTCACTGCAGTCACTGGCGAGTATACCCCTGTGGCCTCCAGACAAAGGCACCCAGACCAGCTGCTTCTCTCTGCTCTTTTCTGCTCAAAGGCTCGATCAGGCTGCCCGGAACCTTGCTGGTGATTTTGATAAGTAGAAAGTTGGGGCGCATACAAAATATACTAGTGGAAGAGCAAGGAAAGACTAACAGAGAAGATGGCAATGCAAAAGGAGATCTAGAGACCCTGGGAACAGCACTGTCTGCCTTGTGGAATTGTTAAATGGCTGCTAATCTTATGTGGTTTGGTGATTTAAATTTAACAACATGTGACTTGAATTGTATGCATTTAATTATGAATTATGTATTAGAAATCCTTTGATTACACATTAGCTGTGAAAACTTGCTTTTTCTTCCTTCTGTCTAGCCCAAAGTACCACTGTGGGAGAATGATGACATCAGGGTGCAGCTTATAGTACATGTTTTTTTTCTGAAAAAATCTGAATCGAAACTTATTAAAAAAAAAAAACCTACTACTTTTTTTTTTAAATAAAGTAGCTATTTGATGGAAGCTCTGAAGTGGTTTTTGCTTCTCAGATAAGAGTATGTTTGAAGAGAAAAACACAAGAAGCCTTTGCTGTGGATTTTGCTTCTCCTTTAATATTAATTGCTTTTCCTTACATTTCAAATGTAAGCGGAGAAGTTTTTACAGTGGTGAAGTACGTCTCATCATTCCTATTATGTAGATGTGGAAACTGAGGTATAAAATGAAGAAGTGACTTGCTCACCTAGGTGTCCTATGAGGCAGCTGAAAACAAAAAACTGTTTTGTGCATAAGCGTCCCTTGTGTTTAATCATATGTAATATAGACTTCCATACAAAAGGTTGGATTCTAACTCAGAGACACCTTTGTGACTGATAATTGGGAACCATTTACCTCCCTTTAACTTGTGCCATCCGCTCCTTGCAGGAGAAAAAATATAGCTTTCTCACTCCTTCTTGCTTGTCTTTGTTCATTCTTCTCTTTCTAGATTTTGATCATTTTTGTTTCCTCTACTTCCAGAGTTGTTTCTTGTTCTGATGCTATTATTAGGAAGACAATTATAAACAGACATCTTCCAGTTGTGAACTGATATGATTAGCATGTATGCATTCTGTGTTCTCGCTTTCTCATCATTTCCCTGCAGAGTTGTAAGAGCAGAGGCAGAAGTGAAAGTGGGCTATTTTTCTGATGAAGAATTTTTTTTGTTTGCTGTTCAGAGAAGGTAAAGTCAGAGAAGGTACCTTGTATTTGGAGCAGATGAGGTTTTTTATGGCTCTTACTTCTTGGGAGAATAATTTCATCATTTCAATACTCAAGAACACTCCTGCACAAAAACATCTTAGTATGGACAGACAAGCTAGTTTTCTTGGTCCTTGTGGACTGTGCTCATGAAAAAGCTGTATCTTTGAGGTGTTAGGAGACTTATGACATTACAGAGCAGGCAAGCTGTATGTGGTCAGTAAGCTGCTTCTGTAGCCATTTGTGCTGAAGACGGACACAAAGGTAAGGGAGGGTACATTTAAGGAGCATTCAGTTTAACCCTTTGGTTTGTAGAGGGAGTCAAAGTGAATCCAGGATTACACAATTATTCCATGCACATTATTCTCTACTCTTCCCTGCCTACTGTTGTCGACATGCATATGTTGGGAAACACTGTTCTAGTTGTATTTTTAGACTAAACAAGTATGGATTATACAAACTAGTATTTAAAAAAATTCCACCACACTTCAAAAAAGGTATTTGAAATAATTTTATGAATTTAATGTTAGGTAATGCAGAAGATAATAGAAGGAAGCAAAGGGGGGATAAAAAGAGGAAGAGAGAGGAAGACCAGACTAGTCAGAGAGATGGTAAATTTTAAATGTTTACTTATATTGCTAAGAGTTGGAAAGCATTGAATATTTTATCAGGTTTTCCTTTTTTTTTTCCACCTCAGTAATTCTGTAGCTAGTTGCTTACATTGAAGGAATTTCAGCCTTGAAACCAATGTTTAAATTTTATTTGAAGTAAAACAAATACAGCTTAAAGGTAAAAAGAAAGGTTTTCTGCAACCAGATATAAAGAATTGTATTTTCTTTTTATTACTTTGGGGCAGAAATCTGCATATTCATAAAATACTTTTTTTTTTTTAATGCCCGTTTTTTGAAACTTTGCAGCATTGTACAACTGTATATTCCTTTAGAGAAATACTAAAATGGAAAACCTTTCCCTGAACTCAATTAGCTATTGATGGATAAGTGTGTAGATCTGTCAAATAACTTCATTTGCATTGTAGCAAGACTTGGAGGGCTTAGCTGAGAGAGGGATATCCCACTGCACAATGTAGAGCTGCTCAGACACAAAGGAAGAGGCCATTTCTCCCTCAGAATTAACAATATAAATGGGAAAGATGATGGATGGAAGAAAAAAGTGTTGTTTTGATTTTTCAAATTGGGAACTGAAACAGCGCGGTCATTTGGCAAGTGTTTCTTTCAGCAATGGGATATGCTGAAGCAGGTCATGGTCAGTAATCTTTGCATCTTTATTGCAACTGCAGTTGTGCCAGTGCAAATATTTGTTATGTTGTGTGATGAACTATATTGGCAAACTGATCTGGGTTAAAAATAACTGTCAAAAAAATTAATTAGTAACACTCAAGCTGCCATTGTCAGCGAAAGAAACACTTGCCAAACTATATATGCACTTACGACAAACTGGGTTATAGAAATCTGTGGAAGAACTGAAAGCTGATCTGTCTCATCAGTTGTAGTCTAGTGTAGTTGTAGTGTACTACACTACTAGTACACTGATAGTGTAGTAAGCAGGTAGTTTGACTTTCTTCTTACTGAATTTTAAATAATACATTGAGAGCTATATGGCAGTGATGTACAAAGGAACTTGTTCATTATCCTTAGAAAGATTGAATTTGAGACAGGAAACCTAGGGACAAAGTAATAGAAATTCAGGGAAATCCAGGTTTGTATCTGCAGTTCAGTAACAGCTAAGTTTTATTTGCAAAGCTGTGCTGCCTGTTTATCCTCTGCCTTCTCTCATCATTGCTCTTGTGCTGCTTGCTGCTAATGCAAATATATGCAAGATTAGGTGAAACCTGGCAGAGAGTAGATGAGAAGGCAGAAAAGCCTTTCCAGGAGAGCAATTAGTCTCATTTTCATTCTTTCAATTTATTTGTTATTAGGCGTTTTCCTATTTCTTAAGAGAAATCATTTGGCAGACAGCTGGATTGTAGGCCATTCCTGTGCCCACTGTGACTAGTAGAGCAGGCAAGGTAGCATTGTATACTTGAGGGCATTGTTAATCAGCCAGAGCTCACACAGTAATAATTGGAATATCATTTTTAACAGGAAAATCTGTGAATGTTTCTAGAACCAGAAGTACTGCTGTATTGTTTTTTCCTCTGCTTACCTTCTTGCCTTAAAATGCAAGAAATAATTTTCACCATTCATACAGGAATTTGCTTTCTGCTTAGCAGCAGTGATGCAGGGTGTAATTTATACCTTTTCATTTCTATACCTGCTCAAACAGCCCGTTTGCTTCTGTAAGTCCCAGCTGCTCATTCCTGTTCTGTACTGCCCCTTTCACTGTTCTATATACATGTTTGTGTGACTGCCTCAGTGGCCTGGATCGAAAACCAGACCTGTTGGAAAAATAGTACAATTTCCCTCACGCCCACCCTAGGTTATTTCTAAACTAAATCAGATTCCACATCTTATTTGTTTTGCCCCCAGGTGTGTATCACAGCTTCAGATGTGCTATCTTGCTTATACGGCATCAAGAAAGAATTATTTTTCAACCAGATCAGTCACCTGATCTGGCTTACTACACAGACATGCAAATTCTTGTGAAGGTAGAGTGCAGGATAGGGAGAAAGATGTTAAAGAGTGGGGAGAGTGCTGAAAAGTTGACTGGCAGATTATAACATGGGGCAGGAGCAA
Source organism: Apteryx rowi (assembly GCF_003343035.1). Classification (NCBI taxonomy): domain Eukaryota; kingdom Metazoa; phylum Chordata; class Aves; order Apterygiformes; family Apterygidae; genus Apteryx; species Apteryx rowi. Next base: position 2,666,992 of record NW_020451182.1, read on the forward strand.
GTGAAGGTGGAAACAGCCCTTTAAGCTCTTTCTTGCCAACAAAGTCTCTTTTTAATGCCCATTAGTTTCTTTAACTGTAAATATTTTTGGATTTTGATGTCTATGTACAAGGCAAAGTAAACCGGAAGTGTGGGGTTGATCTTAAAGAAGTCTTTTTTTTATACTTCCTAAACTGAATCAAATTGTTAGGTTTCCAGGTTGACGTCTGAGTGAGACTTGTTTCTTACTCGTATGTCCTGTGTACGTGCAAGTTCTAAGCTGAAATGGTATTGAAAAGCAACAGTTTACAGATCTGGAAATTAAGGAGGAACTAAGTATTGAAAACTTAAGATAAAGGTTGTAATATTACCCCAATTTACTGCTGCATATCTGTTTGAAATACAAAGCCTTACCTCATAGTCTAGAATAATCTGGATGTTTGAACAACAAGTTTGATCCTGCTTTTTCTTTCTTTAATGGAAGATGCCAGTGATGGTGGACGATCCTATAAAACAGTTCTAGATCGCTGGAGAGAGTCGCTTCTTTCTTCTACCAGTTTGTCCCAAGTCTTCCTTCATCTCTCCACTTTGGATCGAAGTGTCATCTGGTCAAAGTCCATCCTCAATGCTCGCTGTAAAGTGTGTCGAAAGAAGGGTGATGCAGAAAGCATGGTGCTGTGTGATGGCTGTGATCGAGGCTATCATACCTACTGTATCAGGCCCAAGCTTAAGGTATCTGAGGAAAGAAAATTGTTTCCTTTTCATACAGAAAATGTGAGTAGTGCTCATAACTAATGGCATCTTACTAATGCTTTCTTTTTTCTTCTGTTACTAGGTCATTCCTGAAGGAGACTGGTTTTGTCCAGAATGCCGACCAAAACAGCGCTCTAGGCGCCTCTCCTCCAGACAGAGGCCTTCTGTGGAAAGTGATGAAGAGGCTGCTGAACGAATAGAAGAAGGGGAAGAAGAGACAAACTATGATGAAGTGGGACAAAGTGAGGAGGAGGATTATGAAGAAGAGCAAGAAGAGGAGGATGAATCTCAAGAGGAAGAGGAAATAAGGTAAATAGAGATCCATTAAAATGGTCTTGTATTGGAATATTTTGGTTATTAAGTGTTAGGAATTTTTCACATAAGCACATATCTCAGAAAATTCAGTGTGAAAGAGATGGAAAAAAAGTGCTTGTTATGAATTTGGCTCTTACTGCTGGGTTTAATACTAGCTAGAGCAAGGTCCACTGGACTTAGATTAATTTTCCAAGATGAAAATTCCAGCGTTGGATGCATGGGTGAGAGATGGCCATCAGGTTTGGGTTCTGTGCAGCTACTGTTCTGAATGTAAATTCCTGGGTGGAAAGTGGAGAGAGTCTCATACAGTACAGAATATTTTTCTGAAGAAAATCTGGAGTTTATTTTCGCCTTGTTTGGAATTTTGGGGCACTAGATGCATAAAGTATTGAACAGTAGGAAGGAAAAGGTCATCCACACGAGGCTATGTCACACTGGGAGGGCTGGAGGAGTACTGCAGTAACTGCTTTAAAGACAAAGTAAATAATCCAATTTGACAATTTCAGTAAAGTAATGAATTTGATATACATGTAAGGAGTGTAAAACCTGAAGGAAACTGTTCTGATCTGGGAGAATTTTTCTTGTTTTCTGTGCAGTCATTTGAATTGACTGAAACACGATCATCTCCTGCTCCAATAGTTGGGATTCAGTAGCTGGAGAGAACTTGCAACTCCTTGGGAAGTAAATTTGTCTCTGGGATCTTCCTTCTCTCCTGTAATGGCATGAAAATCTTGAGTGCTAGTTACAAACCCAGGCTAAAGGCTAACTTTTATGTTTAGGTTTTTAGAACTGCAATTTATTTATGTAGCTGATAATATTGTTCACAAATCCTAGTAATTACAGTTGCTGTGGAAAAATAAAGAGGCAATTTAAATAAATTGATAGGTGATGCTCCAGGTAATGAATTTGCATTGCCCAAGTTAGAATCCTGAGAATTTCTCTTTAACGTAGCTGCTTCTCATAATATTTAATTAAGAGACTTCAGTGCAGTATTTAAGAGAATGGTAACTGGATGACTGCAGTAGTGAAAGTCACCTGCTTACTGATCCAACCTTGAATAGTTGCTTTATTTTTAAATGCTGAATTAGAAAGCTGAAAGAAAAGAGGGGGAATATAATTTTGGGATAAATATCATGCATAATTATCCACTTTTTATAGCCCATCAAAGCAAGGAAGACCACAAGTCAAGTTTCCATTAAAAATGAGAGCAGCCAAACTCAACAATCCTTTCTCAAGTCGGAACAGCCAGCGTCCGGCAAGATATGCTTCTCGGAGTCAGCAAAATACACCTAAGCAAACTGCATCATCATCTAAAGTTACCAGAAGGGGTATAAGAAAGGTAAAATCAGCCCCTCCATCAGTGACAAAGCCTGCTTTAAGACTTAATAGCCGGACCACTCGTCAGAGCCAAGGTTCATTACAAGCAGATGTATTTGTGGAATTACTCAGTCCTCGAAGACGGCGAAGAGGAAGAAAGAATGCTGATAACGCATCAGAAAATAGTGCTTCCAGTTCTCTTGGATTTAGAATCATTGAAACTGCAGACTCGAGTGAACGGGTTAGAAAGTATCCAGTTTCTGCTTCAAAACTTTCTCTTCCTGTTAGCGAACCCAAGAGAAGAGGCAGGAAACGACAATCCACAGGTTAGAGAAATGTGTTTGTCTAGAATGAAAAAAGAGCTCAGTTCCTTTCTAAAATACTCCCATGGTAGAGTAGAGAAGACTAGAATTAGTGAGAAATGGTGGTTGAAGGAATTGTTGCCACTTCCAACAAGACAGACCTGTTCCCCCTTACCTTTTTTTTTTTTTTTTTTTTTTTTTGGTGGGGGGGTGTCACTTCTAGGGTCACTGAAAATTTCAGTCATGTAAAGAATAAATACCCTAATAAACATATAGAAAACCTGAAAGTGATATGTGTGCCTTACAACCATGCAAATGGAAGTGTTTACTTACAGGTCTTATGGTTTTGCTTTATTAAAGAGTTAGACAGTGAAGAACACAAGCAGACAAGGTAGTGAAGTTAGGAATACACATGTACGACAAACTGTTAATAGAAGAAAAATGTAATCTGTCTGGTGTAGGGCTAACAGTATCCTTGCTTGTTAAGCTCATACAGAGTATTTGATGGCGGGGAAATAGTTGGAAAGCCACAATACCTTAAAAAACAAAAACAACCCAGTGTGTGACTGAAGAGTGTGAAAGAGCCTGCACTGCAGTGTGGCAGCATTGTATTCTATAGCATTTCTGTCCTTCATCGCTGGGAGTTTCTGGGCTTATCTTGCAACTGCCTTGCTGACTGCTCTTGAAAGCAGATAAAACAACACTGAATAGAGTTTTGCAGAAGTAGAATTTACGAGCAGAGAGCTTATTCTGTTTTTGTCTAATAAAGCTTTTCTATAAATATTTAACAAATTGTTTTAAATTTGAAATCAGTGAAAAAGTCTTTCTAAAACTAATGAGTTGAAGACAGAAGAAGGAACCCGGCTAAGTTCTGGTACTTAACATTTTACACAGTAAGAGAGACCTGTAGTTGTTAATAACAAGGCTATAATATAGTCATTATTTTAAGCCAAACTACATGAGTTATGCCTTGATACTGTGGTATTGATAGTTTCAATATCCAAGGTTTTCCTTAAGAGGGAGCTGTTAAATTTATTATGAACAGTAGAACAACAAACTGCTGTAGGACACTTCAGTAGAGACAAAATTGTTTTTTGTAAGTAAAACAGTAATACAGAATGAAAACTAACACATGGTATCCTGCTACACAGAGGTCCAAGGATTAAACAATCTGTATTTCGTCTTTTAACTTCACTTTCCAGAATGTTATAGCTGAAATTTGGAATTCTTTTTTTTCTTACTGTAACACAGCTATTCTTGGAATCTGTCTCCGATTGCTGTGTGCAGGATGAGGCAGCCAAGCAAAAGAATAAGAATGGTGTGTCTTATCTCCATCTCAGGTGACATGGTGAAGGAAAGGAGAAACTTCCAGATCAGGGACTGAGACCTCTAGTTGATGATGCATCATCTCACTTTTCTGTATCCTGTGCTAGATATTCTTTTTGTTTGTTCTTTGAGTGCAGAATAATGGTGTTTCACTTTCTTCTGATTTTACTCAGCTTTTTTTTATTTTTATTTGTTTATTTCAGAATCATCTCCTCAAACCTCATTGAACAGGAGAAGTTCAGGACGTCAAGGTGGAGTTCATGAACTCTCGGCTTTTGAACAACTTGTAGTAGAACTGGTACGACATGATGACAGCTGGCCTTTCATGAAACTGGTTTCCAAAATCCAGGTAACTGATATAACTGCACAGGGAACGATAACATTTGGGAATTCTGTTTGCTGCCAGTAAAACTTGTAATTTATAGCATTGCCCAAGCAGGGGAATACAGCTAAGCAGTGGGATTCAGGTAAACTCTCGCTTTTCAACTCAAATATTTGGTGCCAGAAATAGATTTTCCAACTGACATGTTATTGTGAAAATTACAATTATGCTTGGCATCAATGATTGAAAAATGTGAGATGCTTTGATTATAAAACAAAACGAACAAAAAAACCCGAAACCCCCCAAAGCCTTGGAAAATATGCACTGGACTGCTAAAGGTAAGCTTATGGTTATTAATTAGTTGAATTAATCTTCAGTTTATGCACTGGATTGGATCTTTCTAAAGCTGTATAAATATTAAAGGTGTATTTTCAAAACAGAGACTTGCAATAGAATAATGAGATAGGAACAACTTTATCTTCATTCTGATGTTAATTGTGATGCAGTAGAAAGATGATTTCTCAGATTACTTTTTAATCAAAATTCCTTCCTGTTTAGTTTTAAAAATATTGATGGTAAAGTAGGTACCTAATGTAAGGCCTGGTTTAGAGGTTCTGTATTACAATAAAAGTTCCCAAAGTGCTTTTGCTTTTCTGCATTGGCCTTTTGGTTGTAAGACACTTCTGGAACTCTTCTACCCTAATAAAGTACCTGTCCTGTTAAACGCCTCTGGAGCAACTCTGCACGCAGGCAGCAGCCATAGTCTGGCAGGATCTAGGGCTCAGTGTTTATTTTGAAGTGCTCTATTAAAATTAACAGTAATAGCTGGTAAATGAAGACCTGTAACTCTTAAGAGCCACAGATATTAGGGGATTGGAAGGATCAATCTATTTGGACAAAAAGAATGATATACGAATGTGAATGAAAGATGTAAGCACAGAGGAGGAGAGGAATTTTGAATGAAACTGAGAATAATGTCCAGCTACTAGAGTACTAGAATTACTTTGGGAAATGCAAGAATCTGGCTGAATATGAGGAAGCTTCTTATGGAGGATGGAGAAGTATAATTTAATTTTGATCTGGAAAAGAAACTGCAGATATTTCAGTGCATTCAGGTTTGCCTGAATTAAGCACTAAATTAAGCACTAGCTTCTGTTTGGTTCAGAAAGAAAGATCCATATCTGAGTGCCCCAAAATTTCTTCATCATGTGAGAAGTTTTGGTTTAAACTTCTCACTGCCTTTAAGACTATGTAAAGAATGCACTACATGATCAGAGAGTCCAGCAAGCTAGAAAGAGAAGATACTTTTCTTTTTAGTGTTTATGTAAATGGCACTCCAAAAGTGAAAGGAGTGAAAAAATTAATCAACCTAATTCCATTTCTCTACTAATTCTTCCTCTAGGTTCACTGTCAAGTTGCACTTGATATAGTAAAGTTACAGGCCGTAACAAAGAATTTTGGTTTTAAAATATCAGTGATGGTGCATGTGGATATTTGTTCTTGTAAGAAAACCACGTTTGGATCAGTTTGTGCCTTGAAAAAGACACCTTTTTCCTGTTCTGTGGGTGAAAAGAAGGCACCTTAAGCTTGAAATTGTTTACTTGGAATTCAAAATTTCTCATCCAAATGATCAATGCCCTTAAGGGTTAAGTAATCCTTTTCCTCTTTTCCCTTTTATCACATAAATGCTATTCTGTCTGAATTGGCTTTATCTCTGGTACTTGCATCCTGTCTTGCTTGTTACAGAAAGGTTCACTACCTTCTCTTCTACCTAGCTAAATGGMATCTCAAGGAACAGGAGTGCAAGTAGGTGAAGAGTTATAGAGTAAAGATGTCTATTATTCATGATTAAGGAGCTTCTCGTAATATGTTACAGGAAAATGAGAAGTTTTAAAATCTTGGAAATCAGTTTTGCTCTTGACAGATGTGAACAGCTGGAATTCAGTAATGCTTAACTGTTTGTGCAGTTTTCTTTCATACAGTTGTCCACAGGATATTTAGGATTAGATTTATTTACCGACTTACTGGATAATATTCGTTGTGGTCTATTACTTCAATTATTTAAAAAATGGAAAGCAATACCTGAAAACTAATATTCTGTTCAGTATGTGGAGGCGGTTGCTTGGGACTTTTCTATTTATTTAAAAAACAAAATACTTTTTGCTAATGTCTGAAAAAATTTATTTTAATTTTTTGCATAAGTTGAAATTTAATTTTCCATTTGTTTTTCTATGAACTTTTTAAAGGTACCAGACTACTATGATATCATCAAAAAACCTATTGCCTTAAATATAATCCGTGAAAAAGTGAATAAATGTGAATACAAATTAGCATGTAAGTATTACTTACTGAAGGAGGTAATGAACACTGTTCTCTTATCACTTTAAAATAAATTTTTGTCTGAAAATAGAGCTGTGTCAGAGAATTAGAAAGCTGTAATTGTTTTTTTGAAAAAACACTTAGTTTTTTTTAAGTAGGATTTGTTGAACATAATTCTTGTACTACCAAAACATGATGTACAGAGAAGAAATGAGCATCTGAGAAACTGCAGGTAATTTCTCAAGCCTTTGATGTCAGTGGGTCACACTGACAAAATATTTAGAAAAGGATCAGTTGTAATTGCTTGATTTTGTATTTCCTCTATTGATAATCAGAGGACTGTAAGAATGTTTGCATGACAGTTCACTAATATACGATATAAACTTAATGCATATGTAAAGATGTCTTTGTACTGGCAACTCTGTGTGTAGCATCACTGTACTAATTCAGTGGTTTCAGACTGCTTTACTTGTACTGCTGTCTGGTGATATGAGATACACTACATTCATTCACTTACTTTTCATTTACTAGCGGAATTCATTGAAGACATTGAGCTGATGTTTTCAAACTGCTTTGAATACAACCCTCGTAACACAAGTGAAGCAAAAGCTGGAACTAGACTTCAAGCTTTTTTCCACATTCAGGCTCAAAAGCTTGGACTTCCTATCACATCTGGCAATGTGGACCATGCCGCTCCCGCTGCAAAGAAGTCACGAATCTAACCTCTGCCTTCCAAAGGATTTTTTGAGGGAATCTTTTATGTTCATTAAAATGAAATGTTAAATCATGCAGTCATCATACCTATATAAAGCAATAACAACTGTTTAACCACCTTGAAGTGTGGCCTGCACTATATTCTCAATGTAATATTAAGCACTCAGGAGAACGTAGGAAAGATTACCTTTGCTACAGTTTTATTCAGTGTCTAATAATTTTGATAGATGTACTGGATACAGTACTGGTTTACAGAGGTTTTGTACATTTTTAATACATTCATGTGTTCAAATATCTTCCAGTAATATGTTGTTTTTTCCTGCACCAAATGACCTTGTTTCATTCTCTAGATTTTCTAGGAGCTGTGGTATTGAGGGCTTTATCAACTCAGATAAAATCTTCTACTGTAGCACAGTTGAAGAAACTGTGTGTATGTTTAAAACTTGTTGGAGCTTATCTTTTCAACACTACACATGAATGAGTACAATTGCATATCCTTTAAGTACTGTACCAGTGCTGGCTGGAGGTATTCAGTCTGAGTTTATTAAGTAGATATTTATTTAGCATTCAAAGTAATTTGTGAATTTGTTTTGTATTTATAAAATTTGTACTTGGGGATTAAAAACAAAAAAGAGAGAGTTCCATAACTTTTTTAATTTTTTCCTGTGTTTTTGTTTTATTCCTCTCTAACTTCTTGATGATCAATCAATAAATACCTTCCTCTCTCCCTGGCAGTTCTTCTAGCAATGATTAATTTACGGGACTGTATTATAAGTTTCTATGTACAACTTTCTAAGTGTACAAATAAAATGACACATTTTTCAAAGCACCTTGAGCTTCTGAAATTTACTTCTGAGTTGTGCTGCTCTGCCGTCTTCCCTGTTATTTTACTGGGGGAAGCTGCTGGAGACAATACAGCAGGATTTGGCTTCAACCAGCATTTTCAGCAGCTGCAGCTGTGAGCTGTCTCGCTGTCTTACCTGGTCTCCAACTGATTGCAAATGTTCATGAATGTGCATGTAAGGAATGTGTGTATAAATTTTAGGCTTTTTTTTAATCAGGATCTTTATTCTAACAGTGTAGAACCTCATAGCTTTGTTTAGCTGACCAGCAGCTTCTTTAAAGCATCCTTACTGTCCTTCATAATGGTCTTTTTACCAGAGCTTAACTTTCAGTATTTATATTTGGGGGGAGGGGGTCAGTAGCTTTAAATCCCTTTTAAAAACAGGTTTGCCCCAGGGGGAGGCATACATACTCTGAGGAAGTGCGTGCARCAGAAATTTGGGGTAGGGGTGAAGAGGGTAGGAAAAAACTGAAAGATGAGTTTTTTGCTGCAGTTACTTTCCTCCCTGTTTTTGTGCCAGGTTCTACTGCAGCATTAACACCTCTATATGCTACAGTCCTGGACAATTATTTGCTATTTCATTGTGAGTTTATTCTGCTTCTGCAGTGCTTATCTTGCCTAGAGATGGCAAGAATGGACGGTCTTTTGTGCCTAGGGAGTGGATGGCAATAGATAGGAGACAGATCAGCTTGAGGTTTAAAAATGAAAATAGTGAGGAGGGGGCTATTGTCCAGAAATGTCTGTTAATACTTCAGCATTTCTATGTGAGCTTTGCCTTATTCATAGTTGACATCTATCTTATGCCCAGATCAAGGACATATAGGTTTTTGGCCTCCCCACCACAAAGAATGTTAAAATACTCTAAAAAGTGATGGGAGTGGCAGAAGTTGTCTTTGCGGGGTGTCGGTTGTGCTCAGTATCCCTGCATCTGTCTAGTCCCAAGAGGATATGAACATCCTGACTTAGCAGGTTGCATAAACAGTTGTGCAAGTTCTTATTCACATGAATAGTACCTGTTGACCTCAGTGAGTATATTTATTGGGGGCCACAGTGAGCTGAACAAGTCCATCTGTGGCAGGTGCAATTTAAATTGTTACTGTCCTCAACCTATTCCTAGCTGCTCATTCCTGTCACACTTTCTCCAAGTTTAGTTCCTTCAATTACTTCCCCTCAGTAACACTACTATAATTTTGATAGAGCAGGTGGGAACAATTTAACCCAAATATCTGCTTGTGGCTGTGTTTATACGCTTATGCCATTAATGATGCTATCAATTTGCCATGAAATTTGCAAGTCCAGTATGCTAGGGTAAAATACAGAGAAGTGTGCACTGTGCCTTTGAGCAACTGTACTGAAAATATTTGTATATATGCTGTATGCACAACGCAGATCTGACAGTCTTTGACTTTAGTGCTGTTCACAGGGCATGCTTACCTCTCACCTTCTGGGTGCCTGTTGTGTGTTCAGGCACAGAGCATGGCCCAAGCCCTCTAGTCCTGTCAGTGGATGGGATGAGTTGGTGCTTTTGTTGCAGCTTCTCCAAACTTTGGCTGTACTGTTTTTGAGCTATTTCAAGAAGTCTTTTTATGTCTATTTCCCCCACACCCACCTTTGCAAAAGGAGGAATTGCTTCATATCTCCCTCCCCGCCTCCCCTGAGATACTTTGTGCTGCTTGTCAACAATTCCCCCAGAACAAGCCAACCTCTGACTTACTGCGAGCACATGCTTTCCTCTGGAAGTGATCCAAGATGCTGTTACTACTAGGGTGAGGAGCATGTCCTGGAGAAGTGCTGTGTCTGCAGGAGCTCTGAGCCAAAGTTTCACAAAGGTGCAGGAATGGATAGGTTAAATGGTGCAATCTCAGATCCGGGTCTTCGCTAATCAGGCTTTGCGTTGTTGCTTTACCAGGCTCTTCAAGAAAAAAGGGCAGCAGGCTTCTGTGAGTTCAAAGTGCAGTGTCTGTTTTACAAGTAGGAGAATAACAAGATCCAATAGTGAATGTCTGTTTCCCTGCAAGTACCTGCAATATATCTTGGGCTCCAGCAGTTATCCAGGGATTGTTAAACCAACTGTTTTTCCTGCTGTGCAGATTCTGCCTCTCTTTCTTGCTGCTCCTTTCATTCATGACAGAGCGAGGAATTACTGAGTAACAATCTTTTAAGGAATTTCTTTTGATTCTTTTTGTATGTAATAATTCTTTTATAACCATGGAGCCAGTTCCTTTGGAGGAACTGAACTCCAACCAAAAATACTGTCTCTTCCAGGAAACCCCAGCATTTCCTCAAAACCAGCTTGTTTTGCTCCTGGTTACCACAGAAGTCAAATCTTGGTGGCTGCTATTATTGGAAGCTTCCCTTCCTAATCCTAGTCAAGCAGGAGTAGGTCAGAAGGAGAAGGTCCATTCATGGAGTCTTGTCTTCAAATGCTAAATGTAACTCCCTTGTGTGCTGTTGCAGTCAAACTGATGCTGTTTCTGCTTAGGTGTCAGCTGGCAGCACCAATCTAGCAAAACTGTGGTGCCAGGTCCGTTCTCCTTTATTAGGAAGTGGGTGATTTTTTGGAGTAGTATATCAAGCATCAGATTCATCTGTTCACAGTTGAACTCCTGGAAACTTTTAATAATGTTGGAAAATTTGAGTTGCTTTGCTCTGACAGACAATGTGACAGACATGAGACAGCATTCTTCACGGCCAGCTTCTAGAGCAGAAGACTGTCTTGCTTTTGATGCTGACAAATACCAGTTTTCTGTTTTAAGGCAATCTGGGATCAAATGCATTCCTGTTTTCCCTGATGTAAACCCTTGTTCAGGTCTTGATCTACCTAATAGTCATAAGATAAAGCAAGTTGGGGTGAAGCTGAGATGAAACTGACTTTGCTACTAGGACTTGCTTCCTTGGTGCGGGTTCCCCTGGCCTGCCTTGGGTTCCAGATCTGCTCTTGTGAAGGATTTGGGCTGGAACCACCACACCCTGCACCCAGTGCTGAATGGTTCTTGTGTGGAGGGTGAAAAAAATCATTTCAAGTATCATAGAAGAAAGCACCTAAACTTTAATACTAATAGTTAAGTAAGATGATCATAGCATAATCTTAGCAAAGATGGGCATCAGAAACCAGCAAGATCCAGCCAGAAACCAGTCTGAACCTCTGTGTGTAAGCTATAGGGAGGTAGAGGTTGCTGGACCCTGGAGAGCCCAACTTCATGTAGTAACCAACTGCAATATGCCCAGCAACGAATGATCTATAGAACTGTGATAGTCCAAAAGTGGGGATTCTTCTATGGGCAGTGAGAAGATCTTTTGGGACACCAGAAGTCCCTAGACTCTGGCTGACATAACGTTCTACTGGACTGGTCGTTAGGAGATTACATGTTTGTTTTATGGGTTTTGGATTATTGATGTAGTCATTGAGCTAACCCTTTTCCTTTAATTTGGTGCTTCCTTGAACAGCCCTTTATTAAAACAAAAAGTCTTTGCTTTTAAGTGCTCGATGGTATATGCCCAGTGTGAATGTGTGTGTACAACAACTCTTGGAGAATCTCCAGTTACAGATAAGGAAGTTCCCATTTTGGGGGCACTCAGGTTTGAAGACGTTTGGATTAAGTCAAAAGCAAAGGTGAAATGACTTGTGCTGCAAATCGGGTAGAAATTATAAAGATGAGTAAATCAAGCCATCATAGATGTCTCCCATCTATTCCCAAATGTGGATGCTGAAGTAGAATCAACTTTAAAACATGGCTGTGTATTTGTGCACCGCAGAATCTGGAAGCGTACTTATTTTTAGATTGCATGGATGTAAAGTTTTATGTTTTTAACTGCTTTAGGCCACCTATCCTTAAAATAGGGTTATCATTCATGAACATCCTACTTTTAGGTCTTTGAAAATTAGGTCTCCAGTACCTGGAAAACTGGAAAAACTGATTTACTCAAGTTGTGCTGGGAACAAAACCCAGCTTCCTCCTGCCTTCCCCCTTTTCTCAGTAGCATCCAGTATTCTGAACTGCAGTGGCAATGTATGGCTGTGTCTGTCTTTAAACTTTTTTTTTTTTTTTTTTTTAAGTAATCAGACAAAGCTGACTTGCTATTTGTGAAACACTTCAGACTTAGCCGGGCACCTGCTGACTGATATTCAGAGCTGTATTCTGGCARAGAGATACTTTCCCTGACCAATGCTTTCTGATTTGGAGTGTGTTAAAATGCTAAACAACATGAAGCACACCTGAAATGTTTTCAGTAGTGGAAGTCCACAGTCCACATATGTGTTCCAAAAAATACAGGGGCCAACTTTGCATTTGCTTCCCTATCTTAATGTATGATTTTCCTGGGTTTATAGTGCTGCTTTCATGGAAAATAGCAATCTTTATAATCTCTGAAACTAATTCTCTATTTTTTCTTGGCTGCAAATTCATCTTTAAAATTTTTTAGGTATGAAAGCAGGAAAAAAAGGTTTCCTGGGACTTCAAGCACAAGAGGATATCAGCCATTGCCTTTAGAGGGGCTCCGAGTGTGGTGGGGGCAGGAGGGGGGCGGATGTGTGCCCTGTGCAGGACAGTCCCTTGCTCTTCACCAGAAGGGGGAGAATGGGACAAGCACGAGCGCTCTGCTTTTGGCCTCGCTGTTGCTCAGAGAATATATCCAGCTGTTCAGGTCACTTGCTTTTGATGATAGAAATGTTTGATTGGGCCAAGTTTCCTACTACCATGTTACATTACAGCATACTCTCCAAAGCACTGGCTACTGCCCACAAAAGATCAGCTTTCATTTATTCTTCTCTACAGTGATTCGAGTTTCCTTTCTTAGATTTGTTTCAAAGAACCATGAAAGAAAGGGCCTTTATACTAGTAACTCAGTGACACTGCTCTAGCATCATGTTGATTGCATGGTAGTCACAGTATGTAATTTTGGTACTCTGGCACTATGTACAACCTGGTTTTAATAGTACCATGTGGAGAAACTGAAAATCATGTTTGCTGTATAATTTCCCGTGTGATTTGTAACAAAGTTATCTTGTAGAAGATAGTCACGCTCTGGTAGGGTAACATACAAACATGAGTTTTGTTGATTTGCTAGTCTTAGTTTACTGTTTTATTTATGCTTTATATAATTATTCCCTAGATTAACAGTTTTATAAGAATATATACAGTAATCTATGTGCTTTTCTGTTTTTCTCTAGGTGTCTTACAAATCAAATTAGTTTGGATAGGAAAGGACTTTAAAGAGGACAGTGGTACTGTGGCTTGGCTCCTACAAATCATGCATTTGAAATGTCAGAAATGTGATGCAGGATGCTGAAACATTTGAGTTTTGGATCAGAGTTGTGAATTTGATTCTGGGAAGCATGTGGATTTGCCTGCGGGATCAGGACTTTATAGCTGCCTTTCGTGAACGTTCCTGCGCAGATCCCGCCATCAGAGTCACATGCTGGGCTTTGCAGTCCTGGCACCACTCAAGAGGACTGCTGTCACCAGAGGACACTTTCACAGCAGCCTGCAGGTCTAGTGATCCAGCAACAGTTATAAATATTCCTGTGCCCGAGTCATCCTAAAGCTCTTTTTCATAGACCAGCAAATGATCTCAACTCATGTATTTAACATGTTAAGCTTAGTTAATGTTTTATTTTTAGGTTGCTATCTGAAAAATAAAAGCATAGTGGTTTTAAAATACAAGATCAACTATTTTTAAGCTACATGCTTCATGAGGGACTTTACTTTCCTACACAGAGCTGCTGTGTAAGGCACTTGCAACACTTGGGACAGATGCATGAGTAGGTTTAGTCTGGGCATCTTTTGTTTCTGTGGCATGAAGGAAGTGAAGGAGGCACCTCAGGGTGGGCTGACAAAGACCTCTCTATTAGGTCTTTCATGTACAAGATCTTAGCATTACCTGATCCAAAACCTTTGGAATTGTTTCCCATAGATATCTCAAGCCCTACCACCACTAGGGAAGGAAGGTGACGCCTCAGTGGTGCTCTCTAGTCTCTCCAATTCAAGCGCTTTGTAGAATTGTTCTCAAAACCCCCTCAAATCTCCAGCAAACAAAGGTGATCTGCACTGTGCTGTATCTTTCCCCTTTCCTTGCATATTTGGGATGCCTACGTTATGCATGGAGCTGCTTGGTGAAAGGGGTGCTGCTGAGCAGCACAGAATCCCTTTAGTTTTGCACTGCGTAGCAAGGGCTGTATCAGAGCCCTCTTTATTTTATTTGATAGCTCAGTGTCTCAGTGGCTAGAGACAGCTGAACAGAGCATTGCAATGGACCTAGTCCTTGCATTCAACCTTCATCAAAACAGCAGAATTACCTTATGTTTAGATGCAATACTTCACACTAGGTCTTTCTGGAGCAATTTTAACAGTATTAAAACTTCAGAACCAAAAGTATCTATCCTCCTTTTTATCTAGCTTTTGATATCCAATTTAAACAGGTCATGTGAATTAATCTCCCCTTTCTTGGCACTTTCGTGATGGTTTCCTTATCTCCTGCACAGGATTTGGTCTTTTCCTGGTGATTATTTTTTGTATTGCAAAGATGTCTCCTTAAATCAGACCTACAACGTGATAGAAGTGCTCTTGATTAGAAACAGTCCATTTTCCAAGGATCTTATTCCAACTGGATGACATAACCCCAGTAGGATGGATGAACCACAGTTCAGGGCACAGAGAGGTGAAATGTCTTCCTGGCGACCATATAACAGGTTAGCAGCAGAATCAGGCCAAGGCTGCAAGACTCTGGATTAGCATCTGAAATCTGTTTGCAATAGTGCTTTGGACTTGTCCAGCCACACAAAAACAAGGACTTTTGCTGCACAAGGAACCCTTGTGGTCTTTGGAGTCCACTTTTTTGGGAGTCTTCTGTAAAGAAGAGTACAATGAAGGAGAATCAGTGCCAGCCAACCCAAACATTTTGAAGGTTTGCATGTATCGATCCAGAAGGGAAAGAGATTTCTTAAAGCATTACCACCTTTTCCTGGAGGTGCACCAGTTTAAATAGTGCAATCTGCTGAGATGTCTGACTGCATCCCAACGCTTGGCAGTCATTCACCTGAGAATCAAGCTGAAGCAGTTCAAGAAATTACCACTTCCAAGTATCCTATTCCTCCAGTGAGAGTTACTGCTTCTTCACTGAAAGTTTTCAGAAACCTAAAAAGATGAAACCACTGTTAGGAAAATTATAGATATGGATTTTATTTTGGTGGCATTTGTCCTTACTACTTTCTTTTGTATAAGTTCCATTATATTTATATATTCAATTTTATATAATGCTAGTGAGCAAAGAACCAATTGTTGAGCCATAATACTGAGGAGAGTAAGAAAATAGAGCACACTTCTCTTTTTATATCCAATCAGTTTTTAAAAAGAAACAGAAAAAATTCTGCTCCTATGCTTTGGTAAATCTACTGAAATCCTAGTGTAAGGGGGAGCACAATTTTACCTCCTAAACTTGGAGAGAGAAACAGTGCTTTGAGATTGGCAGCACAAGGACTATCACTGTATTTGTGTGAGATAGGAGAAAAAGCAAAAAAATTGCTGAATGCTGGTGAGGAATGTGCTTAGCAAAAGGACATTACAGCAGTAGGAGACACATGGCTTGAGCAAGGCGTATGGCAGTGGTCTGCTGAACATTCACTGTATAATAGACAACTTCCTTCCAATGGCAAACGCAAGGAATTTTTGCCATAAACTTGTAGAGGTTAGTGAAGGGTGAAATTGCTATTGAAGAAATACCTCCTGGGACCATCACATTGATTAACATCCCTGCTAACCATAGGCATCACAGTTTTATTGCTCCACTAGAAATTCCTGACAGAAACCAGCAAAACTATTAATGGCATCTCCTCTATGTTACTCATATGTGTGTCCTTGAATAGTGACAGGAAGGAGCATGAGGCTGTTGGATTCTTCTGCAACTGTGAGTGGACCCTGTGGGCTGGAAGAAATGAGATTAAATAAGGGATCCCAGGCATAACTTCCCATCCTTCACATTTCTTTGTGCAGCAGTATCTCTGATGCAGACATAAATAGAGAGAATAAAGTATTTCAAACTAAAAGCAGTGTTTTCTAGCTGAAAACAAGCTGGCAGTAACAGAAAATGTTTCAGTTTTTCCTCCTACTGTTTTTTCATGGTTGGCATGCTTTCAGTTTGAGAGATTTACACTTTTTAGGTGACTGTGCCATTAGCTCTCTTTATAGGAAAAAATGACATGTATGAAGCAAGAACACAAAATGAATGGATTATCCAGAAGAGGTTTTCCAAGTGACCAACACATATAACAAATTATACCATTGCTTTTTGGCTGCTTGAAGAAAAATTCTGGACTTTTATTTAATAAGAATGATTAAGTAATAAAATCTATACTTCGTTTAGCATTACAGTCTATTCTTCCAAAGCAGTCTGGCAACTTTTCCCCAGATCCACTTACCAAGTGTATAGGTCAGATCTATATGTTAGTTTTCTAAAGGTCACTTTAGCTCCCTTCTTGCCATTTCACTGTAATAAG
Organism: Apteryx rowi; assembly: GCF_003343035.1. Lineage (NCBI taxonomy): Eukaryota > Metazoa > Chordata > Aves > Apterygiformes > Apterygidae > Apteryx > Apteryx rowi. Next base: position 2,683,673 of record NW_020451182.1, read on the forward strand.
CATTATTCTGTGAAGCACAGCAGCTACTCTGCCTCCCAGAAACGATCCTGCTTTTTACATTTCCTTTCTTTAGACAGGGTTTAGCATATTGCATTCAGGTCTGTTATACAGCCAGGGTTCTGCTTCACTGTATATAGAGATGTATGTGTTGCTCTGGCACATCTGTAGCTGGAAATAACAGCCAGCATCAAACTCCTCTGACCTTGTGTTTTTAGAGGACGCTCATTGAGGAGTATCTGACTTTGCTATTTGCTTGAAAGAGAGGCTTCGAGAAAATAGTAGTTCTGAATGACCTACATTTCCTTCCTTTGGAGGAAGGATTGTCTGGGGCGTAAAGCGTGGAAGGGGCTTGAAGCCTTCTCCGCCCTGCGCCAAGGCTTGCCACAGGCTTCCTGTGTGACCTTGGGCAAGTCACTGAGCAGGAAAGGTAATACCCACCAGACAGGGATACTTGATTACATAATTTTAATAGAGAGCTTTGAGACCTTGGAATAAAAATGCTACAAATAGAAGTGAAAAAATACTGTCTTTACCATGAAAATGAAAGTTTTATGAAGAGAAAAGCTGGTAAGTGTCCTGATTGAATAATTGATACACAAACAGTGTCTGATCTTGTAAATCCTTCCTCACCTGAGGTTATACTGTAAATTTATCTCAGCTATGAACAAGAGGCAGCAAGAAAAAAGAGGCTTGGAAAGAAATTGCTTCTGGGGAAAAAGTATTTTGCAGGGGAAACAGAAATCCATGAAGGCTATGAGGGTAAATAGTTACTTTCTCTACAGTGTTACAAATATGCAAAGCTTTGTGAATATAGAATATGTGCTAATTACTTAAAAGTCATTTTTTTAATCTTCTGTTTCCATTAATATGGCTGGGCAAAGTTCCCTTGTATTTTAGACTTTTGAGGGATTTTTTTGTTTCTGTTTGCCTATTTTTCTGCCATCTCTATTCCATAAGGAATTTTTATTTCCTTTTTTTATTACATTTAAATGCCATCTCTAAAATGATGTCATTAAAAAACATACCATTCTAATCAAATGTATCTTTTATTTTCCATTGACCAGCGACAGGCATGTGGGCGAGCAGCATTATGATTCATTGGCATGCATGATTTCTTAGCAAGCCATTAAGAGTCACAGAATGGGAAATGGGGAATTCCAGCCAGCCCTAAGAAGTGAGCCGCTGGCTCCAGGAGCGTGTCTCCAGCAGCAGTGCTGGGTTACACTGTCTATCCTGCTTGTTCCTACCTCCCTGATGCTTCCCTGGGCTGTTCTGGCACAGCTGTTTGTAGGGCTGTAAGATGAACTTGCTTAGGGAACTGAGCTGGGTGAAGAACTCTCTGAGAAAAACAAGTATTTTTCTTCAGCCACATTCAGAGAAGCAGCACCACTGGCAGGGAAAAGGCTGCTTAAACTAACTTACGTATCACAGCCATCAAACCGAAATTACAGCTTGAGTAAAATTACCCTGTGATACATAAAGAGAACCTTTGCCATGACTCACCCCGGGCTCTTGTCCCTCCTCTTACAGCTGCCCTCTCCCTTGCTGCCGCAGCGCAGTGGGTCGGTCGGCGGGCAGCGGGGGCAGGTGTGGAGGTGCGGATGCTCGGGAGGTGCCGGGGGCAGCAGCGGGGGCCAGCCGCGCTGCCGCGGGCCCCGGGAGGCATCATTGCGGTGATGCTTCAGTGAAGCAGCGGCATGGGGCGAGTGGGAGCCGGCGTGCTGGCGATGGAGCCGACGCGCCAAGGATGGAGCCTGCTCTGCGGCACGGCCAAGGAATGTCCTGGCAGGGCCTGGCGCCCGCGGGGTGACGCAAGGGGACGGCTCGCTTCATCGCTCTGCACGGGAGCGGCATAGGCCAGGAGGTAGGACCCGAGTCCTCCGAGAGCTGCAGCCAGCCCTGGTGCGCCCCACATCCCACCCCAACACAGGCCTGCAAGAACCTGACTGGTGACTTGGAGCCGAAAAGGGCTTTTGGGGTTGGGACCACACCGATTCCTTCGGCAGCCCCTGTCCCTGCCCTCCGCCCAGTGCCAAGCCCAAGTGTGTGTGGAGCCATGCAGTGACCCAGGTCTGGGAGCTGATTCGGGGGGGGGGGAAACCCAACGCCTTCCTCCACCCCAGACTGGAGTGATTTTCTGCATTTTTGTTTGTTCTTCCAGCTGGATCAGTTCCTGAGCTCAGTTCACATGAACACATGTGCTGGCACAGCGCAGGGGTAGGAACAAGTGGCAGAGGGAGGTGGAAGAGGCAGCTTAGACCAGCCTAAGTGCCCTGCCAAGGAATGTGGACCCCGAGCTTCCCTTAGAGGAAAATTCATTCTCCTCCCAAGTTGCATGGTCTGACAGGAYGGCTCGCTGGGGACCTGCGCTCCACATTAGCCCACAGACTCTGCCCCTTGCTGCAGGCTTGTAAGGACTAGTGCAGGCAGGAAACTCTGGAAATCTTGCTGACTTGCAGGAAGATATCTTCCTGCACCCTAGAATCTGCCAATTATAGTCAAATAAATTTACAGTATAATATAACTTTTTAAAATAAATGTATCTGCAATGTAAGAAAAGATATAAAAACCTCAGTGTTTGCCTTTTGCTGGGGTTTTCTATAATACTCTTTCATATAACATGAATTTAGACTTTATTCTGCATTCTTTGTACTCCCACTGAAAATACAGAATTGTTGGAGGGAAACTGGACGTTTTCCAGAGGTACTCTGCAGAGCAAAGGAAAAATAAGAAGGGCTGTGAGCAACATAACTAGTGAAATGTAGTTTCCTATGGATTTCTCTCTTGACCGATTGTCTTTGTAACTGAATGGTATTAAGACTTCCTGTTATTTCCACATACATTTATACATGTTCCTCTGCTCTCCCTTTATAGCCCTTTTCCTGAAGGTAATTTGGCTACTCCATAAGGGGCCTGCTGTCTCATAGCAGAAATCAACATGATCAGAAGTTACTTGTGGACATAACACCCCACTTTCTTGTATCTCAAATGAATTATTTTATGAAACTTAATTACTTAATTAAGGATCTTAATTACTTTTGAGACCTCTATCCTTCTGCCAGATATGACTGAAATAAGCTAACAAGTTAAACAGTTACTGGGACAAGGACTTGCCCAAGTGAGACAAGGGATGCCCAAAGAAGTCAGGTATAGGCCTTGCTTTCACAGGAATTTAGGCTAAAATGGTAATGCTGAGTTTAGTCTAGTTGATAGAGAAGCAAAACGGATGTGCAGAACGAAAAAGCAAAGGGCTGTGATTTAAGAGAGCTTGTGTGCATGAGGCAATTGACTTAATTACCATCACTTCATGCTAACGAGCATCCAGGAGTTGAATCCAAATGAACAGTGCCTTTTGCTCTCCAGTGAGTCATTGCTTCCATCCACAGAGGGTGAGGGGAGACTTGGAGGGGGTTCCTTCGAGGCATGTGCTCAGCATAGGATATCATTCACAAAGGTTTTTCGTGTGGCTGCTGGGCGCTCTGAATCATAGGGCTATTTCGGGGGTGCCTGGTGGGATGCAGGGCTTGTGGCACTGGGGTAGTGAAACTCGATGCTTCCTGAGTGCAGTGAGATGCCAGGATGGGGAACCAGATGAGCAGCAGCTTTGTCTGTGTGCTCCAGCAATCACTTTTGCCTCATCATTATTGCTCTAAGCTGGATATTGGCCATTTCTGTGGCCTTCAAGGTCACCACAAGGGTCTATTCCAAGTTCCTTCCCTGGTAGCTGCAGTCATGGGGAGTCCACCCCTCAGTTTCCTTGAAAATGAAAAGCCCTATTCTGTTTGCCTCTGACCTTCTGGTTTTCATCCCTTAGAAATGGTCTCAACTTCTGGTAAACTCTCATGTATTTCTCAGAGATGTCTAGAAAGTAAAAAAAAATCCTTTAATCCTTGTTTCTTCTGTTCTCTGATGGCTGCCAGATACTGGACAGTGATTTGTACCAGCATCCCTGAGTGTCTGGATGCCTCAGGTGTATACCTTGAGAAGTGAATAGAATAACAAGCACTTATGACTCATTATTGAGTTTCCATGGTAGTAAAGGGGGGGTGAGTCATGCACAATTTCGAGTTGTCATCCAGCCTTGCAACTCTGGAGATGCTACCTCCTTTTCCACCTTTTGCTTTATGTGCCTTGGAACTACAGTGTAGAGGACCTCCATAGGTGACAGAGTACACTGCAAGAGCATGAGATCAGGGCACTGATCCTGTGAGTGCCAGATGCCTGCTGAAGCCAGGACAGTGGTTGCACTGGCATTGGAGGATGTACTGCACATATGCATGGCTAAGCCTATTTACAGAGGTTAAGGAAACCCCAATTTGATGAATTCAGTTTCCATTCTGAACACAGAGCAGGATGTAACTCAAAAAGGAGATCTGGAAACATGGTGGCTTACATTAATGGAGAAAGGGGAAAAAATCTTATGTACCTCACCCTATGCAGTATGAATGTATACATATATACACAGACATGCTGACAAATGCTAGTTTGCTAGTCTCCAGCAAGGTATTCTAGTAACTTAGGTGTTCTGGGGAGTGATGGCTGGCGGGCCAGAGCGCAGGCTGTATTTCACATACATTCCTGGTAGAGATTCTGCATGTTTAGGAGCTCTTGGCTTTCAGACACATTTTTGTTCAGGGAGCTGAGTGCCACACACAACTGGGAATCCTCTTTTCCTCTTGCTGTGCTAGAGAAAAAACGGTCCATATTTGGTGTCCTGTGCCAAAACCCTTGTCCAACTGGACAATATGGACAAATGAATGAAGAACTCTCAGGAGGGTTATTCTTTCTTCTTAGTTTTAAGTCATCTCCATATCTTTTAAGACTGCTCCTTACGTCGCGACCTGCCCAGCCATCATATCAGCAGTTCTTTCAAAAACATCTCCGTGGTGTCAGAGAACGACACTGGCTCTGTGCCAGGCCTTCCGATACCTTTGCTTGCAGGGACTGAAGACAGCCAAGGGAGCAGCACAACCCTGGTTCAAAGAGGGATAAAGAGACATGGCAAAGGGTAACGGTAAGGACAAAATACCCCTGTGCTGACCTGTGAAGTGTGCGCAGACACACAGACAGAGCATGACCGGGGCGCAGCTCTAAACGGGGAGAGGATGCCAAAATTGTGACCTCAGAGCAGTAGAAAGAACCGTGGTCACCAGAGCGGCTGCTTGGCACAGCCCGCAGCGCATGGCAGAAGGGAGCTGCACTAGCTTGGTGGCCCCCAAAGGAGCCATACAAAACAATTTTGAAGCGACATTTCTACTGACTACTGAAGCCACGATGCTGCTTTGCCAGCTACGTTATACGGAGGGATGCCATAGAGCTGCTGCAGACCTTTCCCCACCCGTGTAGCTTACAACAGTGGGCGACCCACCCGGGCAGGCCTGGGGTGGACGGGGCGGGAGACCCCAGGGAACTCCGGCGGGCGCTGCGGGGCGCGGAGGGGCCGGGTGGC
>NW_020451182.1:2690916-2738411 GCF_003343035.1 Apteryx rowi
AAAAGGCCCAACTCAGACCGGCCCACTCGCTCTCCTGGGATCAATTCCCTCCCTCCTGTCCCCTCTCCCCAAATAAGTCAAATTCATGATAAGGTAATGGAAAACTGCTTGAGTAGTACAATTGTATGCCTAGTTGTATAAAACTGCTATCCAAAATCAAAGTCAAAGATGCTGAGATCTGAAATAAAGTAGGGATAAACTTTGTGCTTCTTGTATCTTGGCAACAACCCGACACAGGTTACCAAATTCATTGTGTGTTCAGGTTGAGTACAGTATTTTTATTCTTACTGGGGCAGATGGACTTCCTTATCTAGCACTGTGGGCTGCCTTCTTGTCTAGTGAGTGTTAATTTTTGCGGTTTAAATTATTTCTTTGATCTCATTTTACAGGCTTCTGGAGTAACAGTGAATGATGAAGTCATAAAGGTTTTTAATGACATGAAAGTAAGGAAATCTTCAACCCCAGAAGAAATTAAAAAAAGAAAGAAAGCAGTTCTCTTCTGCTTAAGTGATGACAAAAAACAAATAATTGTAGAGGAGGCAAAGCAGATACTGGTTGGTGACATTGGAGATACAGTGGAGGACCCATATACAGCCTTTGTGAAGTTATTACCTTTGAATGATTGCCGATATGCTTTGTATGATGCCACGTATGAGACAAAGGAGTCTAAGAAAGAAGACCTGGTATTTATATTCTGGTGTGTAAAAGCAAAGTTTGCTGTTAAAGCTGAATATTTTTGACTCTTCCCTTAACACTGGATGATTGAATAACTTTTTTTTTTCTTCCCTCCCACTTTAAAGGGCTCCTGAAAGTGCACCTTTAAAAAGCAAGATGATCTACGCAAGCTCTAAAGATGCCATTAAAAAGAAATTTACAGGTATGGGCCTAAAAAAGTTTTACTCATTAGATAGCATGCCTTCTAGATGTTGAGGTTCTCACAAATGTGTTTTTGTCTGTCTGTCTTTCAGGTATTAAACACGAGTGGCAAGTAAATGGGTTGGATGATATTAAGGACCGTTCAACACTTGGAGAAAAATTGGGAGGCAACGTGGTAGTTTCACTTGAAGGAAAACCCTTATAAAAAGACAGACAAGTGCCATCTGGATCTAAGGAGCTTCCATTTCTGCAGCTCGTTCAATTGGAATAGTATTAGTCTCCCTTTCCCCTTCCCTCCTTGAAAAAATAAGTCCTTTCCCTACGCCCCTGAAGGAGATGTCATTGTTAAGCAGTCTACCAGTGATTGCCATTAGACTGTTTAATCCTGGTAGTTTTATGTAGGATCCGAGGAATGCTTTCACGTCATACTCTTAGCCAAAACTGACGTAGCATGCATTCCTTGCAACATGTACAATGAATGTGATAGTTAATGTGAATAGTCTAGCAGACAGCAAAAGGTAAGCTAATTGAATGCCTTGAAAGTATTGTCCACTGGTCGGATGGTAGACTCTATACAGTATTACTTACAGTTGCACTTGATTGCAGTTCCATGAGGCTCTTGTGCATTCATACACCTCACCTGCCTTGACAAGCCTATTTTTGTGACATGGCAGCACACAACACTATGCATTTAAAGCACTTTTTTGTAATATGTTTGACTTCCCTCCCCGCCCCCCCAAAGGAATGCCAATTAAGTTGCTGTAACTGTGTCATCAGATTATTGTAGTACCTCAGTTTCATTCCTGTTACATGCATATCTTTATAAATGAAGTAGCTGTTACGATGCCTTTTGTTTTCCATTGAATGTACACTACTGAACAGGAGTAGAAGTTATCTGTTTACCATGTGAGTCTTGAAACACTAAAGTTCTGTAAAACATCAGTCATGATGGCAATTTCTGTATTCAAAAGAGCCTTAAATGGAACGTTGTTTTTGAGATCAAAAACTGGCCACGTTGCAATAAAACTTGTGGCTTATTACAGAACGTTGCCTTGTTTTCATTGGAAAATATAGTTTTTAAGTATGTTTAATTTAAGCATATTTCAAATAACTTAACTTCTGTGGAAAGTATTGTAAAGATAAACGATCATTAATCTCAAATAATGCAAGTTTTTCATTCCTAGTCATGATTTAGGTACTGCTTTACAATACTTTATGTGACTCTATTCTGATCGTTGGATAAAGGACCTATTCCTAGTTTACCATTTGACTAAAGAAGCTACCACTACTAGAGACCATTAGTTCAATGAACCATGAAACACTTGTGTCAGAAACTTAAAAATACGAAGTAACTAACCATGCAGTGTGTTTCGTACCTGAATGTTCTTAAAGTTCTACATGCCAGAGTAAAACCCTTAATGCAATCTTACAGCTGTCTGTCTTTTGATAAGTTGATGTGGAATGACGGTCATATGATATGCAGAATATGAATCAGTAAATACTCTTTGTTTCTTAAATGTTACAGTTAACACTGACTTGGTACAAGAAATGTCCTAAATGAATTGTTCTTCTTGTTAACTTTTATGTAAATAGAACTGGAAAGTGTTTGCCACTACTGAGGCTTGCACTGGGGACATGTTTTGGCTGAGAGCCAAATAATGCTCTCCTTATAGAGAATTTGATCTGCTCTGTGTGAGCAATCCTCCGTTAGCCAGAGCTATTTATGGCAAACACATGCTTTTGTATCTTGTCATCGTTATCCACAAATGGCAAAACTGGACATGATTCTACTGGTATGCATAAAGGAACTCTGCGCGGCAGCCAGTCGCAGCTGAAATGCGCCTGCTGCCAAAAGGAATGCTTTTTATTGTTACCTTATTTTAAAAAGCTGGTAGAGTTGAACTGTGGAGCTTTTAAATATTGGCCCTTTATTTTCAGTCCATAACCCTTTTTCAACAATGAAGCAGAAAACCATCAAAACCTTTTTTTTCTTTATTAGTTTAAATAACCTAGTAATGCTGTGTTTAGGCTCTCTTGTCCTGTAGAACTTTAAGACTTTATTTCAGGCTTCTAGCTATCCCTATGACTTACACACCTTATTATGTTAGCTGTTCTCTGTAGACTAAACTTTACTAGAATTTAACTAAAAAGGCATGATGACCACTGACTTACTAAATGTATTAATGAGTCTTGGTTTTGTTCTACAAAACTCTCCTTTCAGGTATCTTTCATTAAGGTTGAGAAGTAACTGATGGTATGCATGTTGTCTATAAAAATAATAATTCTTTTTATTCCTCAAATAGTCTCTTTTATTTCTGACTATTCATGTTGTGTGCAAAGCCCAGTTTAATGTAAAGATCTCCTTTGTGCTTACTGCATTGAACTCAAGTCAAACATTATAATGGAATAATCTTTTAACTGATTTTCACAAGATATACATGGTTTCTTTAGAAAAAGCCAAAACTGAAAGTGTTAAATTTTAATAAACTGTTTAAATCTCATTTTAGACAGTCAACTTTTTTAAGCAGTACTGTGTTTAATGTTTGTCTCTGCTGCAAACAGTCTGGAAAAATGTCTGTGGCTTCTAAGTTGAATATTAGAAGGTTACTTTTTTTTTTTTTTTTTTTTTTTTATTTTTTTTTTTTTTACAGTGATGTAGATTCAGAGGGATGACACTCCAATTTATTGATTACATCACATTACATTACATACTTCTTTTGATCCAGCATGTAAAAAAAATTAAGCTTGAGAGGAGGGAAAATATGTTTGTTTTTTCCATTATTAGAATTTTTTTTTTTTTTTTTTNAAAAAAAAAAAAAAAAAAGTGCTACAGAACTGTTACTGTTTGAATTATAAAACAAATGAGAGACAGCTGGCATCTGTTCCAAAATGGTTTGTCAGCTGTTGTTTTCCGTCATTATGCAAAATGGTGAGGGCCTCATTGTGATCTAGAAGTGGAGGAGAATCCTCTCAAGTTGAATATCTTCTGTGTATCTCCATGTAGATGTGACATTTGGGTATTTTGGCTTCAGTTACTTTATTGATAAAGAAATGTTAAATAAAATTTTTCATGAGAGTAGCTTGTGCAGAAATGGCATTTTTCTTCTAAAAATATTGCAAAGCCAGCAGTTACCTTGATTCAGTAAATGCTGAAAGAGCTATAGACATATGGGTGTGATTTCTCTGAAAAGGGAAAGTAGCCCAAGATTAGGGGGAGTTAGGGAGGTTTATGCTTGTGGCAATTTTGGAAATGCAAAGCTTAATATTATAAGGATATCAGTGTAAGAATCATTCCCAGTCAGATCAGTAAACAGATTTTGAGTATGTTGGGTTAAAACCTAATGATTTAGTTTCTTTAAATGTAAGAGTCTTTTTCTGCTGTAAAACTCACTCAGAACAAGTAATGGCATATACTATAGGAATTGAATTGCCACAGTTTGTTAATAAGCTATACTGTCTTATACCAGTTCCAGCAGAAACCAAATTTTCATGTCTACTTTTTTTTATATAATTCTAAAAGTTCCCTTTAGTTTGTGGTGGAGAGTTAATGACTGTAGAGTGAACACATGGCACTAATGATGGATGAATCATCAATGTAGCACCTGTCTTTAAGTACTGAATTTCTTTTAAAATATTTCTGATTTTGAAAACCTAGTATAAATAAAATTAATTTAAATGTCTTCAGATGTTGAGTTTGTCTGTGTGCTAGGCAGCACTTACACTACTCAGTTTGCTGTTGTCTTTGGAGTGGGAGCAGCCCAAACAGTGTAAAAGGACAGATTGTGGAGTAAACGCACGGAGCGTGTGCATTTCTGCAGTGGATTTCATTTACAGTCCATTCAGTTCAATACCCAGCTGTGGCAAAAGCCAGCATCAGCTCCTTCTGAGATAGGCATAAAGAAGACTTTAGTGGGGAGATGCTGGGTAACATTTTTCCTGTTTTGGGTCTCAGCTCATGTCTTCAGAAAATTAGATGGTTATTAAGAAGGTAGCAAAAAATATGCCTACACTGAAAACTTACCTTTCATGTTCTGATAAAAGTGAGTAGATGAAACGTGAAAAAGGTTACTCCGTGAAGGGTACAAAGAATGATCAAAAGATCATCCTTTTGGTGGAAGCAGTACCTCTTCTGTTTATGTAAAATTTCTCAGATCTACGAATAGGTTAAATGGAAGAGAGTTAATATTGAAAACAAAGGTATCCAAAACTAGTCAAGAAACAGCTTCACTGGATTCTCCAGATGCTTTTACTAGAAAAATTGGTAATCCACAGTATTTACCTAACACAAGCTTTCCATTTGGTTGTGTAAGGGATGTATATAACAATATGCACTAAAAATGAGTGAAAGATCTCTTTATGAAATTAAGTTTTTTTTCCAAATTATTGCTTAGTTATTGCTTATTTCAAAAATCTTCCATTTTTACTATATTTATATCAAGTGCTTGATACCCCATTGAGTTTGGGCCTTTCCATGCCCTCCCCTGGCTGTGAAACCTAAAATAGGCCCCCTGTTTAATACAGTAAAATCACTCATACTGCTTATCCAAGTCATCCACTAAATAACATCTGAAGAAAAAGTAGAAAAAGCCTTTGAAAGTTAGAAAATTCAAAAGGATAACATTATTTACAGAGTTTATTTGGTGTTAAGATGTGATTGTGTTTTTGTATTGCACGGTTTACATTAAAAATGTGTGTACTACATGGCGGCACTAACACTAATTTTGGCATTGTCTTTTTACTGTCTTGGTGTAGGTTATTGTTTCTGTTGTCACCTTTATTTCATAGATAGAAATAGAAAACAGAAAACTAATGATTGGAGAAGAAACTTGAAGGTGCTGCTGTTTATTTTAGAAAGTTTCTAAATGTCAGTTCAGATAATGATGAAAAAATATTCAAATTTCAGTTTCCGTGTTTGCTGATTTTTTTTTTTCCTGTGTGAGCAGGCTTAGGAATGTGTATGTAGCTGTAATCATGTCTCTCCTCTTCCACCTCTTATTTTTAAAAACAGCTGTGTCACTGCAAATCCCTGCCATCTGCCCACCGTGTTCTGTAAAGCTCTGCGGACAATCTCCACTTGTAACTTCTAAGTATCTGTTTTCCCCTCTCTTTTGTGTGATTGTACAAATTTGATATAGAGAAACTAAATGCTTTAATATTATGCCACTCAAAAGCTCTTCTATTATGCAGAAAGTTAAAAGCATCGGGGAGCCTCTGCTGAACACAGCTGCAGGGTACACATTGCCTTGCAAAGCGATGTGATTTGGCAAGCCGGTTTCGAGAGCCTTATTTGCGGCTGCTTCTTCTTAGTGGCAGCACTGCTTTTGTGTCTGACCTTCTGGTGAGGCCACTGGGGGAGCTGAGCTTTGCTTCCCCTTCTGCCGTTTCCACAGAAAATGGAATGTGCATGTCACCAACATGATGCACAGAAGCAGAGGAAGGTTTAGAACAAGCGTTTTTTCATAGAGACCTATACGTCTAAGGCAAAAAAAAAAAAAGGGTTACGGCAGAGGATTTTTTTTCCTTGTAATTTCAGCATGAGTTTTCAACTGTAAAGACTGAGCTTATACTATTTTTATTGCTTTGCCTGAACCTACTGATCCCACAGTCTTAACTGTCTCAACTTAGTGCTTTTAGGCAATGAAATGTGAATGTATATGTCTGTATCAAACTGCAATTTGTTTTACTCCTACAAATATGAAGCCATACTACGATGAGGCTTTCAGTTTAGGATATCACAGAGGTGGTGTACCTAAGCTGCACTTAAATGATCCTTTAAAATGTTTATTTTTTGATTAAGCCAAATATAATGATTAGCTTACTACACTGAGAGTTAGTGTCTGAGAGTTATTCTGTCCACAGAATTCTCTGCCTGCACAAAGGATGCAGTAGCACAATTTTAGTTCTTCGCTGGCTATGCTGCTGCAGAACCTGTCATCTGAAGGTTTTTGTCCCTTTGCATTTGTGAATTCCCTTTGTAATGCTGCATTATTCCTCTTCATCCATGCTTCAAAATCAGTTCCTAGAACTCTCTTTCCAAATAACCAGAGTTCCTAAAAGATATTTATTCTGTGTGACTAAAGTAGCTAGGCATCTTGTGGAGCATCTGTAGGAAGCAAATGCATGGGATTAGCCTACATGGCCACTGAATGTGTTTGTTGCTGCATGTGAAAACGATGTCATCTCTAAGTGTTGTTTATTCTGATGAGAATGTCAGTCCTTTCAGGTTGGTATGAAGCAGCCCATCTCCGGAAATGTGTGGAAAACAAATGGAAGATCCTATTTTTTCCAAGATAAAGACTTTACAAGCTGCCGAATGCCTTGTTCACTGGTAAGGTGAGACAGCTATCAAGGTCACAGTGATAACCACTTCTCTTTTACCTATTCTGATAAAAACACCTGGCTTTGATTCTATCCAACTTTATAGATCTACTTAGACAGGTGCAATGGTTGGAAGTATCTTCAGGACAAGCTATATTTAGATATATAACCTTTCAATAATTCTGGTACTTGCTTTGGTCTCATCATTTTAATTCAGAGGGCCACTTTAACTCCATTACAACTGTAACTGCCTTGAGTTCAGTGTTGCCAATATAATGCTCCGAACGCAGCATAAAACAAGATTTGAAAGCCATTGTTGTTAAAATTAGTAATCATTTAAAACAATTTTAATTCTATAGCCTGATCTCAATTTTGCCGGGAGGATGACTCTGAAAGTCATGCAGTCTTCCAGTGAGTTCCTGACTAAACATCCACCACAGATCTTGATGACAGGGTTGAGAAAGTGTCTGAGCATTCACATCAGAGCAGTTTATTTTGCTTTTTTACACAGCTGGATAAATTTTTTATCCAGGGACATATTGAGGTTACTACAGTATCAACGTCTAAAGCATTTCACCTCCTTTTGCATTCAGAATAGAACGGACAGACGGCAATTGCAGCTTTTTCTTATGTTAATATAGCCGTCCATTTAAGCTATGAATTTCATCCTTCCATGATTACCAGAAGGAAGAAAAGAATGACTTTTCATAGCATTATGCAGTATAAGGCTAAAATACAGCACCAGAATTGCTTGCAGTCATCATCTTTGTTTTCAACTATTGTGGCTGCTTTAGCAGATACATAATGTTATCTTGTCAGACTTGAAATGTGCATGGGGCTTGAAAGACTCCAGGAAAAAACTGTGGTGAGAATATGAGTAGCTGGCACTTAGCTTTGTCACTGTGACATCTTTGTAACAGCAGGAGGCTATGTCTGCTCTAGACTTTTTTTTCAGGAATCTTGCATTGCTGCACTACCCTGGTTCAGAAGTCAGAGCGCTTGGTAGCTCAGGATGTCTTCAAGAACTCTAGGACTGCTGCTGCTGCTGCTGCTGCTGCTCGTGGTACAAGCACAAAGGTGAGATATTTCCAAAGACAGTTTTGTACACAGCAAATGCACGGAGCACATGGTTCTGTGTTTATGTGTGTATTATGCCTTTTTACTCAGCAGTCACCCTGTGCATGATGTAATAATGACACCATAACAATAAATTTAACACCAATAGTAATTCAGAATCTCACTTTAATTTAACAGCTATTTTCTTTGGCTATTTTCGAAGACTGACTAATTGGGAAATGGAAGAACATATTTTCAGGTTTGTGTGTTAAATATTATTTGGATAAATATTTAAGGAACCTGGAATTTCCAGCATTTACCTCCTTTTAGTTTAGAATGGTGATAATAACCAGTCTTTCTGCTGTAATAGCAAGCCAGGGGAAGATGAGAATAATTATTTCTCTTTGTATCAGCATCTTAGGTTGTTTGCAAATATGGATCTCTCAAAATTTTCATAAAATTGTGTTCGGATAACATTCAGTGAATAACAGACGAGAACACAGGACTTTTAAGTCACAGTTGCTAGTATTCATATGAACATGCACATGTTTTTGAGCTATGGGATGAAAACTTTTAATTACTGAAAGGCATATTTGGGGGAAAAAAAAAACTTGTGACTTTAAAGCTTGTAGTTTTCTCTACTAACAAGTTTTATAGGCTTGAAGGTGCCCGTTAAGGTCTGCTCTTTTTGATGTGTTTGTTGCTTGGGTTTCATTTGGTCTGTTTCCTCACACCGCTTATTGCTTCAGGCTGATTGCAGACCAGACTAAACTGTTACCAAAGGAAGGAGATGTATAACTGTACCGAACCCTTTTCATTTTTCTAGACTTGTTTTTTTTTTTTTTTTTTAACTTTCTTAGTACATGGGTGTCATTTCCCCAGTTCTATCTGACAGAGAGATTGTGCTGGTTTGCAACGAGTCCCTTTTAACTATTAAGCTTGTTCAAGGGAGAATAAAATGTTTATTTTGTTCGTGGCGTTTTAATGCTTTTAAAACAAAATGCCTCAAATAGGATTTTTAGGTATGCATTGTAATTCTGTACTGTTAAAGTGAACTAAAATGACTGGTCTGTGGGATAAAGAAAATGATACAGTCCAAGTATTGTATTTCTTAACATCCTCACAGAACAAATTGGAAATAAATATGCTTATAAAGAAATGGAGAGTGATGGGCCTCAGTTCTACATTTTTCAAATGGGACAGTCTCTGCAGACTTTTATAAACCAAAATCTGGTGTTCCCTTTTCACAGAATATCTTTGATTGGAGGTGAACAATGTGAAATTGTACTTTGCAGAGTGCGGTTTTGCACACAGTTACTGTAGGAAAGAATAAACTGTTTGCTTGACCCAATTTTATGGAGTTATTTCTTTCTACAGAGATAGGATCACACTCAGTTAAAGAGAAGGGAGGAATGGGTTTGCTGAGAGTATTTAGGAGCACTCAGTGGGAATGAGATTATTCTCTGTAATGCTTAATCCTGAAATAATCATAGACCATCTTGTCAATCTTGCAGCAGCATTGGTAAGAGATGAATAGTCTAACTGCTTGCTGATATTTGTCTGAGATCATTTACTGTTGTTATAAGCTTGGAACTCTTCAGATAAATATAGCATAGAATATTTACACCTGTGATGAATGTTTTGATGTTTTCACATATATATATATATATTTTAAAAGATGATTCATTGCTAGTGGAAGTGTAATTTTTGAACAACTTTGGAGGGATTAAAACTTAAAGTGAGAGTTATAGAAGCAACCATTTCACTTAGTGTATTTTGGGGGATTCCTTTAATGTTATCAGGCTTGCCTTTTTTTTCTCTTAGGCACAGTGTGAAAGATTGCATATAAAGAGGGATTGTGGCGCTATAGTGTCTGTTATCATTGATGTTAAATGAGTTTAATGGTAGTGAAGTTACAAGTCAGGCTGTATGCAAAAGAAATAAAAAATATTCTCAGACAGTTTATCCCCACTATGTACACATACGAGTCTTCCACCATGTCTTTGATTTCCTGAAAGAGTAAAATGACAAAATYGAGTCTTTCCTCTCCCTTTGACTTGCCTTCTGTGTCCCTTCTCTTCCTAAGTGTTGTTTTCCTCCTGTGGCCCACATGCAGAAATTGCTCACCTGCTGCTTTACTCTAATCCTTCCATTTATCTGTACCTCACCTCAGTTTCATCTATTCTTCTTGCTACCCGTTTCACTCCTTGCTCTGATTCTCTTCTGGTCCTGTTCCCTCATGTCGTCAGTGTGCTTTAGTGGCAAACAAAGGGCAAACAAGAAAACAATCCCACCTTTGATCCATTTGCTGGTTTCACTTGTTAAAAATATGTAACCTTATCCTTAGCAAGAAAGACTTCAAAAAGCAAACTGATTACAGTTTACCAAACTGGCAAACAGTTTGACATCATCTCTCAAGAGGGTTGGACATTCTGCTCACAGGAAACCCAGAGTTAAACAATTAGGTGGTGAATTGTTAACTACCTCAGTGCTTCTCGTGTTAGCAGAATAGGGTTATTTTATCCTTTTCTCAATGCCAGAAGCCTGAACGGTCCTTTTTTGCAATCATTAAAACATCTAGCTTCAACTGGTAACTTCCACAGTAGCAATAAGTACTTACAGCATGGTTAGATGCTATGGATGCATGAATTTATGGTATATTGAAACCTAAAGCTGTAGAAAGAGTGTAAAGTAAACTGTATATCAGCATAGATACCTATGAGTCAATTGCACTGCTCATTGGATAAGACTTCATAGTCTAAACAAGAAAATCTCCATATTATAAAATGTGCAGAGAACTGCTACGAAGATTACAGGCCATATTACCAACCTTTGGTATTAAAAAACCATAAATGAAGTTCAAAAAATCATGAAGTAGCTTTATGYCTAATCAGAAGCTATATTAACATATTTTAAAAGCTGTCATCTGCTTTGTTTTCTGAAAACTTAGATTTTGCTTAGTTCGTCTCTTCAAGTTTTTCCTTGCAATCCCAAGCACTAGAAACTGATAGCATTACAGTGGGGATTTATTTTCTTTTCCTGATCTTAAAAAGAAAAAAAAAAAGACTTGTAATCAAGTTTAAACCAATGTAATTGTTTGCCATATTTCTCTGTGTTACCACACTGGAGTCTGATGCAAAGCTACATGAAGTAGGGCCATCTGAGAGTGCTGTTTTAACAGCGTGGCTAAGGCAGTCTAATGCCAAGTTGCCAGCAGGAAGGGAGTCCTGCAAGCCRTGGCTGTGTGCTCCCCCGCCTTTGTACTGGTGCTTGTACCTTTCTCAACATGCAGTGAATTTTGGAATCTACACTTTTCACTTATTTTGGAAAGGTTAGTTTTTTGCTCATTTAGGAAGGGGCAGTGCCTAAAGTGTTCTAAATGTTTTTGAGAATTGCTGCAACCTTGACAGTTCAGTACATGGGACTCTTGCCGTCTTCAGTACATGGGCCAGTACTGAAACAGTGCTTCTCCATGCAGCCATCAGAGACATTTGATGCCCAGTTAAACTCTTGACGACTTATAAAATTTAAAAATCTGCAATACTTTTTGTTAACTTCAGTCACCTTGGGTTTCCTGTTCAAATGGCACAATTCCATTCTTCCCCAAATTGCCTCTGAACTTTATAGTGTAAATATCATTTTACTTTGTTTGAAACTTCTTTGTTGTAACTACGTGCTCTGACAAAGATGCTAATTCCTTCTGGGGCTTTCTGCATTTCATAAAAAAAAATTGTGTATAATTAAGGACAGCTTTGGATATGCCTCTCTATTTCCACCTGAGCATTTTGTGGTGCTTTTGAGGTTTTTCTACATTTATCTGGGATTTCTAGACAGCTGGCAGCTTTAGCAGGGCTGCTGTACAGCCAGAATCTTTGCTGTCTCTCTGATGTACATGGACAGAGGCAACTCAACACACCCACGGTATGCAGGGTGCCTCTGGAGGAGCTAACTTACTTTGTATTCATCACAGCCAGCCACCATGCTCCTGCACACTGCACTGTGCATTTCTGGGTAACGCCAGACAACATACATGTTGTGAGGTAACTTCAGCTCTTCCAGGAAGAGCTGGACACTCTGTCTGGATATTACACAGCTGATATGTACAGGCACAGTATATTTAACACGTACCGAAAGCATCAGATTCATTTGGGCCTGTGCTAGAGGGTGAATGATTCTGACATATTCATACGTGTCTCTGGCTGGGAAATCTCAGGCAGAAATCTGGCACCTGATGATTGTTTGCATCCCAGCTCCCTATCTCATATATACTTTAAACTGCCTATTATTTTTTAGTAAACTGATAGAGCAGTGGTGAAATTTGTTCAGGAAATCTCAGCTGCTCATAGTGCTGCAAAAGACATAAAGACCTTTTAATGTTTAACTGATGGAGAAACGTGGAGCGTGTGCATGCCTGTCCCCAGCTCTTGCTTCCTCTCTTCACCCATTTCTAACAGAGTTTTGGACACCCTTCCCCCATGAAGATCAGTGATACGAATTAACTGAATTCCTCAGAGTCTGAAGTGCTGACTGACTGCAAGCCTTTCTGAGACTGGGAGTCCTGCCATGCCACGGTATTGCTAAGGGGGCAGGCAAGCATGTTCCATGTACAGCATGTCACAGAGTATCCAAGGGCCAGCATTTCTTGACTGTTTGGTTTTTGCTTTGTTCATTTGGTCTGCTAGTGAGGCAAACTTTGCTTGTCCAGCTTCAGCTTCCTGCTAGCACTCCAGGTGAATTGTGTGTAGTGGTGTTTTGAGTGCAGGAGTAAATGACAAGTTTACTACATACTAGTTAGAAAACAAGAATAATTGGCAAAACAGCTCACCTGACATGTATTTGGCATTTAACTGGTGCACACAACGTGTGCTAAGTATATATTAAGTTGTTATTTTGTCAGGTTTGATGTAGTCTAGGCATAATCAAGGGGAGCTCCCACTAAAATCAGGGGAAGTTAGACATGCTTATTACATATTCATTAGTGTCTGGAATCATTRGAACAGTATGGTATAATGTAATGGCAGGAGAGAAATGTTCTGGGTGTACAGTAGATGAAAACCAATAATTTACCAGCGTTGTACATATTTCAGAGCACGCATCATTGATTTGTAGTTTTAGAGCATAAAGATAATATATTCCAAACTGAAAATGTGATGGATCTCAATATGTACAAAAAAATTCACCCAGAATTCTTTTAATCAAAAGGATGTTTTTAATATGTGTTATTAATGTAATAGTGCTCACTTTTAAATGCATGAAATGCAATGATAAATGCTGTAGTTTTGTCATGTGGCCATTAATAGCTATTATGACCTTTTTGGCTCGGCATCTATAGTCTGTCTGCTTGCATTCTGTACGAGCATAAAAGCCCACCTCATCTTTGTGAACTCAGGCCGAGTTCAGAAAACAGCTTTGACATCAAGGCCCATTTGTGAGCCACAAACTGGCCACTCCTCTGTCTGAGCCTCCCAAGTGGCCCAATGTGGTAAGCGTACTTCAAACAGGACTAACATACACTGGCAGCACTGAATTCAGCACAAATGTTGCACAGCCCATGTCTTGTTGCCATTTTAATTAAAAAATGGGTGAGTGTCCCCATTTTTTATATAAAAACATAGGGGAAAAAAAATCAGAAAATCCACCCATTAGAGAGAAGGCCTCAATTTAGCATCCTCTTCCATCTAGATGTGCTTCTAGCTCACATGTCTGTGCCCTAACTGGTTCTCGGTACTCCAACTTCTCTTTGGATTGCAGGTTGGGGCTTTCACCCATATCCCCGTGTGTCAGCCTTGCCTGATGGCCAGAACTCATCCCTTGACACTGCTAAGGTACAAAAGTCACCCTCGCAAGTGCTTTAACACACAGTCACCCTCACATTGAATGTAGCATGAACTTTACATCTTGAAGAACACTGGCTACTGGTAACTATCCTTTTTCCCTGGTTCCTGCCTCCAGAACTGTACAAATATTAAGAAGTCACTAGTTAATGACTGGGGAACAGACACCTAGAAGTCACACATGGTAACGTCTGATGATGTATCATCTTGGTGATGATGTATCATCACACCCAGCTCACTTTGCGCTTCGCAGATTCAGCTCTTAGTGATTATACCATAAACATCTCCACATCTAACAGATGCCTTACTCACTTTGTCTGTTTAATACATCTCTTTAATATGCCTGATGACTTTTCTGAAGAATCAGATTCAGTTGTCAGAAGAATTTTATTTTTATGAAATAATGTCACTATATGTTTAATTTACTTCCTCCAGAAATCACCTTTCACTCACTGTATTTGCTCACAGCTGAATGTATTTGTCTCAGCCTCAGCTTCAATGATGAGATGCCAGGAAATACTTCCATGAACTCTCAGTCTGGAAAGCAGGAGAGGAGTCCTGTAAGCTATTCCAATAAAAACTGATTCCCACTGCAAATGCAGCACTATCCATGTTACCAGGGCTTTGGGAGCAGACTTTACTGAACAGGCCAAAGCTATTACATTTTCTTCTTCCCATGGGGGAATTTGTTGGTCTTGTGCCTTGCTGAAACACAGAGCTGCCACAGCCAGAGGAAGACTTCCTCTCCCTATGTTCCAGCCCATACAGTGTACCACAGCACCTAAAATGTCTTTACGTCTCTGACCACAGAGCTCCAAAGCTGCAGTAAGCAGAGATGTCACAGGTCAGGACACCATGCTGTGCATGTGAAAGCTGGCACATCATTTTCCTATGGTAGGTCTGGCTGACAGGGAATGGAGAACCAGAAGACACCAACTGGGGCGTCCGTTCCAACCACCTGCTATTGCCAACTATCAAGCCACACAGTCTCCTTTATTTTTCAAGCTTAGCTAGCTCACCTTAAAACTAGTTAGATTTTCCTCTCTATTGCTCCTATTGAGAGGGTGTTCCAGAACCCTGCGTTGGTGCTTTGAAGTCTTTTTTTTAATTCCACCCTAAATATATTCTTAGACATTTTATTTTGTACCTGTATTGTTCTTCATTTTGAATAGTCTTCTCTTTCCCTTGTATTTATCCCCCGATGTTATATTCTCTTCTTAAGCCTTCATTTCTTCACACCAAGATCTTTCTTGTAAGATAAGCTTCCCCATTCCCTTAATTTTCCTAGCAACACCTCTTGGTACGTGGTCCAGTTTGAATTAATCTTTCCTGAACATGCTTGACCAGGCCTTATCACTATATGTTATGAAGATATTAATGCATTCCTTTCTCTTCATTTTAGGAACCTATACCTTCTTCCACTTCACTATATATCATGTGACTGAGTGATACATCTACTTTCTTCTCCTCTGCTCTTTCCACATGCTTATAGAAATTTCTTTTGGTCACTAAGATCATGACTTTGCATTATTTACTATTAAATTTCATCCTGTTTCTGTTACTGCAGTCCTCAAGGTCATGAAGGTTTTCCTGTATGGTATGCCAGTCCTCTTCTGTATCAATAGTATCTTCCAGCTTTGTGTTGTCAGCAAATTTCATCAGCTCATTTAATTTCTACTTTTTGTGCCAAGGTCATTAATGAAAAGATTAAATAAGATTGTTCCCAAAGTGAATCTAGGAAATTCCATTAATAATCCCCCTCGTTCTTGACAGAGGACTCTTCTTCATTCAGTTTCTTATATGCTTTACAGTTCATATATGTCTTGATCTTTATCTTAATTAATATTTTACTATGTAGTGTTATACAAAATACTTTCATGTGGTCCAGCAAAACTAGGTCTAGTGTCTCTCTGTAAAAAACAAGCAATCATCTTATCAAATAAATATATCAAATAATTCTGGAATGATTTATTATTGATAAGTGGATATTTTTATTCCATTTCCATATTTGTCTTTATCTTTTATTATGCCTTCTTTCCAAATGTGTCCTAACACCCTGATTATAATTCAGTACAGATTTACATGCTTGGGCTTTGAGCCTGGATAACTTATTCTCTTTCCTGAATATATCTAAAGTTTAATTTTAGGAGATTGGTATTTTGATTTTATTATTAGTAAATTACTTCCCGGATATTTGGTACTTTATTCAAAATAAAAATGTGTAAGAATTGGAACAAATTAAGTGATTTTGTAAGATTCTACTGAAAATTATAAAAGTGTCTCAGAAATGCACAAAAGCAAGGAAAATAGGAAAACAATAAAATAATTATCAACTTTATTGTGAGTGACAATCACAAATTCTATTGGCATCAGAGCTTTTAGCCAACTTTCAACTCTGGGGCCTGTTGTTATCTTACTGTAGTGCCCTCCACGATAGCCTTGTTGCCCAATATAAATCAATTGTTGACAGCACTTCAGACTAAGCTGAGACGTTGCATGTCCTTAAAACAAATTTTAGCGTCAGTGTGAGTTTTAGATTCAGAGCCAGATGTGACCCAGAGAGGAGGGGTTTTGAAGAACTGCTAGAATCCTAGGAGGGCACTTGGGCTGATAATGTTGTGCAGATTTAACAAAGAACCTTATGGAACCTAACTGAACATTACTTGCTCTTGTTATTTGCCTTAGCTCATCACAAAGATTACATATGTCACACACAATCACATCAAAAGTAGCCAGGACTTCTTACAATTAATCTAGAAGTCAGGCCCCCCTGTACTTTAAAGCATTGGTTCCGAATCGTTGCACAGAGAAGAGCATCACCCAGTGAAACACTAATATGACACCTTTTGCTGTACTTTCCATAGGCTTGTCCCACAGGTACTGACTCAATTCGGTTGTGCTTGCAGTATTTAATACAGCTTTGTACCACCCTAGCACACAGGTGTCTTGTGGAGCTGAAATTCATGTATGTTCTAATGCAAAGTAGTCATGATCAGGCAAAAGCCTTAGCTGTTGGTGGCTAAGAGCTGRTTTTGGAAATACATGACTGGGAGACAGGACGGCAACTGTTAAGTCCAGAGCTAAGGAAGGTCAGCGCAGACCAGAGGGGGAATCCATTGGCTATATGTATCTCTGGAACTCCTCTGTCTTCAGTGTTACACTGGGGAGATTATGTCGAGATACAAAAAAAGAAATGCAACAAGGAAATTTTTTTTCCATGACATGTGAAAGGGGAAATTTAACCTAAAACTTCTTGTCTGGTGCATTTGTAATTGGGATTTACTCTGGTGCCCACCTTTGTCCTGAAGCGCTGATTCTATGGGTGGGGAGAACTCCAAAGTGCAAATTCCAAGAATAGCATTGCCTTAAATGGTGGGAAATGAGCAGCGTTGCAGGTCTGGTAGATCTGAAGGTCTCATTCAGCCACTTAGTCATAGCTGCCCCTCAAGTGAGAAATAACAAAAGGATTTTTTTGAGGAGGTGGGAACTAGAGCAAAATACAGTGAAGTGAAACTGTATGGGTCCTTTGTGTTTTGTATAAAGAAGCTGAGGTAAGAGATCTCCCATGGTAGAGTATTATCAAATGACTAAAGCCAATAAATTGTACATAATGATCCCAAATTCATGTAATCCGCAAAACTCCATTCGCTTTAACGGAAAAACATTGATATGCACTAGCAGAGGAGCTGAGTGGAAGAAAGTGCATTCCTGACTGGCTTGCTTATGTGGGTAATCTGCCTGAAATAATTCTCAAAATTAAAGGTTATTAAGGGTCTTTGTTTCTTTTGTAGTTCTATTTTGCAGGTCCTTACATTTAAGTGCCAAAGCTGTCTTTAACAATCCTAGTGCACAAAGTGCAAGGAACCCATTCTAGAAGAGGTCTGAATTAATTCCTTTTTTTTCCCTGGCCTAGATGAGGTTAAGATTTCCCCCACCAGTGCACACTCACCAGCCCTGAGGCACAGCTCCCTGCTCTGCTCCTGACATGTGTTTCTCTGTGAACTTGCACGGTGCCTACCACGCTGGCAGGAAGCCACACCGGAGCTAACAGAGAGGCACGGGAACTCAGCAGCAATAAACAGGACACCGAACCCCCTGCATCTTGCATGGAGTCAAATACTGCCTTGATGAAAGAATTTTTGGTGCCTATGTTATCCCACGTATCAGCAGGATTTGGCCCTACAGTATCACMGTTGATGTGATAGTTGTGGGCAGATCTGAACAGAGCAGTTGCCGTAACACAACTGACCTTTCCAAAACCCAAACTAATGTTTTGAATTATTCTTTTATACCTTGGGGAAGAGAAACCTTGCTCCCAGCGGGAGGAGTGGAAGCATTTGCTATGCTGTTTCTCATCTCCTGGCTCCCATTCCCAGAGCCACCCATGTGGCCCAGCGTTCCCTTTGGCGATGTGTAAAATTCTCAGTGACATCGGTTCAGCTGTTCACCATCAGATCCACCCTCTCAGATGCAAAAATCTGTAAGTCAAAAGGAAGAGATGTGGAACAAGAAAAACAGAAAGTCAGAGCACTAGTGCTCTCAATTCTCCCTCCCCCACATACGCCGAACAGCTGGGACAAAAAGCAGCCTTAATTGTGTTCAGTTTTTTTCTCAAGACCTGATCCAGGACCTGCTCATGAACTTAGAAATAGCTCTCTTTTCTGACCACATGCATTACAGGTCTTTGTCTCAGACACTGAATGCTTTAGTCCTCCACATTGCAACACAAGACTTGTTTGCTCATGAGTACAAAATTCTAATTTCTAATTTCTAATTCTAATTTCTGCCTATAAAGATATACTCTCTCATGGTATCATATTATCTTTGCCTTGATTGTGGGACTATTGCAATTAAATAAAGTGTTAATGGAGAGCTAAATGTTATTCCAATGGCCTTCATTCCAGATTATAGCCAGGCCCGGTCAACATCATAAAGTCATGCTGGCTTAGTGATGTTGGCTGGGAGTTTGAAAGAAAAAAATCACCCTTAGCTGGCAAAGAGAGGCTGATGGACGAGTGCTTTTGTTCTCTGTAGCCAGACGTGCTTTGTGCAGACATCTGTGGTGATGTAGGCTATCCCAGATGACTTTGCACTCAGCATGTTTGCCAGATCTGCTGCAGCAGGGCCTGTCTGTCAGTGAACTACAACGTACTATTCTAAAACACCATAGCATGAGTCACACATATATTTTCCTTGTGCTACAGGAGCCAGATGCTGTCATGAGTTGTGTCTAAACATATGAGCAGAGGGCAGGGTAAGGTGTTGGAGATATAACGTATTTTGGTGGCACAGAAAGAACAGTGAGGGAACAGTCACTCTCTGACCCTCCACAGCCAGGCCCACAAGAACATGCTTGTCACAATCTCCCTGGTGCTGCTTCACAGTAGGTTCAGTCTGGTCTAACTCCAGGCTGTTATGGAAAACGGTGGGGGAGCAGCCTCTGCTTTCACCCAGATGTGCATTCACCACCCTCCCTTGTGCAGGCAACAGTGACAGCAAGGCTGCCGGAGGTTGGAATGAATCACAGATCCAAAGGAAAACTAACCATTTTTTGGTGGGAGAGAGAGCAGGGTCATCCCTTTTGTCAGTCAGTTAGAGTACCCAGTGTCAGATCAGTTTAAGCACCATGCAAAAAGGTACTGACACCTGCCAATGCCTCAGGGAGCCGCAGAAGCCTCCTCTGCCGGCGTGTGCTGTGTGTCCGCTAGTAGAGCGCGGCAATATGGTTGCCCCAGCAGAGCCTGAGGAGCCAGTACGCCCATGGGGTATATGCAGCGGGGTGCTTGATTGCAATGCACCTGCAGGCTCATCTTTGCTCAAGTGCAGGTTGAAATAATCCATTAGTAATGCCCCAAGAGGTCTCCTGATCCGTTTAAGCCAATTAAAAACTGTACTGCTGCTGAAAAATGTGGTCCTCTCCTTCATAATCTCCCTATGTTCCTATTGTGTTGACACAAGTGATCCATCTGAAAACTGATCCCTCAGAAAAGCAGGTAAGCTGGATCAGCTGCCCGAGCCGTCTGCCCATGTGGCTGCACTTTGGCAGTGCTGAGACAAGAGAGAGCTGTGGCAGGGGGGAGGCAGGACTCCCCCCCCCAGCACTACCATACCCTTTGACTGGCTTAATCCAAACTCTGCTCTACAACTGGTTCACATTCACAGTCCCCAGATGCAGAGACAGCGTGACAAATCAGACAGAGCTGGCCTGTCTGGAAGCATGGGCTGGAGCTCAAGTGCTGCTGGTCGCACTGTGGGAATGAGTTATTCAGTGCAGCTATTATAGTCACCCTCCACAGCTTGGGTGTTTTGCAGTGTTACCATCATCAGTCAAGTCAAGCTGTCTCAGGAGA
Source organism: Apteryx rowi (assembly GCF_003343035.1). Taxonomy (NCBI): domain Eukaryota; kingdom Metazoa; phylum Chordata; class Aves; order Apterygiformes; family Apterygidae; genus Apteryx; species Apteryx rowi. The sequence continues at coordinate 2,711,351 of NW_020451182.1, forward strand.
TGTAAACTCAAAAGCAGACAGCTGGACATAAAGCTGCAGTGAAGCCTAACACTGAGTGCTCTGCATGGCTGCATCTTTACCCATGTCTTTTATTGCAACTGGCTACCCAACAATGTTTAAAAATAACAAGCATCTGCACAGCTGTTAAGTCAGGAAAAGGGAACCCAGAGGATGATATGCTTAGCCAGTCAATGTTTATGTGGCTGGATTTTTAGAGTATATTAGACATGTTAGGCTGACTTATTTTTCTTCTGACTAATCCTCATGTCAGCCCTAAGGCCCCTGCCTATGAAGATAACATACAGAAAGGAATACATTTGGATATAGTGTGGATTTTTTTATTTGGACCACTGGGCAAACAGGAATTTGAGACTGTGAGAGAAACATGGGATGCATCGCAGGGCGGCTGCCGCTGTAGTATGAATGTCAAAACATTCACCTGGAGATGGAAGCAGCTCTGCTTTTGAGTCACACCTTATAATGTTTGAAGAGCCACCCCTGGCCTTTAAATAAAGCCTCAGTTGATTGTTGTTTTAATGCTGGTTGATGGCATCTATCAAACTCAGCAGTTTTTCTGCTAAAACATAGATCACCAATATATAAGGGCTTGGGTTGGTGTTTTTGGCTTGTCTTTGATCCTTTTGAATGAGATCTCTTTGGTTAGAGAGTCTTTTGATGCTAGGCAGGTCAGGCTCACCTGACGTGTCTAGGAAGACAAAGGACACTGGTTATTGTTTTGCAAGCTTGTGAATGTTGCCTTGAGTAGAACAGGTTAGCGATCATAATACTCTCTCATGTTGCAAGTGATGCTGTAACACTACTGGTATCCATTGGACATGCTAGGATATATCCCAGCTTTTCAGGGGAGAACTCAGAAGAGTCTTGCTACCTGCCAGACTTCAAATGAGATAAAAGTGAGCAAGAAACCAATAAGGAGTACATTAGGAGAACAGAAGACTGAATGTAAGACTGAGGGTAAGAAGAGAGACAAAAATGGAATGAGTTGGGACTGATTACAGGGAGGACTTGAAGGCTTGGGAGAGAGGGGAAACATGGTATTTTGTGATGAGCTGGAGAGAATAGACAATTGCTCTCAGGCAAGACTGAAAAAAAGATGGGGAATGGGAAAGGAGAGCCTAACAAAGTGAAAGAAAGAGACCGGCTGAAAGGAGAATGAGAGATTAGGAAGCAAAAATACTAAATATTTAAAAAAGAGGAAAAACTTACTGAAAAGCAAGCAAAAAAAATATTAGGAAAAAAGGAAATAAGAAAACAGGGAGAAAGAGACAAAAAATAAGGATGCTTTTTCAACAATAATAGGTATATACTGAATTAGGCAGAAAGTGTCATTCAATCTATTCTGGTAAAATAAGCTGCATTGTGAAGTCCTTCCTGATATCCAGTATTGTGCCAATGACAAGATGTTACAAGTGCTGCTTTGTCTAGCCAGCCTGGTGCTGCCCTGCTGAGGCAGAGTTGGCCTTTGAGGAATGACGTGTACAAGGTCAGTTTTAGCAAATCTGCTTTTTATCCTTCTTGGTCATAGTTTCCTCAGCAAGGCCTTATTTATACAGAGTTTTTTTCTGAAACCCTTACTATTCCCTAGCCCTGACAAATATCATGAGTGCTAGCCCTGATTAAAGCACTACTATAAATGTGCTTCTGGTATTTTTAACCTCAAACCTATCCACACTGGATGTGAAAAGACTGATAAAATCACCTAGGAAAAGTCTTTCATAATGCTTCTGTCATTGCAGTTACTGATTGACTGAGTTAAGACTCTTTACTGTGAGGCTGATATCCCAAAGCAGTCACATTGCCCTCCACACCCTCGGGATTAAAACAAGCAGCTCTGAAATTAAAAACCTGACATGCGATGTGGGAATAAAATCTTTCTCGTTTCAGCCGTGATGTCAACAAAAACCTTTTTCTGTTTCTGTTACCAAATGTTTGTTTAAACTTAAGTAGAACAGTGACTGTCTTAAAGAATTTAAATTTTTGTTGCAAGTACTAGGAACAAGTAAAACCCTTAGTCTGCCCCAAAGTGGGGTCAGAAATTCTGGCTTTCTCTTAAAGACATAGCAAGATTTGGGAAGAATGAGTTGAAATGATTCCCTCAGAATATTCTCTGAAGTGCTCCATGTTTTAGCTGTTTTGAAAAGGAAAAGTGCCTGGAGTTTAGGAAAAGAGCTGAGTTCAAATGCTTTAAATCCAGGTTAGGCAGCTGAAATACTGTACATTCTGTGATTTTATTTATAAACATTTCTGCACATCACTGTGTGCCAGGGAAGAGCCTCTTTATGATGAATCCTAGACAATCCTATATGAGATACAGACTCCTGCATCTCCTACAGAAGATAGAGACTTATTATGCACCCATTTGCAATAAAGTGTTTGCATACAGCAGTAATTGCCCACAATCTGTTATAAGAAAGTGATGACTAGGTTAATAATGGCATGCAATTCAAAGAAGAAAAAGGCCTTCAGAGGAGTTCAGGGTTCAGGATAAGGGATTTTACCTCTGTTTACTGGATAATATGTTCTTCCCTATACAGCTTCTTAATATCAGTTCATGGCACTTGTGGAAAATGAGCCTTTTGATAGTGCAACTTGCTGCATCAATGCAGGTTTGTGCAGGCATTAAGTCATTCATGGCAGACAAGTACAAAGAGAGAATATTTCTATAATGCCCATGTAAATGAATTTTTAAAAGAAAAAATCAGATTCTTTCCAGGGGAAAAGGGTACTGAATTGCATTGCTATTTATATGCATACATATATACAGCATCTGGCGTAAAGAGGCCAGGATGTTTCAAACTGCACAGTGAGCCTTTTCAGGATCCCTGCAGTGTGAAGAGAAACCCACACATCCTTATTATTTGCATATGGCCCCATTATGCTCTGGAATTCACTGAAGTCTTTTGCACACCAAGAAGCAGATCTTTTTCTGATGGAAATTATTGTTCTTCAGAGCAGCTAGAAGTTACTAGGTACTTCCTGTACTAAGCAGTATTTCCCTTTCTTCTCTTCAATATTAAATGTAATTTTTTCTCTGTTCCTTTAATCCTACAGGTCACATCCTCTTTGTGTCCCTAAAGGAACATGATCAGTTTGAGGTTATTTTTTGCTGTAAAGTATCTATCTCCATAGCGAGTAATAAGCCTCCACTGAAAATGGAGCTATTGAGACTGGCTTTATAGTAAGATTTTGAAGCCTTTTTCCTCCTTCACCTTTAATAAAACATAACACTTAAAAGCTCTAGCTTTTCATGGAAATAAAAGGTAAATATTATTGAGTCATCTTTTTTAAATGTAATTTTCCACTCTGCCACAAAAGAGCTTTGCAATATAGCTTTAATAATATGGTACCTAAATACAGTTTCAGTTAGCAGCAGTAGGAAAATCTAAATGAAGTATGTAAAGGAGTAAAGGGATGTTTTCATCCGAAAGACGAAATGAAAGAGGCATCAGTCTGGCTTGGAGATACAGGGAAGCTGGTCCAGATGTTCACAGTTTCTTTGCAAGATGTATTTGAGCTCCTCATGAACAATATATGAAGTTGTTTGAAGGAAACTGATAGCAATTAAGTTTAGTGAGAGAAGTCAAGGGATGTAAGTGCAGTAAGAATAGTTTCTCACACATTTTTTTTTTAATATATCAATCAGCTAAAGAAAATAACAGAGCTACAGCACTTGCATGCATCAAACCCTTGCATTCACTGAATCATGCAAGTAGCACTATATGGCATGATGCCAAGGAGTGGCAAGTCTGTAGATCTCTGCAGTGATTCCCAATAAAAGCCAAACATTTCTTAAACTGTGTGGCTTCTAGGTTTCCAAGGATATGATACTCACTTAATGCCTGTGTCTCTCAAACACAAATGAAACACGTTATTGGTTGGGTAAGTGGATCATTCTCAGCCAAAAAGTGTTCCTAAAAATGTGTATAGCACCATCTACTGACATTAGAAATCTTTGCAGGTGAGTATTTTTACACAATCTTTTCTTAGAAGACCTATGTGTTACAATAATGCAGCAGTTTCCTAATCTGCACAGGATCAGCTCCTCATTCTACTTACAACTCTGTAAACTCAGAATAACCATCATCTTTGTCCTCAAGAATTTAGCTGCTAAAATCGAGACAAAATAGAATAGGGTAACAGGGTGGAAAAAATGTGGATAAAAAATTAGGAAAAATGAGACAAACACAGTAATTACGAGTGGCTGAATGAGTTGGAGCATGGCCTGGAGCACGAGCGAGGTGTTGCTGGTAAGGGGAATAAATCCTCAAGATGTAATTTGAGAACTCACAGACTACCTTTATCAAACAGATACGTTTACCAAATATGTACAGCTCCAAAACACCTGAGAGGAGACTGCCACTCAGAGTTACACTACTCTTTTCCTTTCCCTCCCTAGGGAAAACCTCAGTACCGGGGTCACCCACAGTGTTCATTTTCATCACTGGGGTATATGAAGGCTTGCTGTATACACGTTTCTGCTGAAATCCCACTGCTAGGTTTGCCTCTGCACTGCTAGTCGCTGCTGCCTGCATGACTGGCATTTTGCTGTCCACTTGCTTTTGATTCCCAGTTGCAGATGTGACAGGCTGATCCCCTTGGCACGTGCCTGTCTCTCATAGAGACCTGAAGGGCTCTAGAAGAGCAGAGTTCAGGCTTCCTGACCTGTGGTCAGATGTTAAAGAGTGGGAAAGGTAAAGGGAAGGAAAGGGAGGGTGGAACTTGGAAAAAAGAAAGACACAAGTAAARGTTTGGGGAGTTTTAGATAACCTTTAAATCAGTTCTAGAACCAGACACTTCCAAAACTGAAAACTCATCAAGTATTTTATATCTCAAGGTACAGAGCTATAGTTTTGCATGGTGATGCTTACAGCAAAGCACCGATGTGCCCCTTGTAACCGTTGTGAGGCAATTCCCTCCTGCTCAGGGTATGTCCTGTTGCTCTTGCTGAGATTCTCAGGGCTTTCCAGCAAATTCCAGTCTTCATGACTTGTTCAGCTAAAGGCACTAACTCTCTGAACGCCTGCTGTCTCTGCTAATAGACTTTGACACACTGTGTCATACAGAGAGCATCCTGCTATCTGGTGGACTTCAGCTATGCTTAACACCCATGTGTCTGTAAATAAATATATTTACACAAAGCAAACAGGCCTCTCCCTCTGGTGGGCAGGCAGGTGAAGAGATGTTGTATTATGTACACACGAGTTTAAGAATATGACCTTTTAATAATTTAAGCTCCAGAATTATTCTTTACAAGCACATACAAAAGGAGCACTGTAAGTGGAGCTCATCCATAGCTCCTGAATATTAATCAAGTCAGAAGAACTTAAGAGAAAATACTATTGCAGATCAGACACATTTTGGGTTGACTGTCCTGGAATAGGTGACTTATAAAAAAAAAAACAAAAAAACCTTTGAGTTGAAAAAAGAACTTACACCTGATCTCATTTAACAGCTCACTATCTTTCTGACCCTCTCTCCCTTTCTTCTGACTTCCCACTCCTACATCCCCCTTTAGGGACATATATATCTATATATCTATATATCTATATATCTATATATATCTRTCTTATCAGAGTCAACGCAACTCACCTGTCAAAAGATTTTCCCTTCCTTTTTTCCCCTGTAATTTTTCTGCTGATTAGACAGGTGGACTGAAGTCAGAGACTGATGAGGATCAGAGCTGGTGTAAAGCAGATGCCAAGGTGTGTGGAGAAGGAAGAGGGGAATGGGATCTTACCAGAGAGCTGTCAGATTGGTTCAGCTACAACGTATAATTTCACTTTTGCTGGGTTATATTTAGTTCATTGACCTGGTATATTATTGTTATGTAGATATAGAGGAGAGTGTGCAAACAGCCAAGATGGAAACTCCTTAAGTGGTGTAAGCTTTGCTGTCTAAGGAAACGTGATACTACAGCCTCAGAATAGGTTTATTAAATTGGGTCTTGACAAAATATCACTGGCAGAGGTGGTGTTCTTCAACCTACTAGCCCAGTAACTAGGACATCCTTGTGGCACATAGAAACATGCATTCAACTCCCCATTCTGGTTCTGGTAAAGGATCTGACTTTGCTTGTCCTCATTTTAACAGATTAATGCTGGCCTTTCGAGACCTGGACTTGCCTCTGTCCTGAGAGCCAGAGATCTCTATAGACACAGCAATTCTACTTTCACACTTTGGGGGGATGTCACAAACTGGGCAGACGAAAAGAAGAATATGCTCTCTCTCAACTTCATTCTCTCCATTGCTGAAGCAGAAACAGCGAGCGGCAAGCACTGCTCAAACAGTGGGGAGGAGCATGGGGACAAAAGTAGGACACAGAGCTGGGATAGGTTGATCAGGGCAGGACAAAAGATTAGTATCATGGATATTGCTGCTTAGCAATTTTGGTATCATTTGGCTCAAAATACCCCTAGAGCCAAAGTATTACTGTTGTACTGGAATATATTCCTCATTAGCCTCCATGCCATCACAAAAATGACTAAACTGCTTCTAGACTCAAATTGGAAAGCCATATAACCATATTTTTGCATATGCACTTTAGTTGATCTTCCTGCCACATCCATGCCAGTCAGCTGGAATTCTCAGGCCTTTGGAACAGGGAATCGTCCTTTTATTATTTGTAAAGCCTTTGCCCAACAGCTCTTTGACTAGTGTTCTTTGGTCTTACAAAAATACAATAGCAATAAAAAACAAGGTCAGCCTGTCACTGATCTTTGTTTTTCCAGAAAAATAGATCTTTGTTAGGTAGAGTGGTAATACAGTGCTGAGCACAGACAATGAACAGAAGAGGATGCTAAGGCATGCAGGTAAACCCATAAAAATCAATTATTTCCTGCATGCCTTCATCTGTACCCCTTCAGTATGATAGGTCAATATTTAAATACTCCTCTCAGTATCTTGTAAAAATTTTTTACTTCTCTTGACCCAAGTAGTAAGTCAGTGCTTTGGATGATGTGGCATGTGTCTGTATCAACACAGAAATTGACTGTGTACATGAAGATTGTTTAAAAAGCAACCTTTATAATTATCTGCAAAAAAAAATATTCAAAGGCCTCTTTCTGCAGCAATAGGATGAACATGTACCAAGAGACAATTTTCATTTTCAGAATTCTAAGCACATTTTAAGCAGTAGAGAGCTCAGAAAACTTTCTCTTCATTTATCTTGAGGCTACACAAGTAGGATTTCTCAAGGTGTAGCTTCCTGAGCAGCTTAGGCCCATCTAAATCCATAGTGCACTGCTGGAAACAGCGGTCTGTTCCATTAGTGCTTGTGTAACTATGGGCTTGGCTGGATTACTGAGTTTTATTCAGATGGAAGCTAATCATTTGTTGTGAGATTAATTTGCAATTGGATCAAGTTCCTTGTCTGTCTGATACACCCACGAGAGCACTAGTGCCCACACCTGCCACCATCTCTCAGCACCGGCATGGGCACAGATAGCTGCACGCTGATCATACAACCCCAGCCCGAGGCTGCTTCTTTGCTGTTCTAGTTCTGATTCACAGCAAAGTGCAGTTTCAGGCACCGAGTCTTTACCCTCTACATTTATATCCAGTCTGGTCTTTGGATGCTGCTGTTTTCCACTGTTTCCGTTATCATTAAACAAAGGAGCATTCAACTGCTCCATTGCTTGGTCTGAATGAAAGGCAGTCACCAGTTTCAGTCATGTAACTGCTCATAAATCAAAGACATACTGTGAACCACTTAATTTCTAGCACAGCATAATTGCACAGTCAATTTTACATACACACTTGTAAAAATTAATGTGGTAAAGGGCTAACACTGCTGAAGCCCCTCTCTCACTGAAATTATGAACAAAAGAGAACGACAGCTCAAGAGCAGCCGATTTCCTTTATGGCTAAAGGTCAAGGTCGGCAGCAGACACAGAGCCCTGCCCGCTATTTGCGTTTTCAGAGGTTTTGTGCACTTGCATTCAGCGTGTGGAGCAGGCATTCGAGCCGAGTTTCACACACACGAGCAGAGCCGCGCTCCCATCCACAAACTGCGTGCGTGAGGCAGAGGCAGCACTTCGGGAAGCGAGAGAGACCAGCAGCTCCGGAGCTGCCCTGCTGCAGCAGAGGCCGCCGCACGCGGAGCGAGGCACAGAACGGGCGGGTGCTGATAAAGGCGGGGGCCGCTGGGCGCGGCCGCCGCCTCCAGGGACGGGGAGCGGCTCCCCCGCGACCTCCTCGCTATGGAGGCCCCGGCCTCGCCGCCTCCCGGCCAGGGCCCGCGGTCTCTGCCCGCCCTCCACAGCGGCCGCAGCGCCCTCCCTCAGCGGCGGCCGGGCGCGCGCTGGCGGGGGGAGGGGCGAGGCGGGCAGGCGACGGTTAGGCGCGGGCTGCCCCCGCCCACGCGCCGCGCTCTCCGGCTCCCTCGCGAGACGCGGCGCGCTCAGCCGCCGCCGCGCGCCGCAGCCCCGCCCCGCCCCGCCTCGGCTCGCCGCTGGGCTCGGGCGGCCTGCCGGGGGAGGGGGAGGGAGGTCGGGGCGGCGGCGCCGAGCGCTGCGAGCAGCCATGATGGTGGGTGCCTGGGCGGCCGCGGGGCCGGGCCGGGGCGGGTGTGTGTGTGTGGCCGGGTCGCTAACCTGTGCGCTTTGTCTCCCCTCCGCCCCCGCCGTGTCCGCCCGCGCCCCCTCGGCCCGCTCCGCCGCCCCCTCGTCGCCCCCAGCAGGAAGGCTYGGACGACGGCCCAGATTTCCTCTCGGAGGAGGACCGAGGTGTAAGTGCCGCGGGCGGCGGGGGCCCCGGGCCTCCCCCGCGGGCCCGAGCCCCTGCGTGGCTGCCGGGAGGCTCGGTGCTGGGGGGCGGGGGGTGACTGCTGGGGTTTGTTGATGGGGAAACAGCAAGGCCTGCCTGTGAATTTAGCCTCTACCTACGTGTGTTTTGCCGTGATTTTTTCATTTTTCTGTCAGCCAAGTTTAGGAAGGGTTGATCGATAATGCTTTTGATAGAGTAACTTGAAGCAGATCTGTGAGCRTTGCTAGAAATTGGTATTTTATCTCTTTGTTGTCCCCTGCTCTGTCACGTCCCCCCCAAGGCTGCTGTGCTCCTGCCCAGGTTGACCGGCCTTGTGGAGAGCACCAGGTTCCCTCTGTAATTGTGATCTAGGGCCTAGGGGAAATAGCGTACCACTGTGTGCTCTCTTTAAGCCTAGAGGTTCTTCCCATAGATGACAGTAGGAGGTTTATATTGCAGGCACACTGCATAATAAACTTATTATGGAAAAGAAGTTCTGTTGTTGTATGAATTTCTGTTGGTACAGGATGCCATGATTATGTTTCTTACTGGGAAAACCTTTTTCTCTGGCCTGCTGATTCTGGCCTTCATTTATCCTCTCTTTATAACTGCTCTATCCATCTTTCTTTAACTGCCCTGTCTCACTTAAGCAACAAATCAGCTAATCTAGTATAACTCATTCAGACTGATTACTCCCATCATTCAGTATCTTGAGAAAGAATGACTTTGAGCATGGTAGGAGAGCTGCTTTTGCAAAGGAATGCTTAGATTGACTTGGCTGTTGCAGGTTATTAAAATAGCTATATCCATCATACCCAAAATGGTGAGTACTAAAAATGCAAAATCTAAATAACACTGCATTGGTATACGCTTTTTATCATGCATGCCATACTCAAGTGTAATATCAAGGAATTTTTAAAGAGTAGAGAAAATTAATTTTGACTGAATGTGGTAGGATTCCAGTGCATTTTGTGCTCCAGTTTATGACCATGAAGTCAAAAGGGAATACTATCCTTGATGCTTAGTATCATACTAGGCCTGTTCTGCCCCCTGTAGAACCTCTGCCTTTAATTATATAACTACTTCAGTAAGAATACTGGATAAAAAGGAGGGAAAGTGGAAATTGTAGTGCTTTGAGTATCTTCAGAACCTGGGCTGTAGAACTTGTTAACACTGGAGTCATATTTTATGCATGTTGTCCCTGGTATTTAGGGACAGACCTGGAAGTGCATAGTTGTCTTTATCTGAAGCTGTGGGTAGAACATCTGATCCTGTGTGAAACTTTTTTTTTTAATTTTCCTTTTAAGACCACAGGTAGTCAGAATTCATAATGTATTTTTAAACCCTTTAGAAATCTCTTAGCAGTCTTGTTTGTGCTGTTGGACAACTTACATCTCAGTTGGCCAAGTGCAGTCCCACTCTCTTTTTTATTTATTTATTTTTTCCTCACTTCCTCCAGCATCTAACACTGAGGAGTTAAGCTAGAAGAGTCCTTCTCCTTCCTGTTCACAAATATCTGCTTATAAATGGATTCACTGTGTTTTAATGTTCAGAACCATAACTTCTCTTTTTCTTGGTAGCAGCAGTAAAAAACATTTTTTCCTAAGGTATTTCCCTGTCTCCGATTTGTCACCTTCCTCTGTGATTAAAAAAAATGGGTAGGTCAAGCCTCTAGTTGTAGAAAGCCTGTATAGCAACTTCTGGTTAGGGTAATTGAACTTCCAGTTTTGGAAATAAGTGTTCTTTCCTCTCTAGAACTCAGAGATTGTTATGCCAACCCTACTTTTAACTTTCCAGAATCATGTTGGTGAGCTACAGTTGCATTGAGTTTAACCTTGTTGGGGTGATGGGATGAAAAGAAAGCTTGAAATCATGTTGGGCCACATAAAACAGTAATTTTCTAACAATTGTGTTATACCATATGGAGCGTTTTCCGATGGGTTGTAAAATTGAGCACTGAGAATCAACTTTGAGGAAGTAGCAGTGGGTGGTCTGTAGAAGGAACTTGTTATAAATGGTCTGCATAAATGAACTTGCAGGAATTGCTTTTCTAAATCTCACTTAGGAAAGATACTGTTAAATGCACTTTGAGTAACTTGGTTCCTATTTTTTTGTGATCTTTCTGCATGAACAATACGTGCTTGAAGAGCAGGTATACTGTTGACCTACCAGTACTGTCTTGTGTATTTTATACCTATATATACCTGGCTAATGTTCTTGTATACTCTTTTAAGGGAAACGACCTATCCCTTAGGACAGGTCTGTTAGAAACTTAATGCTATAGTGACACTTAGTAATCTTTTGTTGTGAAAATATTGTTTGTTTCCTTGCTCTGTGTACTTCCCTATCTGTTTATAAAGAATCCTTTGAAGAAAGGCCCTCTTTTCTCTTAACTTTTTGGAAAGAGGTTAACATGTAATAGTTACTGTTAAAGGATGACATTACCAAGGAACAGGAACGTAAGGTTTGGTTGTTTTCCTTGTCTATAGCAACTTCCTTCCAATATCATTTGAAGTATATTTGGTCCTTGAACAAGAGCTTAGTTGCTAAATCCCCTCCCCTTTTATTGTATTCTCTTGCTTTTAGTATGCTAGCATCACTTAGCCCTCTTTTTGGTCTCTGATATTTTCTAGACCTTTTGAATAAAGCAAAGACTTTGTTAGTATAGGGTAGGAAACTGTTAAGCAGTAAAGAGAAGTTAGCTTTTGTTTTTCAAGATATCCAGGAAGGGTATAGTGTATGTATCTAAGTATAAAATTATTGTGCTATGTTGTGTGTGTTTGTAAGGGGGGCCAGAGGCAGAGGGACTTTATGCCATCTCCAGTGTTTCAGAATTTAAGGTAGTTTCATTTCAGTTTTTATTCAAATCAGACTTTGGAAGGTTTTGTAGCATTATATTTTTTTTCTTCTTCTACTCCCTGGATAACTAGAAAACCATCTGTTGGTGGCAGTTTTCTTTTGAAGTAGTGATGAAGAGATTGCTTAAGTTTGTGGTGTGATGATATTGTTTATGTATTTAATTCCCAGTAACGCAATATGAACCATTGTGCCACAGGAATAAATTTGGAGTCCTTCAACTTTCTGATTGTCTTTGACACCTTTTACAAAATGCTTCGTTACCATTGCAGTTGAAAATGTTCCCTGTTGGCAGTCAGGCTAGATAACTCAATTTAATCATATGTTAAATTATGCTAAGTTTGTAACAGTCAAGGAAATAGTCCTTTACACTTATATGCGATGAGTGAAGTTGTCCTGTTTGCTTTTAATTTCCTCGGCACAGAAAGACATTTTGTTTCTGAAGCTGTGACTAGCGCACGTGGCCTGGATGTGCTACACTAGACGCTGCGTAAGCACTAGTGACAACCTTGAGCAGATGTTATCCTGAATCTTGGAATTTTGTGTTATGCTACGTGTTATGCTACCTTAAAAAAAAGGAGAGGGAGAGAACAAAAGGACAAAGCGTTTATGATCTGTGAAAGACTACAAAAATGCCATTTGGATAATAAAGATTATTTGCTGAGATTACTCTGTACTTATTAATGTATTCTGGGGGAATGTAAAAACAAACTACCCCAAAGAACCTAACCATTAACAACTTTTACGTGCTGAGACAAGGCAGACATTGGTATGCCAGACTGTATTTTTCTTTCTTAAGTTAGATGTTAAGCACATTGGAAGCTCAGTAGGAGCTGGGAGATTCTTCTTCAGAGCAGTGAGATGCAGCGGATTGGTGCATGACAATATCTTGCCTTTGTGTGAGGCTGTGACACCTAAACCTGGGTGGGAGGGGGGAAGATTCCTGAAGCATATAAGGGAATATGTTACCTTGGGGGTGATTTTAATGCTTTCCACCTTTTTGTAAGGATGACTTAACTATATGTGTGGTAGCTGTTGAACTGCTACAGTTTGCTAATTTAGCATAACATGCTAGACTGTAGTGATTTTGGTTTACATTAATATGTTAATTGTAAGCTGTCTCTGTCTGGTTGCTGCCATATAAGCAGCAGAGTTGTCTGTGTTGAGGGTAAAGAGAAAAGTGAGGAGTAGGAGCTAGTGTTGACCACTACAATGGATTAGGATAACTGGTGGCAAACAAGATCTGGGAGTTGATGCTTCTTTCCTAATGCTGTCCTTCCCAAGCCTCAGTGCATTGCAGCATGCCATTCAAAATCTGCTCCTGTGTAGCCTTTGTAYTATGAGTTGTTGATACTTAAGCATTTTTGTACTTGAGCACAGACTTGAAAAAGCAATCCAGAAGAAACTTGGGGGGGGTAGGTGTTTTTCTTTGTAAGGCAAAGTGTTTTTATGCAGTAGAATGTGATACTCCTAGAAAAACAGCAACATCAAAGAACACAATGTCTCAGTAAAAAGTGAGCCTCGTAAGCATGGAATTGAAATAATTTYTGACAATGTGATTGCAGAAGATTTCAGAATTAGCCTTAGTACTTGTAAAAATTGTTCTGAGTTTTCGTTAACCATGATGAAGATATTGGCATGCAGCAAATTGCTCTAGAACAGCAGAGCAAGTGTAAGGGGAATCATACTAGTTTCACTGAGTACCAGTGGAGCGTTTGGTCCAGTTACTGCCCCAAATTGACTCTTCTTATTACAGTGCACAGTTATCTGCTGAATTTTCTGTATTTGATCATTTGTCCCATTTTCTTTTTGATGTGACTTTCGTATCATTTTGTGAGACTTAAGAGCTTTTTTTACATGTCTTGTGAGGAAAAAATAGAATGTGTATTTTCTTTGCATTTGTGCTGTTTGTAATGCTGTTTTTTAAAGAGGTTGCAATCTTGTTTCAGAAAATACTTCCAAGGAAGCTTAGCTCTGTAAAGTTCAGATTTTTTTTTTTTTTTAGGTTTCTGTTCTTTCTTCTTCTTTTTTTTTTATTTAAGCTAAATAGATTTTTCTTTGTTTAGCTTAGAGCAATAAATGTAGATCTCCAGACTGATGCTGCTCTGCAAGTGGATATTTCAGATGCACTCAGTGAGAGGGACAAAGTGAAATTCACTGTCCATACAAAGGTAAAAGCCTGGGTCTGTACACTGAAAATTTTTGTAATTATATAGAAAAGAAAGTTTGCTTGAACTATTTATTGAAACAAATGTAATACTTTCCAAAGGAAATAATAATAAAAAAAAAGCATAATCTCTTGTTTAAGAGAATGTTTCAGCTACAGCACTCAAGAAAAAATTCAGATCACAAAAAATTGCTTAAGTTTAAAAAAGAAAAAACAGAAGGCAACCCAAAAATAGTTTAGAAAAAAAGACTTTTCAGTTTTCTGGATTGTTGTGTTGTCATTTATTCCCATGCTTAGTAATTGGCCTATTTGCACGTATAATCTTTAATATACCTCAATATTCTTCAGTATAGTTTTCATTAAATTAAACATTGTTGTTTCAGATTCTAAAAATATATTTTATAATGGAATTATATTCAAGTTTTGTTAATAATCACTGGTTGTTTACTTTTTATTTCTTTAGATTCAAAGGTTTATTGATGGCAGAATCACTCACAGAATAGTTGAGGTTGGATGGGACCTCTGGAGGTCACCTAATCCAGCCCCTCTGCTCAGATCAGAGTGAACTGGAGCAGGTTGCTCAGGGATTGTCCAGTCAGGTTTTGAGCATCTCCAAGGGTGAAGACTCCGCAACCTGTCTGGACATCCCATTTCAATTGACTGATGTACTAATTAAGATAGGGATAATCATTACTGTACAAACATTTTTTTCAAATCCTTATCTAGATGCTTGGGTTATTTTTACAGGGATATTTTTTATTGTTCCTTTAAGGCTTTTTTTCATATAGTAATGAAAAACTTTAAATTTTTTCCATAATTTCTTCCCCTTTTTCCCTTCAGAGTTCCTTACCAAATTTCAAACAAAATGAATTTTCTGTTGTTCGTCAACATGAAGAGTTTATTTGGCTTCATGATTCCTTTGTTGAGAATGAGGACTATGCTGGCTATATCGTAAGTATTACAGTTCTTCCATTTTATTTACACTGTTTTCCCTGAACTGGATCAAAAATACTAATGGCTGCTTTTAAATACAGTGGGAGTGGAAAGGTGTTCATTCCTTCTATAATCAAATCGGATGCTTTACTACTTTGTTTCATGCAGTTATGCGAAGTTAATGTTTGAAGTAAACTTGTAGGAAAGTCATTGTAGTTGTCGTATTCCTTGCCTTTTAGTCCTAAGGAGTGAGCGGTTTAATGTTTTATCCGTATTCTAGTGTAGTTTTAGACCACAACATTAAAATGTGGGAGACAGGTGAACTTTATAACATGGTGCTATTGTTCTTGCAAACTACTGTTTAACTTAGTTTCATGTTTCCATTGTTTTAGCTGGAATGGCAGAGTGCAGTAACTGAACTCTGTAATAATTAAGCTTTTTAGTTTTCATTATGAAGATCAGAATCATTTTCCCATAAATCAGTTGGAGAAAAAACCCAGCAAATACCCCCTGGAACTACAGAGAACCTTAATACCCAACAGCTTTTGCTTTGTAGTTTATTTAAGGTGTGCAGGGAATGGATGTCACCAAAATAGTTATCTTATGAAAGTGCCTGTTGAAATTGGATGTGACTGTTCATACTTTAATTAAAAATTGGAGTATTTGTTATCTTGGTGTGAAAGTTATGTATTTCATTTTGTGTTTGAGTGAGGAGATCTACCGATTCAATAGATAAATGTGTATTTTTGATTGACTAATGGGTACATTATGTTGAAAGTAATCTATGGTGTGTCATACTGTTCTTGAGCTAATCTTTTTTAGTAAGAAGAGTTACCTGGAAGGAACAGACCTTCAGTATGGTAGTAATTAGTTTCAAATGGTTGACTGAGTAGACTGGATTTTTTTTTTTTGTAAAGGATTAATATAATGGGTTAATACCAGTGAACTTAAATTTGAGCTTAGCCTAGCTTTGTTTTGTGTCTCCTTATTCATTGCAGTCCAGGATCAGTTTGACTACAGTGTTTCCTCTTTCAACATTAATATACTATATTACCAGATCAAGTAACCTAGAGACTTGCCTGCTGCATACTTTGTTATTTCAGCAGATGTATCTTTAATGTCAACAGTGCTGCAAGAAAGAACTAGTGTCTGCAGATAATACAGAATGGTTTTCAATTAAATGTTTTCARGGGTTATAAATGGATGATGTGAAAATAGTTGCAGAAATTCTTTTTTTCTTTAAACAAGAAACAATCCTTACCAAATAAGCTAAAACTAAACCACAATTTTATAGTTATTTTTGTTTTAATTCCTTGTATTGGGAAAGTTAGGTATTGTTTGATTTCTGTTGTAATTGAACTACTGAAACCATTACTTAATTCTTTAGTAATCTCCAAGGTCACTTAACCAAAATTGGCATAGTAATGCAGAAAATTGTTCATTAGAGAATGTGTCGATAAATGCCTTAATAAACAAGGAAAGGGAGAGCCATGTATTAAAAAGCTGCAAGCAACTTAAAAAAAAMCACACATGCATGCACACGCACACACAAAAAAACTTCGATTCATTTCCAGATTCCACCAGCACCACCCAGGCCTGACTTTGATGCCTCAAGGGAGAAATTGCAGAAACTTGGAGAAGGGGAAGGATCAATGACTAAAGAGGAATTCACCAAGATGAAACAAGAACTGGAGGCGTATGTAGACATGATTACTACTCCCCTCCCCTTTTTAATGCTGTTTGCTTTCCCATGTTTCTGATTTCACTGTAATGGTCCTTTATGCAAGATGTAGGCTTGAGCATCCAGTTGCTACATAACCAGGGTTATCTTAGTGATCATGATCAGAGCCAGCAGGAAAATTGGAAAAATCATTGTCCAGAAGTTACGACAATTTCATAAAAGATTTTCTGAAACAGGAAGAAAATCAGCATGTTCTTGAAACGTCCTTTTGTAAGGCAACAACTTGGTAGTTTCTTTTGTTCACAGAACACTTATGAAGGGAGGTAGCCTCAATCTTTTTTAGTTCTGGTATTCCACATTTTGTAAGTATAATGAAACTTTAAAGTTTATACATACAATTGAACATTGAACTAGTTTTTTTTTTTGCATATGCTTGGTACTGTAAGCATAGATGCTGACCTTCTGTTTCCCAAGAAGTGTGGAGATTACTAGAAAATCTCCCCCCCCCTTTTTTTTTTTAATGAAAATCTTTTTTTTGCACAAGGAGAGTATACTTCCTGAATATAGTATCTTCTGTTACTGTAAATTTAATGCGAATCAAAAGATCTGCAATAAGGTTTTTTGTTCTATATTGAGTTACACAGTGAAGTTTCTCCTTGCTCCATCCACTTTCATTGTCATGCACTCACTTCTTTGATCCTTTTCCTGTTGTTGGTTTTAGTTTTCAAGTGTGTATTTACACTGCTTCTAGACTGCTTCTCTCAGGAGCTCTGAATTGGGAAGAAAAGAATTCTTCTCTTAGGACTGTTTCTTTCTTTTTGGCCTCCAGCTACTGTGAGCAAATGTTTTTAAAAGCCCTGTATTAGTGATACATACAACATAATTTGATAGCAGAGTAGATAAACACTTAATATGCAGAAAACTGGAAGTTAGCAAAACACTATAAATTTTGAAGAATCTGTGGTTTTCCAGCGGCCCTGATCATGATTCTCTTGTGGTCTGGTTAGGGGTTGGATAACACAGAAAACTTGGGGTTTCTTCTACTGCCACCTCCATCCTCTGCATCCTCCTTTTTTGTCTTCACTGAATGACTACTACTCTCACGGAGATCAAACATCTCCCAACACTGGCCCTGCTGGTTTGCTGGTATGTAAATCTTAACCTCCTTGCACATAGTGGAAGCAAAAGTGTTACTACTACTATTTCACTGTTTGATCTGAGAATGGGGAAAAGAGCCCCTTCCTCATTTCTGGGCAAGTTACATTTTATTAATTGAATTTGTAAAGCAAAATGAATTCTAGCAAACTTGTATTGATAAGAATATTTTCCTCTTAATTAAATCACAATTAATATTTGCTTTAAAGTTGAGTTGGTTGAACTGGACAGTTATGTGATTGTCATGATTAATCGTGATTTTTTTGGTTGTATTTACCAAATGCAGCACTTAATTTCACTTTTAGAACCACTATGAAGCAAAACTTCCATGTAAGCTTCAGCCCAAAAAGGGTAGATGGTTTAGCATAGAATAAGAGGCTGCTGATCTGAAGAGCTAACAAACTAAATGGACATTTAAAGACAAATAAGTAAGGAGGGTGCAAATAGGTCAGGGGATGGAGATGGGGGGGGAAGTAATTTGCACATCAGCTATATACTCTCTGTAGGCTGTATCTCAATTTCTTGATTTTTGGGCAGGCGGAGGAAGGACACTTAAATACAGGTTAAGTTTGTAGCAAACCAGTCTGTATGTTAGCTAGTCTTAAAAATTAGAATATATTTGTTGAGTCTTCTTTAAAAGCCTGTATGTTAGGGTTTCAAATTTCCCCCTTATATTAACATTGTACTGTGTATTTATGTATGTATCAAATATCAGAGTGATAACCTTTACTATGTCAGCTTACAATCTTGTATCCTTACTGAGGATCTCTTAAAACTTCTCACTGGGCTTATTTGAAACTTAATTGCTTCAGGTGAAACTCTTATGTCTTTCTTGTTTCTTGTTTTCAGTGAATATTTGGCAATATTCAAGAAGACAGTTGCAATGCATGAAGTGTTTTTGTGTCGTGTGGCAGCACATCCCATTTTGAGAAAGGATTTAAATTTCCATGTCTTCTTGGAATATAATCAGGATGTGAGTATTGAAAACTGATTTGCTAGCAAGAGAAATCAAGATGTACATTTATGGTAGCATGGAAAATTGATAAAAAGGCTTTACCTCCCAAAGCAAATTGCATCAGTTCAGACATACATGTATTTTAAAGGTTAAAAATTCATTTAACTCAACAGGAGTGCATTCTGCTGCCAGCTGGGGGACCAAATGCTCTCTCTGTGCTAGCTTCAGCATTAAAAATATTTATGTGAAATTAATATGCTTTGGATTAAAAAGATTAACTTTTGGTGGTGATTTCACATGGTATTATACTTGTCCACTCCTTGATTGAAATTTTTGAAGAAGAAAGCATGATGCAACAAAAATGGAACACTAACTTTTAGGATTTGGAACTGCAGTTTAAATTCTGTTATTCACACAATCAAAGAGGATTTCTAATGAACTGTTTTGATAATAAAGGGTTTTTTTTAATAATGTAGGTGAAACTTTGATTATTGTTAGTACCAAGATAACATCATGACAGATTGGTTCCATTGAATACATGTTTAACTTGAAAATACATTAAAGCTGATCCTCTTGCTTGATGTAGAAATATCAGCTGGTTCAGGAACTCAGCTTTGTAAATTTGGGCAAATTTACACTCTTCCTGGCAGTCTAAGGAGACTGTGAAACTGACATTATCAGTACAGTGAGGGGTAAATGCTTCTGTACTTTCTGAAAGTGAAGTGTCTGTCATTCTATTACTTAGAAGAGGAAAACCTGGTTATATTAGCTTAACTTGTCAACAGCTTTACTGTGCATGATAAATATTGTATTATTAAAAACTTGAACATACACCTCATACATTTGGAATTATCTGTAAGTGCTAGGACACTGCTGTTTTTTGTTTTGTTATTTTCTGGAAGAGCATGTTAGGTGATAAAAGACAGTCTAGTCTGTAAGGGTAGTCTGTCATTCTGGGGTACATGGTGCCCGATCCCCATTAAGGCATATATAAGACTAAGAAGAGAGCAGGAAAACTGGTTTAGAGGTAGCAAGTTTTGCTATGTAGTTACCACCCCCCCCACGCTGCTTTTKTTGAAAAAACAAAACAAAACCCATGCTTTTATTGTCTCCAGCAAATTAGCTAACATGACACATGAATTTATTTTTCAGTTGAGTGTTCGTGGGAAAAATAAGAAAGAGAAACTTGAAGACTTCTTTAAAAACATGGTTAAATCAGCAGATGGTGTCATTGTTTCTGGAGTAAAGGTGATTACTACTTAGTGTTTCAAGATTAAAAATTTAACATTGTTGTCTCTTTTTTTCTTTGTTAAATGAAGCAGAATTTTAGGTAGCTGCAAAAAGGGATTTTTTTTGTTTGTTTGTGTGTAATTTAAGAATTAGAGGCAGAGGGTGGGAAGGGACCTGTGATTCTGTAAACAAGATCCAGGTGAGCATGCTGATTATGTCTCCTGTTTAAGTACAAGCTGTTGAGTTGAGAGCATGCATTTTCCTGTAGTTCTTCTTTTCTGGCTAATAGGAGGTGGAATCTTGAATTATGTACCTCTCTGCTGGTGGGCTGCATCGTGGGGTTGTTTTGTTTTTTGTTTTGTTTTTCTCCTCCCTTATCTGATTGCTCCTGTGGAAGAGGACTTTCAGTACTCTTTCCTTTCCCCTGTTTTATGAAATTAAGCATTTTTCTTATCCATACATAATTCATAATCTGGTTTTCTTCTGGTCTGTCACTTTATACTGTGAAAATGCATTGTCTTTGAAAGCTGCTGCTGCTGCTCAGGAGTTACTAATACAACAGTGAATTTTACTAGCCTTGCAATGTCCCTCTACTGTTTCAAAGCTGTGAGCAGTGGTAGAGATGCTGTGGTTTTTTTTTCCCCCCCAGTAGACTCCAGAAGATAATTGAGACAAAATTCAATTTTAATACTTCTCCAAAATTTAAAGGAATAGTTTTATAGCAATCTTAAATTTTGTAAAAACTGATTTTGGTTTCCTTTCTTTCTAGTGGTAACTTTCCATTTGCAAGCAAATAGAGAAGCTAGAGTTTCGAGATGTAAAATCTTAAATTCTGAATTTGTTGGACTGTGTATATAGGCATGGATTAATTATGATTCAGAAAAAGATATAAAGGCAAAATAACTAGCACCTCTTATTCAAAAAGCGTGTTGTTCAAAGTCTATGTTGTAGGCTATTACATAGTATTAAGGAGCATCTATGCTATTTTAGAGGTTTATTTTAAATAAATATAAATCAACTATCTTCAAATAGTAATACTGTAACTATTTAAATTTACCACAGTAGGTATCCACAGCACTGGATGTTGTCTGCCTTGACTTCAGTAAGGCTTTTGACACTGTCTCCCATAACATCCTTGCAGGCAAGCCGATGAAGTATGGGCTAGATGAGCAGACAGTGAGGTGGACTGAAAACTTGCTGAATGGCAGAGCTCAGAGCATTGTGATTAGTGGTGCAAAATCTAGTTGGAGGCCTGTAGCTAGCAGTGTACCCCAGGGTCAATACTGGGTCCAATCCTGTTCAACTTATTCATCAGTGACCTGGATGAAGGGACAGAGTGCACCCTCAGCAAGTTTGCTGACGATACAAAACTGGGAGGAGTGGCTGATACGCCAGAGGGCTGTGCTGCCATTCAGAGAGACCTGGACAGGCTGGAGAAATGGGCAGAGAGGAACCTCATGAAGTTCATTAAAGGSAAGTGCAGAGTCCTGCACCTGGGGAGGAATAACYCCATGCACCAGTRCAGGYTGGGGGTTGACCTGCTGGAAAGCAGCTCTGTAGAGGACAGCCTGTTAATCTTGGTGGACAACAAGTTGACCATGAACCAGCAATGTGCCTGTGTGGCAAAGAAGGCCGATGGTATCCTGGGCTGCATTGGGAAGAGCATTGCCAGCAGGTCGAGAGAGGGGAACCTTCCCCTCTCTTCAGCGCTGGTGAGGCCACACCTGAAGTACTGTGTCCAGTTCTGGGCTCACCAGTAAAAGAGAGCTATGGAGCTACTAGAGCAAGTCCAGCAAAGGGCTACTAAGGTGATGAAGGGAGTGGAGCATCCCTCATATGAGGAAAGGCTGAGACAGCTGGGCCTGTTCAACCTGGAGAGGAGAAGACTGGGGGGGTGGGGGGGCTAGATCTTATCAGCATGTATAAATATCTGAAGGGAGAGCATACAGTGGATGGGGCCAGATTCTTCTCAGTGGTGCCCAGTGACAGGACGCAAGGCAACGGGCACAAACTGAAACACAGACAGTTCCAGCTGAACATAAAAAAAACCAACCTCTTTACTGTGAGGGTGACTGAGCACTGGCACAGGTTGCCCAGAGAGGTTGTGGAGTCTCCATCCTTGGAGATATTCAAAAGCCGTCTGAACGCAATCCTGGGCAACTCGCTCAGCCTGACCTTGCTTGAGCAGGGGGGTTGGACTAGATGATCTCCAGAGGTCCCTTTCAACCTCAGCCRCTCTGTGTTTTTATGATTTGCATGATTTGTGTATCTTCCCCCTTCCCTTAATTTTTCTAGGTAGATGTCCTATTATTAAGTAACTGACATTTATCCTATTTTTTTTCTATCACGAAAGTGATATTTGGTAGTGAACCTTATTTCCTTCATTTCAAATTTAGTGACCTAGACCTCTAGGATACTTGTTACAAATTTGTAATATAAAACTTCAGTTTATGATGAAATAAGTGAAGAAGAAATCAATACACGTTAATGGCATTCTATAAAATAAAGATTTCATTTCATATCACAGCAACTGCAATACATGCAAACTTATTCTATATAAATTGGACTAAAAAGAGTGAATGAAAGCCTGTTTTTGAAAATGTTCTTGTTTTTGTAGGATGTGGATGATTTCTTTGAACACGAAAGAACATTCCTTGTAGAATACCACAACAGAGTCAAAGATGCCTCTGCCAAATCTGATAAAATGACAAGATCACACAAAAGTGAGTTCTTTTTCCAAGATGAAAACGGTACTAGCTAGAATGTAGAGAAATGGTTTGTGAGGAGCAGTAATTTTTTTTTTTTTACATGGAAAGAGTGAATAAATTTTTCCTAGTATAGACTTCTGATAGTATAAAGAAGTTTAATCTGACTTTCAAAGCTTAGCCTTTGCTGTAATAGGCGGAGTAAGATGGAGTAAGAATACTCCAGATGGAGTAAGAAGTCTGCTGTCACACTGAGGACATCTTGATTCTTCATGGTGTCCCTTTGAAGAGATGCACAAAACTCTACGTAATAATAATTTTCTTAAGTCTGATTCTGAGCCTTTAAAGTGAAAAGGTGGGTAGTATGGCAGTATTTTTGATTTAAATTCTTCTATGAAGTTACTYCTAACGGGATGATCTTGCACTCATCAGGGTTCAATTGCTTGGCATACTAGACATTGTGTTACCTTGCTGAACAGTAGACCCTTTCTGTAAGGGATATTAGTTCTAGACCAGGAGGTCAGATTTCTGGTTTTCAGCTGTTTAGACTGGAGACCGAAATGGTAGATTCATTAGCTTGGTTTGCAGGATCCCTTTTCTTAATGGGCTAAGATTCTCCACTTAGTTATTGATGTCTTTTCTTGAGCTGACTTAGCTAATGTGTTTTTTGGAAGCTCTAGATAGAATCTCAACTGCAGTGTGCACAGCTGAGAAAACGGGAAGCTTCTGCTTTAGGAATATATTAATTATTATGTCCTGAGAAACTCAGGAAGAAGTTGACCTTCACTGCCCTTGATTTTAAGATTGTGTCTTTGCTATCTGTAGTAATACAGTTCAAACAAAACCAGACCACAAACTTTCTATGAATCCCTATTTCTGTGGGCTGTAAATTAGATATTACATGAGAGTTTAAACTATGAGCTTGGGGAGCTTTTCAGATACTTCACTTGCTGTTATTTGAAGACTGCATCTTTTGTAGCTTTAATATCCATCCTAGGAGATGGGCGGAGCCAGTTATGGTTTAATGTAAGTATTAAGTGACCCTGTGTCTTCACTCGGTTCCTACCTGAAGTGATTTCTAGTATTTTGTTTGCTTTCTTAAAATGAAAACTGGACTTCATTCATGGTAGTTAGGTACCAAACTTGAGGTACTGAGAGAACCTTTCATGTCAGCATAGAACCAGGAAAAAATGTTAGAAAAGGATCTATTGAAAAGATTGATGAAACTCATGACAAAGCTTCGCTAGTTTTCAGTTTTAGACCTCTAGGATATTTATTGGCAACTTTTATCAAACTGAGCATTGGGATAAATGGTGCCTGTTGCAATTCTGTCTGGAGGAGTACAGCAATGACCTGGGAAGCTTGTTTTGGAAACTGGCAATCTGTGGTTTATGGATAACTTACTCATGAGCTACAGAGAGGTGCAGTGTTTGCAAAGATACTGGCTTCCTATTTCCAGCAGAAAATCTATTTTTATATTTGGGAGAGGCGAGTAAAGGGGACTTCCTAATACTGCTCTTCGTTGTAAGTGGTTGCAATAATTCCATCAGGAGGTTGTTATGGAATAAAGAATTGGAGGGCAGATAACACACTATCTGTTAAAACAAAGTTGTGTTATTAAAAAAAAAAGAAATCATTCTGATGACACTTCAGTATGATAGAATTAGTTTTAATTGTTTTATTTTTAAGGTAATTTGTCCTGAAATGTCTCAAATATAAAGATCTATGTGCTTAAGCATGTAAATTCCGAAATTAACAAGTAAATATCTTTTTCCATTCATTGCATGGAACTATTAGCATTTTCATCATCCATTGAGTTCATACAAAAACCTCTCAAAAAAAAGGTCCTCTGTATAAAGATTTGATTTTTTTTGATTAGTATATATCAATATCTCACTAGTCAAATTACTMAGTCTTCTTTACAAACCTTGCTTATAATTTCAGTTTTTAAAATGTTTTAGCAGTAATGCTATTTCATCCAATGACCACTTGTTGATCAGGGTTTCCTGAAAATTAAGTTCATACTAGTAAAGGTATTGTGCATATAGTGCTGTAATACCTATGGGTTTTTTTGGTAGGTTTTTTTTTTCTTTTCAGTTCACTACTCTCAAGCACGCAGACTTATTGTTCATAGTTCTTAGACTGAAATTTTTCAAATAGCGTTAGGCTTTAGATTCAGATTTAAATTCAGGCTTTCGCAGTTGACTTTGTTGGATCTTTTTTAATGGAAGGTGTACAACATTGCACAATAAACTTCACCTAGCAGGTACTAAGTGTATTAAATATCACTAGACAAATTACAGACTTCATGACTGGGAGAGCTGTGTTTGGGGTGTGAAGTTGTCCTTTGTAATACATGACATAAATGAAATTTTATTTCATCTTTAGCATTAGAGCATGTTCCTTTTAGAAAAACACATACTCTAGAAGAAATAGAGGAACTGATGTTCTTCAAAATTTGCAGAAAGGAGAGGAATGATATATTAAAAAAAGCGTTGTTGTTTTTTTTTTTCTAGATGTAGCAGATGACTATAACAGAATTGGTTCTTCGTTATATGCATTAGGAACACAGGACTCCACAGATATATGCAAGTAAGATTTTTGTTATTCACTTATGGGGAGATTGCTAAGTAGCAGTCTTTGAATAGTGACCTGTGACTGATAGCCCTTTAGTTATAATAAGAACAAAATTTATTATAGTTGTATTCAATTAGAGATTTTCTTCTTTAGCATTTCATTTCTGTAACATGAGGCGGCTTTAATATTTTTGCTTTAATATTTTTCTGGAAAAAAAATTGTAGAGAAATACACATTGAAAAATCCTCATACARTAGAAAGAAACCCTACTTTCCTCATCTTTCACTGTTTTTTTAAAAACTGTTTTACAGTGTGCTTTGACATGCAGTAAGAACATATCTGAGGTCTGAGTATACAGGGTATATGTCATATGTGTCATATATATATATGCGCAGCTAACAGAGGCAGCGAACAGACGCAGCAGTTTGCGCAGCAGTGTTTGGGCTCTGACTAGRACTYGAGGATMYTGTTGGAWSYTGTGGGCTTYCTGAGGACCCCCGAGGAACTAGCAGGTGATTGCTGTGAACAGGAAAGGGGAAGCTAGGCAAGGACAACTGCAGGAGGCCTTGACTTCTCCTGGGAAAAGCTCGTGGGAAAAGCTCTAGCTAGGAGTGGCTGCTGCTAACGAGCTCTCTTGGTTGCTCCGGCCAGAGGGAGTTGGGGCCTTTGATCCCAGTGGCCCTTGATTAGGGCGGTCAAGCACCCTCTTAGGCAGTGCTAGGGAGAGGCCTATATAAGAGCCAGGCCTAGAGCGCAGCTCCCAGAGGCAGCGAACAGACGCAGCAGTTTGCGCAGCAGTGTTTGGGCTCTGACTAGAACTTGAGGATCTTGTTGGAAGTTGTGGGCTTCCTGAGGACCCCCGAGGAACTAGCAGGTGATTGCTGTGAACAGGAAAGGGGAAGCTAGGCAAGGACAACTGCAGGAGGCCTTGACTTCTCCTGGGAAAAGCTCTAGCTAGGAGTGGCTGCTGCTAACGAGCTCTCTTGGTTGCCCCGGCCAGAGGGAGTTGGGGCCTTTGATCCCAGTGGCCCTTGATTAGGGCAGTCAAGCACCCTGTGAGTCAGTGCTAGGGAGAGGCCTATATAAGAGCCAGGCCTAGAGCGCAGCAGACAGAGGCAGCGAACAGACGCAGCGGTTTGTGACAGAGGCAGCGAACAGACGCAGCAGTTTGTGCAGCAGTTCGCGCAGAAGGGCGCGCGAAGGGCCCTTCGTTTCTGTTCCTTGTGGTGTAGGTTTCCTCAAGTATGGTCGTGACACGCTGCACAGCGCGTTCCCCAGTGGCTGTTGGAGTTGCTGTGTCAGAGGCTGCGACCCAGACCGACCCTCTGACAGTCGATGCAGCTCTACAGGTCTCAGGCTGCAGGGAGTGCTTGGGGCCTCTCCGGGAGGCCTGGGCTGGCAGCCAGCTCTCCTGCAGGAGGTGTGCTGCTGTTGACGAGTTGTGTTGTCAGGTAAGGGAGTTACGGGAGGAGGTCAGTAGGCTGCGCAGCATCCGGGAAGCAGAGCAAGAGATAGACAGGGCATTTTTGGAGACTGTGCAGCTTCGGGAGTCCCAACCCCCCGCAGCAGTGGATTTGCCAGAGGGCTCTGTGCCGTGTGAAACGGTACATCATAACATCATAGAAGAAGACTGGAAACTGGTCACTGCTTGTGGGAGGAGAAAGGCTCCTACTCCTCCCGAAGACCTGAAGCTGAAGAACAGGTTTAGTGCCCTCCAGGATGAGGAGGAGATGGGCATGGCTGCCAGGGAAGTACCTGGGACAACAGACCCTGTGCCCTGCCGGAACGCCCGGAAAAAGCGGCGGGTGATTGCTGTGGGGGACTCCCTGCTGCAGGGGACGGAGGCATCCATCTGCCGACCAGACCTCATGTCTAGAGAGGTTTGTGGCCTGCCGGGTGCTTGTGTGAGAGATGTCATGCAAAGACTGCCTAGGCTTGTCCATTCTTCGGACTATTACCCACTGCTGCTCTTCCATGTGGGCGCCAATGACACCAAGGGCAAACTGGAGACCATCAAGCAGGATTTCAGAGCTCTGGGG